>NW_005842070.1:372395-403124 GCF_000455745.1 Alligator sinensis | reverse complement strand
ACAGCCTTTGCAAAATGAGCATTAGTCTTAATGTTATAACAAAGTCAGGGGAATGAATTCTAAAAAAAATAAATAAATGCTAAAGAACCAAAAATTAAGCATACAATATTTATTTTTTAACCCAAACTGAAATGTTCGGTTTATTTTCATTTTGGCAAGAAAAGCAAAATTTTTTATTCAAGTTGATCCAAAATCATTTGGCCAGATAAAAAATCTCTTTGCATAATACTGTCTAGTATGTCCAGTTCTATATTTTTTATCTCAGTTTAGTATCAAACTCAAACCTAACTTTTTTTGAAGTATGATCTTCAGACATGATGTCTTTCTGACAGTCATAACTGAGAAGCTTTAATTTAAAAATAACATTTAAAAAGTCATCATTAGTTTGAGTTTTGAATAAAAGATTGGCTTGTTTGGGTTCATTTAATCTCATCCCTAATAAAAAGAAATGCCATTACAAAATGGTGTTTCTTATTACTCTAAAATAGACCTTTGGATTTTCTCTAGCAAATCTTTATCATAGAAAATCTCTCTTATGTTTTTCTCTTAGTGAATGCACTGCTTTGGCTACTTCAATAAAACGAAAAAAACATTGATATCAGAGAACATCATATAATTTCCTTGTCAGTCCATTTAGAATAATAGCTGTCAGCTAAAAAACCCAGAAGACATGCACTCTCCTCAGTACAAAACTATATAAAAATGCTGAAGTATCTTATCTAGAAACTTCCTGTTTATCCTTCTGGCCTTAAGTTCAGAGAAAAGAAATTCACTTGATACCACCAGAGTGTGACCACTATTAATTACAGTGCAGTCCCTGCAATAGCAGTGATAAACATTTTCTGATACCTTGCTTCCTTCCATTATATTTCAGTGAAGCTAAATCTGTTATGAGTATATACATCCCCCTTTGCCAGTAAAGCAATGATTGTGCAGCAAATTTATGGAGGGATGCTCATGTGCTTAAAGCACTATCCTAGAACTCAAGAGGTTTAGGTCATTCCTCAACTTCTGTGACACTTGACCAGAAACATAACCATTCTGTGTTTCTGCCTCCTTTTTTTATAAAACTGAGCGATTAATTCACAGTTAATGGTCTACCCAAGCCTGCTGGTTCATTAGTCTAACATTATGGAAACCATAACCAATAGTACTCAAGGGAAGGATGTGCCACTGTGGTATCACTGCCATCCAAATGACCTTTGACTCCATCATCCAAATGGACAGTTGTGTATTGATAGCTAAGGATTAGAAAAGGTGAAAATATGAAACATTAATTTTGTGGAAAAAGTTGAAATGTCAAAGTTATTTTTCTATGTAAAGCTGCAAAGTCAGCTATATTTCACTTTTTTTGAAGGTTGTAATAGGTTTTTTTTCAAATTGCATTGACAACAAGTAGTGTAACAAAAGCCGCAATTTTCAGTGACTAAAGATGTTGATCAAATTTTATAAATGTTTTGATAATGTTGGTGAATATCATTTCAAAAAGCATCAAACTATTTGTGAAAGATAATGTCAGGATTTTTTTGTAAAAAAAAGATGGAGACCATTTTTTCAACATAAGATTTTATACTGAATAAGCAATTTGACTGACACTAATAGCGCTTCTTTCCTCTTAGCCTTTGCGTGGGCAGTTTTGACTGACAGCTCTTCCATGCAGAAATTATTTTTGAAAATTTGTCCATAGGAAAAATGGCCCACCCCCATAATCTAGGCCCAATATTCAAGAGTTTAACTCCCAAGTAACCAGATTTTCAAAAGAGCTCAGCTGATTGAGTGGTAATTTCCTCCTATCCCCATACAAAGGATGCTGGGAGCTGCTAAGAACTCTTGAAAATCTTGGGGGGGTGGGGATTTAGAGGAAGCGGGGGGGTTGTTTGTTTGTTTGAGGATTTTTGTTGTTTGGTTTTTTTAATCCAACCTTAGTGGAAGTTGAGTACTTGGAAATCTTTAGGTAATATGATAAATTTATACTTGTACCTTTCCAGTTGGTGACAGCAGTGAAGACATTAAAGTGCTTTCAATGCCAGGTAGCCAATGTTTTACTTTTCAGGGTCAAATTCAAGACAAACCTCTTGCAGTTTGGAAATAATCAAGTCAGCTCATTTTTACTTCCACTTTCCTTTTCTTTTTTTTAACCTAAAGTCATTTCTGACAATTTTTTCTGCATTACTTCATTTGTTTCAGTGATTTTTTTTAAAGATATAGTCAGCATATCATTCTATTTTAGGCATAATGATTTGTTTAAGACTACCATGTTGGACCAGAATCAATGCCTATTGAAAATAAAATGATAGCAATCACTACTGACGTAGCCAAATGATTTTCCTTCTCTTTCTCCTCTCATCTTTTCATTAGATTCCCTTCCCTCCGTGAATATGGTGTTTGGGTCAGACAGCAGCTGGCACTCATCTGGAAACTGGTGAAGTGAGCATACATAGGACATCAGTGGGCTATCTACATTCCTACTCTGGAATATAGTTTGGCTGATTCCCTATGGGAAAACCACTGGATCAAAGACAACTTTAGCAGAGGCAGTTAGTTACTCACACAGCATGACTCCTGAGGCCAATGTGGAGTTGTGCAGTATTCCCTTGATCTATCACTTGCATAAAATGGTAACACCATAAGAAGAAAAGACCCCATCTATACTCTAAGATAATGTATGCATATCTAGAGAGTCAGCAGGTAAGGAGCATGTTTGAGTGGAAGAGACTCCCAGCCACAAGACTGAAAAGTTGGAAATGACGCCCCTTTTAATAATTAGAAGAACCACCCACCCCCCACAAAAACCCCCCCCCCCCCCACCAACTTCTTATGATTACCCTTTACATGTCCATTCTCTTTAGATATTCTAATTTAAAATCCTGACCTTAGGTCCCAGAGAAAGTGAATGCTATTAATACACACACTAACTTTCTACAGATGTATTTTATTTAAGAATATATCCTCACAGGAAGTCTCTTGGAAGCATGTTACTCAAGTGAGAAATACTCCAATGCAAGTAGAACAGGATAGGCAAGAAAGTATTTTAAAAGGAAATGGTGAAGCAATTGCTTCTTTCTCTTTCTTAAACCAAGGAGGCAGCGGAATTGAAGTTCATGCTTGGCCATGTCAGGCAGGTGGGTGATGAGCAGAAATGTGCTGAAGCATCAACACCGTATCTGCCTTGTTTTTATTGCTAAGTACAGACAGTCAAAAAGCCCGAGGCTGAAGTGAGTCAATGTTTGCAGGTTAACCTGTGTAGATTGAACTGATAAGAAAGTAAACAGACGTTAACTTTTCATTCCAGAAATGTAGCCACATGTCTGCAGTGGCCCAGGCTAGGAGCCAGGGAGCACTAGAGCACATCTCCCTGCTCAGCTGAAGCCAACAACCTGGGCCAAGACTAGCCCATTCACCCTATGAGGTGGGGTTTGTTGGGGAGGTGCAAAGCATCCTGGGGTACTAGGGGACTATGAATTAACCTGAATCTGGAGCAGGATCTGGGCAGAAGTTCAATAAACCTAAATTAATTAAGTCTGATATTACATCCTTCCAGGTTTATCTTAAACTGATTTCAGCCACTGGTTTATGTGCACTAAACTTCTGTTGGGTTACAGATTTCAACTGGTTTCCAAGGTTTATGTGTAATTTCTGTCCCTAGCCCATCTGTTTAGCACAATGTGCTGGCTGAACTTCTGTTATTCTGTGATGAACTTTAAAAAAATATAGTGAAGTAGCTGAGGTCCCTAAGTCAGTGGCTTTGTTTCAGCTCAGTGGACATTTCCTGTTTTGTATTACTCTATAAAAAGTATATATATATTTTATCAACAGACCCATATGGAAAAGAGGGACGTGTTTTAAAGGACTTTTATAGTAGCTGCTATTTTTACCTCCATCAAATTCCTTCAGAGGTCATAGGCCTATCTTTTTTTTCCCTTTTTTTTAATGTGTCCCAAAACATTGAAACAGCCTCTGTCTTGAGCTTGTGATGTAAGTACCCATTTTGTGTACTTACACATGCAGGCCACTTTCACCTATGAAATAGTGAAAAATCCTCTTTTTCTTTTTAATTCTGCTTTCTTCTCTCTCTCCCCTCTTTTTTTTTTTACTGAATTTGTTTTCCTATGATTGATGATAGAACGTTATTCTACTGAAGTAAGAAACTCAACCAAAGTGCCTATCAAGGAGGCACAAGCAAAGTGGAACATGCTGAATTTGGCTGAAATTAATAAGACAGCTATTGTTAAATGGCAGACAGCTTTGCATGTCTGAACAGCTGCACTTTGAAGTGGGTGACATACAAAAATAAACAGTGGCTTTTAAGCCACAGCTGTATGTGTTGCTTCTTTCTCACAACAGGACTTCAGTCTTTTCTTTCCTGTTAAAATTGTTGGCTTGGTGATGTGGACCTGGTCTCTGAGAATTACAAAGGGAAGAGACAGTGGACAAGGCCTTGCTTCCATCTCCTTCCTAGCCCCATCCAAGTAGTCAGCCTGAGATTCTTGCTGCCTCAATGCATGTGTGACGGGCTAGCTGGTAGTGCTTTGGCCCAGGGGTTTTGAAAGGGTAAAAGATGATTGGAGGGCTTGGGATTCCCTTTCCTCACCAATCAGGCCCCAGAGACTCACCCACCTGTTCCCTGATTGGCCCCTTGGGTCACCTGGAGGGGGATAAAAGGGGCAGCGCAGCTGACTCAGAGGAGAGACCAGCAAGGGACCACAAAGAAGGAGCTTCAAAGAGCTGGCAAGAGCTAGGCCAGCAGGGCAGGAGCAGTTGCCCCAGAAGCACCTGAAGGAGTGGGACCTGCAGGCAGCAGTTGGACCCTCAGCAGTGCGGTGTACGGCCGGCAGGAGATGCTCTCCGCTGGGCTCCAGGATCCCCTACGAGAAGCTGTGGCCAGCAGGAGAGGCCCCCCAGCTCCAGCAAGGATCTGAGCAGTGACCTGAGAGGTTCCCAGCTCTACTTCCAGCTCCTCTAATCAGAGGCCAGGCAGCTCGACATGAGGCCGGGGCTCTGGAAAGGTCAAGACCCCTCGCAGCTTGGAGCAGTACTAGCACTGATGGCTGTGTAGTAGAGTTTCTGCCTACTGTGTGGGAGATCTGAGTTTAAGTCCCAGCTGGGATGACTTAGGGTGAGTGAAGTGACAGGGAGAAATTCTTGTTGCAGTGGAAAAGGGTCATTGTGTTTTCCCTCTTTTGCCCCCCCCACCCCCACCCCCTGGTACCTAGGCCCTATATTCCTTGTTATTTGATGTTTTGTATTTTGTGCTTTTTATATTTCGCTCGCTCACCAGTATTGTTTGTTCTGCTGTTTGTGTTTTATATTTTATTAACTCTGTCTTTTGTCAACTGGATGAATATGTCTATGATTGTAAGCGTCTAACCTTTATTGAATCCCGCCCCCTCGGAGCGTTGTAGTGTCCCCTATACCCCCTGGTTTATACTGGTTATGTTCCCAGTACTGTTCTCTCATTAAAAGGTATATGGTTAAGTCCGCATTAGGGATCTGGCTCTGCTGTATAGGGAAGGAGGGTCCCTACACCTCCCACAGCACTTGTGCACCTGCTCTGATCCATTCAATTGGAGAGGGGGTACCTCTTGGAGTACTGCCCGGGTTACACATGCGTGCACAGAGACTACAAGGGAGTATCTCATGGTGGTGGTAGTTAAGGTAAGGTCTTCTCTTTGTAGAGAAATTAGGGTTTTTAAGGTAGGGTCCTTCTCTTTGTAGAGAAAATACACCTTCATTTGAAGGTGTAACTTTTTATTTATGCTTAAATATACCATCACCAATAAACCTTGGAGAGAAAGTGAGGGAAGAGAGACTTTTACTACTTAAATGCATTGTTTACACACATTTTTCCTGTCTAATGGATGAAAGCAATAGTCTGTTTTAATTATGTAGCTAAGGGAAAAGTATGGCTTGTATAAATGCTTACCTTTCATCACTTTTAACATTAAATATGAAGCTAGACTATAGTGTTTAAGAATAATTATGCTTGTTCTGGTTATGCTGTAAACAGATGACATGAGAAATAATTTCTAAGATTCCCACTCTTCCTAAGTGTTGGAATAAAAGCTGGAATAACTCTAGTTCAGCAGTAAATATTATGTACTGGCTACTCTCTGATATTACTATGGCACATATGTCACTAACAAAGTAAATAAATAATTGAATGCAAGAGTTCTGGAATTCAAAGTTAGTTAATATAGTATAAATTCATTGAATTAGTTTGTCTAGATCACATACACACTTCATAGGGGAGTTGTCTGTAAATAATAAGAAAAATAGGGGATCAGACTAGTCACAGTTATAGGTTTAAAGCCAAACCGATGCATCAGCTGGTCATTCCACAGCTGTGCCTTTTAATGAGGGTCATTGTTTATCTAGTGACCCAGTATGGCTTTGGGGACACTGACTGCTCATGGATAGTTATATTATGTGAACATTAAGTTGCCCTTCTGGTTCAGTGGGATACAATGGACTACGTCTTTAGCTGGTACAAAGTAGACAGATCCATTGAAATTGAAAGAGCTGTGGAAGCTTACACCAGCTGAGGATGTGGTACAGAGAGGCAGGGGTGCTCAACCCCCATCTCCTGGGCCAGATCTGGCCTGCAGAGCCATACCATCCAGTCTGCAAGGGTCTCTACAGGTCCAAACATTTGGCAGGGGGAGAGCAGTGGCAGAAATTGCTGCTCCCCTGCTGCCAAATTTCCGGCCCTGTGGGGAGCCCCACCAACAGTATAGCATTCTGGATCAGCATGTAGGTGTGACCTGGGTCTCATCCTGGCACATGTGGGCTACAGAAGGTAGTGCAGAGCTGATCCTACAGTGCAGGGCCAGGCAGATATAGGATGGGGCCCAGATCTCATCCCACCAAGCCCCAGGAAGGCAGCATGGGCAACATGGAGCCCCAGGGAGATGGTATGAAACCAAGGAAGGTGGCATGGGCAGCACAGAACCACAGGAAGGTGATGTGGGGATGAGATCACTCGGGGTCCTGATCTGGTGGTGTGTGCCCCACAGAAACAGCTCAAAGCCCCCATCTGGTGGTGAGCCAAGCAGAAGCAGTGTGGGCGAGTTAGATTTACCAGGAATGGGGAATCTTTGGGGGCAGGAGGAACCTATATGGAAAAGGACTCCACCTGAACCAAAACAGAACCAACCTGAAGAATAGCTGGGGAGTAGGAAGTATAACTATAGATAGTGGTTCAGATGACAGTCATCAATCATATAGAAAATGATGATATGTTGAAAAAGAGTCAGCATGGTATCTACCTCGTTAATCTGCAGGAGTTCTTTCAGGGTGTTAATCAGCAAGTGGCTAAGAGGAAACCAGTTGACATAATATATTTGGATCTTCAAGAAGCTTTTGACAAGATCCTTCAGCAAAGGCTTTTAAAAAACCTGCATTGCCACAAGGTTGGAATGAAGGTTCTTGCATGGATTCATAGTTAGTAGCAAGATAGGAAGCAAAGGATGAAGCTAAACAGTCACTTTTCAGGATGGAAGGAGGTCAAAAGTGAGGTCCACAGGGATCTGTGCTCAGCTCAGTTTTGTTTACAATTTTCATCAATGACATGAAATGGGGGTACGCAGTGAAATCTCTAAGTGTGCAGATGACCATGAATTATTCAGCGTTGTCAAATCCCAAGCTGACAGAGAGAAGCTGCAGAAAGACCTCACCAAGCTAAGTGAGTAGGCAAAAATGGCAGATGAACTATAATGTCAACAAGGGCAAGGCAGTGCACATGAGGAAAAAATGATATGAATTATACATTCACAATGCTGAGTTCTGAACTAGCTGTTATGAGTCAGGAAAGAGATCATGGAGTCACTGTAGATGGTTCTCTAAAAACATCAGGCTCCCATAGGCATGCAGGGAGCCTGCTTCAATGCACTGGAAGTGCAGCGCATCAGAGTGGAATCCATTAATTGATTCTGCTGGAGCTCATAAATTGATGTGCTCCGGCAGCCTTCCGCATCACATGCACCAGTGTCCCTACACTGAAAAAATGGCAGCAAGGTACTTTGAAATAAAATACTCAATGAGCTTTAGTTCAAAGTGCCCCACTGCCATTTTTTCAGTGCAGTTGGTTGCAAGCTAGGAAGCAAAGGATAGAGCTGATATACGTGACGCACGGGTGCTTTTAATTAGTATGGCTCACTAATTAAAGCACCCAGCGCCACATCCCAAAGCATGTGTAAAAATGCCCATCAGCACCATGTGCAGTGATAACCAAAAAAAGCTAAAAAATGTTGAGCATCATCAAGAACGGAATTGAAAACAAAATAGAGAACATCTTGTCATTATGTAAATCCATGCTTCACTTTCATCTTGAATACTGTGCACAGTTCTCTGCATCTCGAAAAGGATGTAGCAGAATTAGAAAAGGCGCAGAGAAAAGCAACTGAGATGATCAGGGAGAGAGAACAGCTGCCATTCCAGGAGAAACTATAAAAAGGCTAGGACTCTTCAGTTTGGAAAGAAGAAAGCAGAGGGGGAAGACAATAGAAGTCGATAAAAGCATGAAGAGTGTGGACAAAGTAAACAGGAACTGTTGTTCACCAAGTCCCAGAATACTAGAACCAGGGGGCACCCACTGAAATTAGCAGGAGACAGATTTAAAATTAACACGGGAAAGCACTTTTTATGCAGTGCATTGTCAACTCGTGGAACTGATTGCCACAGGAGGTTGTAGAGGCAGATAGTATAGCCAAGTTCAAAAAAGGACTAGACAGATTCATAGCCAATAGATCAACTAATAGGTATTAAGCAGAACAGTCAGGGATCTCTAAACAGCCTGGCATCTCTAAACCAATGATGGTGAATGCCAGGGAGAGTATGACAGGGCATATACTTTGTTCATGTGCTCTCCTTCTAAAGCACCCACTACTGCCGTTGTCAAAGACTGATACTGGGTCTGACCCAGATGGCACTTCTCATGTTATGTTCCATATGTAGAAGTCTGATTTCCGGCTCCCCTTGCTGGTATGGATGGATAATGAGGTGGCAGAAATGGAGAAAGGAGGGCTCCTCTAGTTAACAACAGCATTTTACTCATTCTGTGTGTTCAAGTGGGGTAAGAAAGGTTCATCTTAAATGCACATAGAATTTTTAGAATAAAATTGATAGTGTTGGAGCCATGTTGTAGCCACAATGGTCCAGGAATTATGCAAGAGGCAAGGATTTCTTTGGGTGGTATCTTTTATTGGACAGATGCTGAGTTTTCTTGGGAGGATGATATCACTCTTAAGAAATCCTTGCCTGTAGAATAGAATTAGCAGAAGTGTATTGGGATGTCTCAGTCCTTAACAATGAAGGGAAGAAAAACAGATGTTTGAGAATTACAAAATTATTATGAAGATATATGTATTTTAAATCAACATGTGGAGCATGCCTTAGTAAGCTTGAAAGAAAGTTATATAGATCACAGCAAGTCAGCCTTAAGAAATACATGGCAGGGTGAGTTGATGGGAATATAATTGGCTTTATTTTTTTAGAAGGGACTCAGCATTCCCAAAAATTTTAGATTTAACTTCTCAGGGCTATTTGTTTTTCCGTTCAGTGACTCACTACTTCTTTGGAAAGAATGTATAGATGTTGATAGCTAAAAAAATAGACTTTCCTTATATTGAAAAAAGATACTTTGGACTCTTACTTTCTGTCTAGTGCCTATACCTAATTAATGTAATGGCTTGAAGCAAAAATTGCAATGTTAGTCCCCTTTTCCTAATTAGGCAATAGCACTAGGACACTATATTAATAAAATCTCTCCAGGAAACCTGCAGATATATATTTGTATAGTAATTGCATTTCAGGACCTCATTTTAATTGAAGCCAGTAGGGAGTCTGTATAACATTCATTGTCTTTACCTCCTATGATGTTTCCATACCTATGACAGAAACTTATAAATGTGAGCCTACTGTCTGGATCTGCACATAGGAGTATCTGTATTTCTGAGGTACACAAAGAATCAGACTTGGTTTTCTTAGTTTTAATGAAAAACAATTCTATCTCGATATTACCACAGTTACCAAAGAGAGGCTTAGATTAAGTGTGGTTTGTGTCTACGCATCAGATGGACAGTGCCACCTCTATTCTGCAATAACAAAGCTCTCAGTTTAGAGTAAAAAATATTGTCAGACTAGTAGGGATCCTGTAGCTGCTTCAGATATATTGAAATGTTGTTGAATTAAATACGAAAAATAATTTAAAAATCATACCAGTTTTTCCAGATTTGCTTATTTCAGCACCAAAGTGACCTTATTTTAATTTTGTCCCACACTACTTCTCTGACAACCCAGAACTGCACCACAAAAGTTGTTGAGAGCAAACCAGAGGTGGTGGTTGGTAGTCAGGGTTAAATAACAATTTATTTTCTCTCTCAGAAAATTTAGACAAAAATAAGCAAAAAAAATCATGTTTGGAATTTTCCATGGAAAAAAGTTGACTTTTCAACAAAAAAACTGAAATTGAATTGACATGGAAAGTTTTCAATGAAACCCCCAAAGCTTTGGTCTGAAAAATGGAACACTTTGATGCAGAGATAACACTGTGGGGCCTCATGGCAGTTATGATTTGGATGTTTCATGTCCCCATGTCCTATTAGTCTGTGCTTCATATGCTCTAGCCAAATTCTCCCACTTACCGACTTGCTACAGTCTATCTCAGGACTATCTAGCTGTGCACATCAGATATGCAATCCAAAATGGAGGGTATGATAGAATCCCAGGCAAAATAGAAATGGCTTTCCTAGGTCTTTCTTCCCCTAATTTTCAGCCAAAATAATGTAAAAAATTCAAAATTTTAAGTGATTTTTTTTAAAGTCAATTTTTTGAAGGAAAGTGAATTTTCCACAGTAAGCAGACACATTTCATTGAGGGGGGAGGGAGGGGAGGAGAGGAGAGGAGGGGCAGAGGGCTAGTTTTATGGGTTTCTGTTTTTTTTTTCTTGCAGGGTAGGGAGGAGAGGGTTGAAAGAGAATTTTTAGCCCTCATTAACTAAACATACAATTCAGGTCTTTGGCCTTTGGGTGGCATCCCAGGGTTTTAAGTTAGGCCAATAAGCCCACCCTACCCCACCCCCTTGCTAGCCAAATTGGGCCCACACCCCCCCCCACCACCTTTCCCAACACCTTAGATCCCTGTTCACTGCCCCCTGCTTTTCCCCCTGCTTACTTGTGGCTGCCTGCACTGGATTAACCCTCCTCTTCCTGCCCTATCCTTGGAACAGGCAGCATGGGTAGCCATAAGTAAGTGATGAAAGAGCCCCAGGGATTTGGGGGGGGAGGGAGGCAGGGAGCAGGGAGGGAGCCTAGAATGGGAGGAGGGAATTCTTACTTTTCAGTCCTCCAGGCCTCTGCTGGCCTGAATGTGTGACTGCTCCAAATGCAAGCTACCACTATAACACCAATCAAATGTGCAGCTCACAATGTAATATGTAAGAAGGCCGTAAGATCACAAGATATTCAGGTGGCATCTAGTTTTGTTGCAGATGTAGCAGCATTAAAACTGTACTTACCTGAAGGGATAAGAAGGGCTGCCCTATAGAGGGACAGTGCAAAGAGACAGAGGTTGTCCCAGTAGAGGCACCATCTGCTCTGAGGGTGAGTGGAGCTGTTCTGGAGGTATCCCTCTTCGAAGTGGGAGGAGTAATGTAACCCCAGCAAGGGTTTGAATGAGGAAACCCAGGAAGAGTCCTGGCCTAGGATAGGCTGAGGGGGCTTGTTTAAAAGTGGGGAGCAGTTTTCCCTGGGGGGGGGAGGGAGAACAGAGGGGAGGAGAGATGGGCTGGAGGCCAGGAAAAGGACCTCACCAGGGCTGTGCCTCAGAGAGCCCCTGGCAGAGCCCTGCAGAAGTAGCAGAAGAGGCTGCACTGGTGAGAAACAGTGTATCCTTTCTCCCTCTCCCTCTCCCTCCCCTTGGAGCCCTGCCATGACAGGCACAGAGAGGATCTGCCTGTGAGGAGACTCTGCTACAAGCCCTGTGTGGCTGGGTGAGCACAGGAGGGGAGGGGGTTGCAGGACCAGGGGGAGACTGCTGGAGACTGCCCTGGTGTTTCCCTGTGAGTTAGAAGGCCCCGGGAAGGGGCAGGCTCAGGGTGCCAGAGGAAGCCCTGGGCTAGAGGGACAGGGACTGCTCCAGCACCAGAAGCCCCAGGACATGGAGGGGCTGCATTTGCCAGGTGCTGTGAGGTTGTGCTGGGCAGGGGAACTGCTCCAGCCTGCAGTGCAGACACTGCTCCCTGCTGTGCCAGGAGATGGGGGTCTAGGCAGGAATCGGCTGTCTTGCAGGGACCGCAGGGGAGGAGGGAGGGGCTGTCTTGCAGGGACCGCAGGGAGGCTTCATGGAGACCCCTGGAGCTCAGAGAAGGACGCCAACAGCAGGGACCGCCCATGCCTCCTGTGCAGGGTCACAGATGCAGCCCTGTTCTCTGAGGGACCAAACCAGAGGCAGTGCACACACAGGCCTCATAGTTACCCTGGAGTATACAAGTTATAGGCTGTGTGTGTAAATAAGTTCTTGATAGTTTATTAGTTGGTGTATCAATGTATTTGTTTATTGGTCCCTTTTTATCGTGGATGATTTGTATGCATTCCCCTGGTGTGAGGTGCATCAGAGAAGCAGTAACCCTTAAGCCACCATCACTAGGTTATGTTTGTGTAACATTATTGATTTTACTGCATTCATTATATATTATCTTGTAATTAATAAAATAATAATAAAAATAAGCCAATGCATGGTTTGCATCAAAATCATAGGACATTTGCAGTTTCAGCTGTCTTGACATGAAAGCTACATGCAACAGCGGAGAATGAACTGAATTAAATTCAGCTTGGTTACACCAAGTTTAAATTAGCTGAGGATCTGCATCAGTAAAACTAATACCTAAAGCAGAATAGGGAGCTGCACTACTTACTTGTTGTTTAAAGATCTGAACCTTATTGCCAGTCATATGGATAGGGGCTTATAGGACAAGCCCTATGAGGAGAGACTGAGGGACCTGGACCTCTTCAGCCTCCACAAGAGAATGCTGAGAGGTGATCTTGTGGCCACCTACAAATGTATTAGGGTGGCACAGCAAGGAACTGGAGATGCTCTGTTCACCAGGGCACCTCTTAGGGTAACAAGGAACAATGGTCACAAACTGACAGAGAGCAGATTTAGGCTGGACATCAGGATCAATTTCTTCATGGTAAGGGTGGCCAGAATTTGGAATGGGCTTCCAAGGGAGGTGGTGCTCTCCCCTACCTTGGGGGTCTTTAAGAGAAGGCTGGATAGGCATCTGGCTGGGGTCATCTGACCCTAGCACTCTTCCCTGCCCAGGCAGGGGGTCGAACTCAGTGATCTGTTGAGGTCCCTTCCGACCCTAATATCTATGAATCTATCTATGAATTCATTATTTTAAATTATCATGTATTGAACAAGGCTTAAACAGGTGCAATTCATGGTGTAATCGGATTCAGAGTTAATTTTTTTTTAATGTGCTTTTCACTTCCTTTTTAAAGTATGAGCATGTAGATGCACAGCTGTGATCTAAGTAGTTACAGTACTTAGAACGAAAAATCTCATTTAAATGCAGTACGCCTTGTGCCTTCTCTCATCTTTTAGAAAGATTGTTGCTCATGAGGAATGATCTAGAGAAAAGCTTATTTTAGGTATGCAGTAGATAAGAGAGCAGAGAAGTTCCAAACTCACACTTCACCTCAGGTTGCTGGTCATGTGTGCTGCTTGGTGGTTTACAGACAGAAAGGCTTGGGCCATGTAATAAATGATAAATATTATAGAAACTGTCTTAAGATATTGGTGCCATATAAACAATATTTCCAGTGAATGTTCAAAGGGGTATAAATGAGCTATTTGAGGGGTGGATCAGATTCTAGCAGTCTAAAAACTAGCTGAAAATGGATTCATTTTAATTGTTCAATACGAAGGCAGTTGTTACCCCACACAGAATATTTGCTTAGGTGCCATCAATCCACATCAGAAATAAAGAGCTCGATTCAGGAAAGGTTACAAGATTTCATTTCAGTGTTTCAGGGAGTAGACAATGTAGTGCTACCCTTCTGTTTTTAAGGCCCAAAATCCTTTTGCTTGCTCTAAGCTTAAAGTTACTGAGGAGAATCTATGAAGAGCAGTTGTACTTTCCTTCAAGACATGGTGGGCACAAGGCAGTTATAAGGTAGAAAACTCTCTTGAAATGAAAAAGGAGTTTTGCCTAGCCCTGCTCTGACCTAGCCTACACTACTTGTTGAGTGAGCCACAGGATCAGCTTACAAATACCCTGGATGCAAGCTGATCTACAGAACCAGGGCATTTGTTCTTGGGTCCTAATTCTTGTGCCTTGTTCTTTGGAGCCCTTCATTGCACTACAAGCAACAAAGTGGCCATGTCTGCCTTGGTCTGCAGTTCTCCTTGAAGGGAGATGTTCTCTACCACAGAGAGGGAAGCAAAAGAGCTAGTCCAGTCCCAGGCTCTATTATGTTTTGCCTTGAACTCCTAGGCACTGCTGCAAAATGACTGTGTGACACCAGTCCTCTGCATGGCTCTCCACAGAAGGGGAAATGGAGGAAACATTGCATGAATCCACCCTCTCTCCTTACATATAAAAAGAGAATGATATGCACATGAAGGAACCCTTCCCCTGCCACCCCACCTTTGCACACAGGTCAGAAGGGCACAGTCAGACCCATTGAGTGGTAGAATAAGTTGCTCCACAACTGGTGAAGCAGTCCTAAGTTACTATAAGCTTCTTCCTCTTCCTTAGTGGTCTTGTACAGGATCTACCTGGCAATGGTGGCATGGGTGAGAAAAATGTATACTGTCTCCAGGGTGGATGAGAAATGTCTGCATGACGTTATCTCACTGGACACATCCTGCACCATCTAAATACTAATTCAGACGTGACCTTGGACCTATTAATGCAGGAGAAAAGAGCTGGTTATGCTCTAGAGGAAATTGTTTTCTGACCTGTCCCAGATGCTGATACCAACTCCAGTGGAAGCAGATTTGTGGTGATATATGAGCAATATGCATGTCCAGAAGTGATAGTGAAGAAAAAGATGGTAACTAAGATGACTAGAGTAGGGAAACTCATTTCCTAGCTTAACGTAGTTCACAATATTTGAAGGATATTAATAATAGGATCCTGTCAAGCTTAAGTAGAAGCATGCCCTTAGTTTATACTGAAAAGTATTGGAATAAGTGGACTTCTTGTGTCTTAGAAATTTTTTTTAAAGCATAGTGCGTGCTAAAAATAGGAACTACAGGAGTGGTTGGCAGCTACATGGAAGTAGCTTGGCTCTGTCGTTTAAAATTGTAACTGATACTTTGTCAAGTTGTTCCCTAGTGTATAGGCTTTTACCAAATAAGAGCAACAACTCCATTAATCTGTGCTGCATTTGAGGTCTCACATGGTGTAGTTTAATACACTTCCTATAATAAAAAGTTAGTGCTTATTTCTTCTGTTGATATATTCTTCTGTAAGCTTGCCCCCAGCACACAGCTTCCCCCCTAGCAGCAGACGGGCTGCATGCTGAGACAAGAGCCTTTAAGCTTGAGCTGAAAAATATTACAGGAACTATCAAAGTAAAACATCCATAAGCTCCTTCAAATGCATTTCGGGTTATCAGCTTACCTGGTTTCTAGAGCTATTTCTTGCTTCTGAACAGTTGATGTAAATTACCACATCTCCATTGTAGTTAATTGAATGAGATAAAGGTAGAACCAACTGAGGCTGTCTCTAAAGATATTGATAATGGCAGTTTTCAGGGGATTCTCCTCTCCCATTCTCTATCCTTCTCTCTCTTTCCTTTTTATTTCTTGCATTGTTAAATCTTTAGGCAAAGTTTTTCAAACAGCCTTTAAACTTGTGTGCATAACCTGCCTCTTTTAAATTGCCAGACCAAAGTCGTAATTCACTTGGCAATGTGTCCAAGCAACTGGAGCTTCCTTCTCACAGGTGAATCAATAATTGTCTCTTGCTCACAGATCCATCTTCTCATCACCTTATTTTTTATGTGGTCTTGCCAGGTAACTGTAAGAACTTAGTGTCTTCATTAGAAAATGGCAGTGTATTGGCATGTCTTGCTTAATATAATGGAAAATCAGCTTCAGCAACATGGAATCATAAATCTAGAGGCACCCCAAGAGATGCCCAATTGGACCAGGAATACCAGGAACTAAACAGAAGTTGAAACTAGACTAGGATCATCAAAAAGAAAGGAAAATGGCACCAAACTGGAACTGTCTAGGAAGGAGCCAGGACATCCAGAGATATCCTAAAATAAGCAAGATTTAAATGGGTTTAGCAAAAGAGGAGAATCTGGGCTAGGTTCTTAGGTGACAGGCTGAATATGATTGACTATAAAAGAAATCATGAGGGCACAATAACTGGACTCCTTTGGGTGACAGACATTTGATGGAGAAGTGTTTAGGGGGAAATGGCTTGTGCTAGTCTCACAGATAGCAGCCCCCAAGATATTGAAAGAAATAATCAATGAACTTTCAAAAGGTATATCATAAGATAACTTAGATTCACGAATGCTATGAAGATGGTATGCTGATAGTACAGGAATAGCAGCAGGCATATTATTTATGTGTTTAATGTATCCACATAAAGGGATCCGAGTCTCTTGAATCTCTCTGATAATAGACAGGTACAGGTATGCAGAGAGGACTCCTACTTAGTTGAAAGTATATGTATAATCTATACTATAGATTATAGTATACTATATATACTATAGTATATATATATACTATATATAGTATACTATAGATTATACTATGTATAATCTAATATTTCTATGTAGTATCTTTAAGGCAGCTAAGTCTCTAATTTTTTTTTTAAAGTTACCCCTTTCTTGAAATACCAGGAAAAACTGCAACTGATCTCAGGCTACTGAGAAAAGGAAAATTATCCTGAGTGAGAATTCTAAGGAGAATTTGGATTCATTCCATTTTCTTAAACTCTGTACTGTTTTAGGGTTTTTAATTTTCTGGGATAATTAGCTCTCTCATTAGTTGTTATCATACAATTAACTGAGAAAATTATGTATATGCTGACTAAAATTACTGTCTGGCTTGTCTGCCAGATAATCATTTGTAGCCTGTTTTTTTCCAGCAATTATGAACCCCATTTTACTAACAACAAACACCATACCATTGCAGTGACCCACAGCATTAGCGATGCCTTTGTGTGTCCTGATCTCTATTGCATGTTGCAGGGCTTTATTTGTGCTGAAGTTACTGACATTTTTATAAGGTGTTTTGTGGCTATAGTGTATGGCCCAAACAAGATGTTCTTGTGGACCTTTAGGACAAATGTTTATTACATTGGTGCCAGTAGTCATAAGTGACTGGGCTCAGGGAACCAACTGGTCCTTCTGTTGTGTTGTTCCTATACATACCATTGAATTTAAAAACATTTTGTATCTTTGGAAACTAGGCCAATTGTTCTTCCATTCCATGCCGCACACAGTATCTGTGCTATCTATACCTGACTCAGCCAGTGAGGTATAATCTTGGCTCTACTAAAGTCAATGGTAAAGTTTCCATTCACTTCAGTGAGCCAGGATTTCATCCATGACCTCAGGACCCTTCTTTAAAATACTCTTTTCAAAATCTGACAATGCTGTCCAGCTTCACATAAGACTATTAGTGATTTAATAACTGAACCCAAATTATATCTCCTTAAAAACATAGAAAGGGAGAGTTAAAAAATGGATAAAATCACCTGTGCAAAACATTGATTTGTCATGCTTTTTGTCACAACCCATCCTTTACCTATCTATATGGAATGTACTCTCATTGGGGCAGAGCCCTTAACTATAATTTTCAAGAGTGATTAAGGGGTAGGATTTCTTAAAAGACTGCTTTAAGGTGTCATATACAAGGACATCCAAATTGAAAGTTCCAAAATTGCTGGGAACTTTTGAAAATGATGGCTGTTATGTTAATTGTAGCCCACTTGTCAACCACTATACAAATAATACATAACAAGAAAAACTTGAAAATAATTACCACAACCCTCAAAGGATAATATTTTCTTACTTGTACTGTCCTTTAAATTATGATTAGAATAAGTTGATGGCCAAGGAGACAAAGCTGCTAACCCTGACTGGTTAAGCGTTAAGAAAAGGAACTAAAGGAATTCAGTCACCTTTATTTGTGTGCCTATTTTTAGTTACAGCCACTAAGCATTTTGAAAAACCAACCCACCCACCCTAGCTGTGAATTTAGCAGGGTGTATTCAGTTTGTGAAAAGGGTTTTAATGACCTATTTTAAATCTCATCATAAGGTTGTGACTGCCAAGGGATTAAAGAACTAAAATAATCACAAAACATCTATGAACTGTCTACAGTTCAACATTTACCAGTCAAAATGCTGTATGGTTTTCTTACTTTGTTGAAGATAAAAATAGATTTTCTAGAAAAAAAATCTCTCATTAGTGGTCAGACATAGGTAGAGATAAGCCTATTTTTATTATTTGTCATCTAATTTGGATCATTCTCCGTGGTATTTCTTTTGATCTAGGGAGTTTTCAGTGTGGAGCACTTTCCACCGCAGTGCCTGAGCAATACCATCTATTATTGTCTATCACTCAATGCAGTTATAATGAATGAGGCCATTATTGTGGTAGGACTTTTATACGCCCTATGAACATTTATATAAAAATCTACTGTTTAGCTCGTGCTTTTCTTCTTTAATGTCTTTGTTGAAGTCTCCAATTTTAACAATTCCACTAGCCCTGTGGGTTTATTCTTCGTTAAAAAACAATAAGGTCTTTGTAATTTTTCCTCAGGCTTATAAAAATTAGAGCAGAAAAGTTAAACTTTCTATTTATCATAATAAAATGAGAGGGGAAAAACAAAGGAAAGGTTTATAATTATTATTTTTAAAATCTCCTTGAACAAGAGCTGTTTTGCAAGTGTTAGCATTCACATCAGGTGCTGGGCACAGCCTACACCCAGCACCAGGAAAACTGGTGCTGCCACTGGGCCTAGGCGGCAGCACCCAGCTCCTGTCACCCAGTAGGCAGATCAGGAGTACGCACCCCTGGGAGAACTCCAGCACAGCCCCTGCTGCCCTCCCAGGGATGCTAGCGGGCCCCCAATCTGCATGCCAGCTGACAGGAGCCAGGTGCTGCTGCCTGGGGCCAGTGCGGCCAGGGAAGTTCAGCTCATGTGGGGACCCGCCGCCCCAATCCTGGGTGGGGAAGGGTCCCTGCACAAGCTGATCTGCACCTGCTTGGAGCAAAATATATTCTCCAAGGACCCCAGAGGGAGACTAGCAATATCACTGCTATTGACGAGAATGACAATTTCAGTCAGTTGTTGTGGAACCTACCAAGTGAACTGCCTTTGGGTTGGGGACCCCAGAGTTTCTGGACTCCCAGGCTACATGGCTCCAGGGCTTCCAGCTCTTTGGCAGGGTTCTACAGTCAAAAGCTGTTCCCATAAAATCATGACTCTTTTTCCACCAAGCTTCTGCTTCTTTGCTGCATGCTTCCCTCCAGAACTTGGTTGTGTTCTTCTGACTCTGAGGAAATGCTAGTTCTCCATTATCTAGTCTTCAGAAGCAAAGCTGGGGAAAAACTTACTTTGCCCAGATTTTAACCATCCCAAGGGTCAGTCTTGGCCAGATCTGCTCTCTACTTGATAGTCTTTAAGACATTTCTGTCAGACAGAAATCCATAAGTGTAATTTCTCAGCAGAAGGAGGATGAGATAGTACAGAGTGAAAAATACTCATGAACAGAGGCATAACAAGACAGCTTTACACCTTGGGCAGTGTCAGTGCATAGGACTGCGGGCAACAGAAGCAATGCATCCAGCCACCAGCTATAGCAGCAGCTATTTTTGCATGTTTCCCCCCACCCCCACCCCTTATCCCAAAGGTAGTGCCTGGTCACACCCACCCCTTAGTCATGCTGCTGGTGATAAGACATAAACAGTTCAAAAAATTAAATAAAGTTTATCAACTGCAAATAGATTTCCCAAATTATCACACATGTCTATCTATCTGGATCATATTAGTCCATATTGCAATCCATAAGATTATGCATGGGAATACACCTGTGCAATGCTTTATACTGCCTGCTGACTCAAAAACCTTAATGTAACATGTTAAAATGTAACTAATTCCACAGAAACTTTTTAGCTTCTAAAGGAACAGGGATGTAAATCTTTTCTTTGTCATGTATGTTGTGGCTTTTTTGTTTGAACACTTCAGACAATTTCAGCCTATGCCATGCTATGAAGAATGCTCTTGTTTCAGATAGTGTGATGAACAAACAGAGATGATTATAGGTAAAGAACAGAAAACAAAAATGATGATGACTTAAATTTGATAGGAATGAAGCTAATAAGTCCAGTGAGCTGAGAAAGAGCAGAAGCCAAAGAGGTAGTAAACATTTGAGATATGCAACAGTACATCCCAGGTAAGTACTAAGGAGCCCTTTGGGCATCAGAATGGGGGGGCACCAAAGACACTATTCAGAGGGCTCAAGTGCCTCTATAATAATGCTAGGAGCATGAGGAACAGCAGGAAGAATTCACACCTCTGCTTGCAGATAATAACTTCAATTTAGTGGGGCTAAAGGAAACTTGGTGGGACCCTACCCATGACTGGGTGGTATGCATTGAGGGCTACAGGTTGTACAGAAGAGACAGAGTAGGGAGGAAAGGGGGCGGGGTTGCTTTCTATGTAAAGGATCATTATACATCTACCCTAATCAAAATGGGATCAGAGGAAGAGCAAGTTGAGGCATTGTGGGTTAGGATACATGGAGGTTGAGAGGAAAGGGACTTGGTGGTGGGGGTCTGCTACAGACCATCACACCAAGAGGAAAAGCTAGACATGGAATTCTTGAGGCAGCTCTCAGAGGCCGTACAGTGGAGGGATGTGGTTGTCATGGGGAACCTAAACTACTCTGACATCTGCTGGGAGGAGCAGTCAGCCAATTCCAACCATTCACATAGGTTCTTAACCTGCGTGCAGGACCTTCACCTAACACAGGAGGTATATGGTCCCACTTGGGGGAATGCCTTAATGGACTTGGTGTTGGCAATGGGGGAGGACCTGGTAGGGGAGCTGCAGATTCGTGGTCACCTTGGGGGCAGTGACCACCAATCAATCGAATTCACCATACAGCATAGGATGGGTAAGATAGGGTGGGAGTGCTTGACTTTAGGAAGGCTAACTTCAGTGTGCTTAGGAGTCTAGTCAATGATGCACTGTAGGATAAGAGTATTGGCAAGATGGAAGTCCAGGAAGGGTGGTAGTTTCTAAAGGCAGTGATCCTTCAGGCACAGAGGGAGACTATCCCAGTACGAAAGAAAAGGGGGAAAGGAGCTAAAAAACTTTGTTGGCTAAATAGGGAAATCCAGGGGAGCCCAAGGGCAAAAAAGAAGGCATATAGGCAGTGGAAGCAGGGGTCATATAGGCAGTGGAAGCAGGGGCACCAAGGAGGAGTATACATACTTGGCCCACATTTGCAGGGAGGCAATTAGAAAGGCCAAAGAAACTACAGAGCTGAGGCTGCCAACACAAATTAAAGACAACAAAAAGTCTTTTAGGTATGTAGGGAGTAAAAGAAAGGCACAGGGCAGCATAGGATCCCTACTGAACAAGAAAGAACAATTAGTGACATAGTAGAGGGGGACAAGTCTGAGCTATTCAATGAGTTTTTTGCCTCGGTGTTCTTGAACAGGGATCAAGATAAGAGAACCCTAATGGGTTCTTAGATGGGCATCAGAGGAACCCCAGCCCAACAACTGTTGATGCTGACTTGGTGCATTGTCACTTGGATGGACTGGATGTGTTCAAGACAGCAGGCCCAGATGAGTTTCATCTGAGTATACTGAAGGAATTGGCCAATGTCATAGCAAATCCACTGGCACAGCTGTTCGAGCACTTGTGGCGCTCGCATCAGGTCCTGGAGGACTGCAAATGGACCAATGTGGGCCCTATTTTCAAGAAGCGGAGGAAGGAGGATCCAAGTAATTAAAAGCCAGTCAGTCTCACCTCCATCCTTGGAAAGGTCTTTGAAAAGATTATGAAGGATCATATTTGTGGGAGTCCATCAGGAAAAATAACGAGGCAGGGCAACCAACATAGATTCATAGCAGGTAGATCATGCCTTACTAATTTGGTTTCATTTTATGACCAGGTCACAAAATGCTTAGATGCAGGAGTAGAGGTGGATGTCATTTTCTTGGATTTTTAGCAAGGCTTTCGATATGCTGGTGTCCTGCAGGATTCGGTCCTTGGACCCGTACTCTTCAATATCTTCATCAGTAACTTGGATGTGGGGGTGAAGTGTACTCTGTCCAAGTTTGCAGATGATACTAAATTGTGGGGTGAAGTACACACTCCAGAGGGTAGGGAACGATTACAGGCAGACCTGGACAGGTTAGAAAAGTGGGCAGTACACAATAGGATGCAGTACAAGAAGTACAAATGCAGAGTGCTGCACCTAGGGCACAAAAATATCCAGCACATCTACTGGCTAGGAAGTGACCCTCTCAACAGCGGAAAGGGGTCTCAGACTCATAGTGGACTCCAAGATGAACGGGAGTCATCAGTGTGACAAAATCATCAACAAAGCTAACCGGACTTTATCATGCATCAGCAGATGTATGACAAATAGAACCACAGAGGTGATGCTTCCCCTCTATGCGGCATTGGTCAGACCACAGTTGGATTCCTGCATCCAGTTTTGGGTATCATACTTCAAGAAGGATGTGGATAGACTTGAGAGGGTCCAGAGGAGGGCCACTCATATAGTTAGGGGCTTACAGGACAAGCCCTATGCATAGAGACTGAGGGATCTGGACCTCTTCAGCCTCCGCAAGTGAAGGCTGAGAGGTGATCTTGTGGCCGCCTACAAATTCATTAGGGGGGGCGCAGCAAGGAACCGGAGATGCTCTGTTCACCAGGGTGCCTCTTGGGGTAACAACCAGCCTGGAGAGGGTTCAGATGAGGGCCACCCACTTGGTGAGAGGGCAGCAGGACAGGCCCTACGAGGAGAGACTGAAGGATCCAAAACTGTTCAGCCTCAGCAAGAGGAGGCTGAAGGGGGCCCTGGTGGCTGCCTACAAGCTCATCAGGGGAGATCAACAGAAAATAGGTAGAGCCCTATTCTCCCCAGCACCACCTGGAGTGACAAGGAACAATAGTAATAAGCTGATGGAGAATAGGTTTAGGTTAGAGATCAGAAGGCAATATTTTACAGTTAGGGTGGCCAAAATCTGGAACCAACTTGCCAGGGAAGTGGTCCTCGCCCCTACCTTGGGCAAATTCAAGAGGAGGTTGGATGATCACCTGTCTGGGGTCTTGTGAACCCAGCATTCATTCCTGCCTGTGGAAGGGGGTCAGGCTAGATGATCTGTTCAGGTCCCTCCTGACCCTAGCTACTATGAAACTATGAAACAGTATGGGGTCACAAACTGACAGAGAGCAGATTTAGGCTGGACATCTGGAACAACTTCTTCACGGTAAGGGTGGCCAAAATTTGGAATGGGCTTCCAAGGGAGGTGGTGCTCTCCCCTACCTTGGGGGTCTTTAAGAGAAGGCTGGATAGGCATCTGGCTGGGGTCATCTGAACCCAACACTTTTTCTTGCCCAGGCAGGGAGTCAGACTCAATGATCTGTTGAGGTCCCTTCCGACCCTAGCATCTATGAATCTATGAGTTTTCACAATTTTTTTCTTGATGTTTTAATTTCAAAATGTAATTTGAATTAGAAACCCTAATTAGCTTCTCAAGAGACCTAGTCAGTTATCAATGCAGACACATCATGTCTTTTGATACTAATCACAGTGAAAAAAAACAGAAGTCTCTCTCAAAAAAGCAAGTCTCCAAAAGATTCAGAATGAAAATTCTTGTGTAAGCCAGCTCTTTGCTAATATATTCTTTTCCTGTTGCTTCAAGTGACAAAATCTAACAATTAAGCACAATAGAGCCCTTAAAACACTGAGTTTATTTCTTACAGGAGAATTTGGCACAAATGGCGCTCAATCTGAATTCTGAATTTTTAATTATCGCTTTTAGAAACAATAGTAAGATTTAAGTATTTCATGAAAACTGTTGGTTTGGATCCCCTGTTTAGAAGTATTTGTTTATCTTTCTGATTGTTTCAAAAGCTATCTTTTTTAAATCACCTCACATACCTTTTTAAGGTCTGTCATTTTCCCTTTTAAAAATGTGAATGAAAAATTGAATTGTATTTGTATTGGGTTTTTTTTCATTTTGAGTTATACGGAAAACTTCTAGAGTGTATGTGAGAGGAGGGAATAGGAAAGCAAAAGAAGTGATAAGGAAAATATAAATGGAAAATTTTCATTTTAAAAAACAAAGAACCATTTTACAATATCTCTTAAGTCGTTGGAGAGGTTCTGTGCAACTGGTAGTAACATAAAATGTACTT
This sequence comes from Alligator sinensis, assembly GCF_000455745.1. Taxonomy (NCBI): domain Eukaryota; kingdom Metazoa; phylum Chordata; order Crocodylia; family Alligatoridae; genus Alligator; species Alligator sinensis. The sequence continues at coordinate 378,704 of NW_005842070.1, read as the reverse complement.
TCTTACTACACATAACCTGGATTCATAGGGATACACAGCAGAATAACATACTTAAAAGGGGGATACAACATCCAACATTTGAGAAGGGCTGTTACTATAGAATAACTCACGCATCATGAATACTATCTGAGAAAAAAAACAAAAAGAAGTTGTCTTTGATTTTCCTTCATCCAGGTTTTGCTTTCAGCTTTAGGACTGAATCAACAATTAGTTTCACCTCTGACAGACAGTCATCTATACAGAGGAATAAGAGCTGACATTATAACTGCTTTGCCTTTCAGCTACTGAATCTCATGAGAATTTTAGTAACCATGCTGTCCTTTTAATATTTTCCCTGGGACTCTAAAGAATTTACCTTTAGACTGCCATGTTGGGCATTTCTTTTTCATCTTCTTTTGAAGATTGTACTAATTCAGTGTAGTAACGTACATAATGAAGGGGAATCCTAATGAGTTACATTCATATTCTACTTGACATGCATTAATCTGATGAAGTGCAATGTTGATCATGATAATTTCCTATGTTTTTATGGAGCTTTTTATTCTATAAGATCCTAAACTGCTTTACATCCACTACTGAAAAACACAAATGTCACCAATGCATTAAGAAATTCTTTTTCTCAGTATAATAGCACAATTAGTGCAGGCTTGCAGTCATCAGTAGGGTTCATTTTGAATTCAGCATGTATGTTTGTCCTTAAAAATTACAGTGACAGGCACTGTAAATACCTGAGACAAACAATATGTGCGTGCAAAGGTCTTTAAATTTTGGTGCAAGCCCATAAAATACTTATGTATGACCTATGCATATGCACATATATCCTAGAGTTTAGCACCAGCTGGGAATATGTGCTTAATCTTATTTTTCAGATTATTTACAATTGTCACAAAAATCATTTGGATGCTATTTTCACTGCCTTTTACTAAAAGAAGTATCCTTGAAAGGGCAAAGCTAATGGAGGGATGAACTTAAAAGGATGTGCAGGACAGTAAGTGAGGAGGTGAACAAAGGTGGCTGGTTTAGGGTTTTACCCTCTGAAGGAGCCCTAAGAAGACCTACTTGTGTGGTCCACCTGTATTAGCTTTCTGAGAGAGGATGAAGAACTGAAGAGAAGTTTAGATGGAAGCAAAGCATAAGGCCAATACACGTCTAAGGGGTTTTGAGTTTTGCTCAAGACATCAGGGAGAAATCCAATGACTAGCTGAACTGAGGGAAGAGGACTGAAGCTGATAAGAGCCCAAGAGAGGTGGAAGATATCATGTTCCCTATGTTCATAGGTCCTAGTTACTAGAACATTGTTCCCTTGGAGATGCTGGAACTATGTTGTGACTTGGACAGAAATCTAAATCACCACCATAGCAGACAGTAGAAAATTTGCTATGACAAAGTTGACACCCATGCTCTAACTGTGTTCTGGTAGCAGAGATACAAATCAGTTCTGACTAGGGGTAGTCATTCAAGTGTTCTGTAGGTCTGTTTATAAGAGTGGATGTAGTAACTAAGGCTGTGAGAAGTTTTGGTCCCTGATTTGATTCGGCCTGATTCAGTGGCCAAATCTCCGAATCCGAATAGAATCACAGAACCCTTTAATCTCTCTGAATTGAATCAGAACCCTTCGAATTAATTTGGAGAGATTTGAAAAGATTCAGCGATTCAGATCTAGACAGCTTTAAATGTTTTTTCTACATACCTCTAGGTAGCAGGCAACTCGTGAATGCTGCAGTGCTGGGGCACAGGAGTGCAGGGGGCTCCCCAGTCCGGTCAGCAGCAGACCCAGAATCACTTCTGGTCTACTTCCAGGTCTTCCAGGGAGCACACTGGGGGACTCCCCCGTGCCTCCCTGGCTTGGCAACTGGTGCCCCCATGGCCAATTGCTGAGCTGGGAGGGACACAGAGGGCCCAGCATGCTTCCTGGCGGACCCGGAAGTGGACTAAAAGTACTTCCAGTCCACTCCCGGGTTTGCTGCCGAGCACATGGAGGGGCCCCCCCTCGCACTCCTGTGGGACACTCCATCTGCTTCAGCATCGTAGCATTTACAAGCCACACTGGTACCTCAAGGTATGTAGAAAAAAAATTTTAACCTGTGTCTATGTCTGAATCACTGATTCTCTGAATCGGCATCAAATCTTCAGGTTTGGATTCAGCAGAACCAAATCAAGGACAGTGATCTGAATCAAAGAATTGAATCACTGTCCCTGATTTGGGCTGAATCCAAATCAGAATCAAATAGGGTCCACTTTGAAAACCCCTAGTAGTAACCCCAGTATCTTGACTAAATTCCAATTGATGTCATTACTTTCTGCCTTCTTAAATTTTCTTTGCAGATTCAAGTGGATACCGTATTCTTTATTTCCTGTCCTGGGTTGCCCCATACTGGTGTTAAATTGCATGCGTTCCATTATAGTGGTGGTGGGGATACCTCTACTACAGATGGGTTCGAGCTATGTAACTTAGATCTGGATATTTATTGCTTGCTACTATGTTGTTACAAAGAGAGAAAGAAAGAGAGACCATTTCACAATAAAATTCAGGTTTGCATGCCATCGCTACTCCTTTTTGATTTGCTGCAATCCCTCCCTGGGGTGTTGAACAGCTTATTACTTAAACTTTGCAAAGCACTTTGGGTGCCTATAAATGTGCTCCATGTTCTAACTAAAACATTCTAATTAGAACATGTTGGAGCAGACTCAATTAATCGAACACTAATTAGAACACTTCAGTACAGCTCACTGTCGCATGTTTCATAGTAGCTAGGGTCAGGAGGGACCTGAACAGATCATCTAGCCTGACCCCCTGCCACAGGCAGGAAGGAATGCTGGGTTCACAAGACCCCAGACAGGTGATCATATAACCTCTTTTTGAATTTACACAAGGTAGGGGTGAGGACCACTTCCCCGGGAAGTTGGTTCCAGATTCTGGCCACCCTAATTGTAAAATATTGCCTCCTGATCTCTAACCTAAACCTATTCTCAATCAGCCTATTACCATTGTTCCTCATCACCCCAGGTGGTGCTGGGGAGAATAGGGATCTTCCTATTTGCTGATGATCTCCCCTGATGAGTTTGGAGACAGCTACCAGGTTCCCCCTCAGCCTCCTGTTTCCGAGGCTGAACAGGTTCAGGTCCCTCAGTCTCTCCTCATAGGGCCTGTCCTGCTGCCCCCTCACCAAATGGGTGGCCCTCCTGTGAACTGTCTCCAGGCTGGCCACATCTTTTTTAAAGTGCAGCACCCAGTAGTGGACGCAATACTCCAATTGCAGCCTGACCAATGTCACTTCATCTGCGGCCTGACCAAAGTCGCATAGGGGGGGAATATCACCTCTCTGGACCAGCTTGAGATGCATCTTTGGATGCATGACAAGTTATGGCTGTCCTTTCTGGCTGCATTCTGGCATTGGCAACTCATGTTCATCTTGGACTCAATAAAGTCTCAGGGACTGTTACCCTTTGGGCCTGGAGGATTGCCCCCTTAAGGTATGACCATCCCTCATGGACTCCCATCTCCTCTACCTTCTGGGCCCTAGTGCCTCCCCCCTACTAATCTCTGAAACTCATTGAAGTCAAGGGCTTTAGTCTTGCTATAAGCCCTTGACACCTTGCGCTGGATAGTGAATTCCAGCAGGTGATGATCACTATTGTCCAGGTGGTCAAGGACCTGCAGTTCCCTCACCAGGTCATCCCCAGTGGCCAGGACCAGGTCCAGCAAGGCGTTACCCCTAGTGGGGCTGTGCACCTACTGGATAAGGTGAAGTTCCTGTAATATAGCCAGGAACCTATGCAAGCAGTCAGACCTGGCTGTCTGCTCCTCCCAGCAAATGTCTGGGTAGTTTAGGTCACCCATGACAATGACATCCCTTGACCTAACTACCTCCATAAGCTGACTGGAGAAGTCCCGGTCCAGCTCTTCCCCCTGGTTGGGTGGTCTGTAGTAGACACCCACCGTAAGGTCCCTTTCACCACGCCCTCCTTGTAGTTTGACCCACAGTGTCTCCGCCTGACCCTCCTCTAACCCAAAGCTAATCCTTGATGATATGAGTTGCTCTTTGACACAGAGCACGACCCCCCCCAGCCTTTCCTCTCTGTCCTGTCCCTTCTATATCGGGTGTATCCCTGAATGCCCACCACCCAGTTGTGGGTAGGGTCCCACCAGGTTTATGTGAGCCCTACTAAGTCTGGATTCTTATTCGTAATCAGGAGGCACAGTTCCTCCTGCTTGCTGCCCATACTATGAGCAGTGGTGTAGAGGGACTTGAGGCCTCCTGAGGGTGCACGCGCCTCCCCCCTACGCCCAGGACTGTTGTGGCCCCCTACTCCCAGGACATTGTTGGTAACCTGGGCGTCCCTTTCTCTTGTCACCCTGTATGCTGGTGAAGCATCCTCTCCACTCGAAGCGGCCCCTTCCCCCAGCGAAGCTAGTTTAAAGCCCGCCGTACAAGATCAGCCAAACTAGAAGAAAAAAATATGTTTGCCCTTAGAGGAGAGATGAAGCCCATCCCACCCCAGCATGCCCTCCATACAGAAATATGGGTCGTTGTTAAAAAACCCGAAGCCCGCCTCATGGCACCAGCTCCAAAACCACCGGTTAACTACATCAATGTAGGCCTCATGATGCCTACCCCGTCCACTTACCAAGTGAATGGAGGAAAATACCACCTGAGCTCCCATCTTCTTGACTTGGTGTCCCAAGGCCTTGTAGTCTTCCATGTTGTTTGGCCTTGTAGTCTTCCATGATGTATTAAGCATCCCACATTTCAAAATAGCCATGGGGGTGCTTTAACAAAAACTCATTGAATGAATCGCTCTCCAGGAAGCACTCTAATTAAAACGCCCCCTCCACCATCCCCCTCCTCCACCCTGGAGAAAAGGATCCTATGAAACACCTGACCAGCTGCAAAGTATTAATCCATATTTACAATACAGCCACCATCACAAGTGGTACTATGTAATAGCTGTGTTGCCAAGGAATTGAACAGATAAGAAGCCCAGCTGCTATTTCTCCTCTAAAGGATTATCTCCAAAACAAGGCTGGAGGCACTGGGGAAAGGGCTAGTGTTGAGAAAATGTGTAGTGTAGTATTTGATGGCTTTTTATTACCTCCTAGGGTTTCCAAGACTCACCAGTTCCATGTGATCAGTTCCTTAATGGGGTTCATAGGGTCTCTTACTTCTCTTTTCTCCTTCAGATTCTATAGAACCTAATTCTTCCCCCACCCTTGGACCTCATATGATCATTTACTACATCTGTATAAAGTGGGTGCAAAATCAGACCATGCTGATCTGTAAGTGTTTAGTACCCACTTTGTGTGGATGTCCTTGATGACACAAGATGGAAGGTGGTCAGTGAAGTGCCAGGGAGCCTGTTATTCCCCTGTATGGGTCTGGTTTCCCTGCCTGTGATTAAACAGGGGGTTTAGTCTCATAAGGTGCCTATACACATGCTCCGATGTGTTCTAATTAGAGTGCATCAGAGCAGGCTCTATTAATCCAGTCTGCTGGAGCATTCTAATTAGAATACTCCAGCATGCTGCTGCATCACATGAATTCAGCATCCTGATCACGTGAATTCAGCATCCTGCATTTCAAAACAGCGGCAAGGGCGAGCTTTCATTAAAGCAACCCCATGGCCATTTTGAAATGCTGGATGCTGAATGCACAATGCTGCAGTGTTTTAATTAGAGTGGCTCTCCAAGAGCCACTCTAAAATGCTCCCACCCACCCTAGAAAATGTATATAGACACTCATAGGATATAGATGACAACTCATACCCTGGTTTCTATCACATAGCCTTTCTCACCATGCCTTTGCTGTTTCTTCAGGCTAGATTGAGCTACAATGTAAATATTAGGGCTCTGCAAAATTTCACCAGCTGTTTCATTTTGAGCTCAAAACAGCAAAATTGAAACAAAATGAAGGACTTTGAAACAGCCTTGAAATGAAATGAGGCCAGTCAAAATGTTTCAAAAGTTTTGAAATATTTTGAGTTTCAAAGCCGCAGCCAGGTGGCAGGAGGCAGGGGAGAGCCAGGGCTGTGCTCCCAGCAGCTCCACAGCCCCATGTAGCTCAGCCAGGCAGGAAGAGCAGCCCTGGCATTCCCCACCTCCCACCACAAGGCTGCACTCTGTGGGGCTGGCAGAATTGATGGAAGTGCAGCATTGACTCTGCCTGCCTCCCACCACCAGATTGCACTCCCATTGGCTCGACCCGCCCCATGGAGCCCAGCCCAGTGGCAAGAGGTAGACAGAGCCAGAGCTGCACCCTGCCTCCTGCCACTGGGCTGAGGTCCACCGGGCTGAACCCACCGGAGCGGGGG
>NW_005842070.1:358742-372353 GCF_000455745.1 Alligator sinensis | reverse complement strand
GCCCCCCCCCCCCCCCCCCCGGGGGGCAGAAAGCCACTAGGCGCTGAGCCCAGTGGAGGGAGGTGGTGCACAGCACCAGTGATGCATGCCGCCTCCCGCCACTGGGTAGTAAACCACTAGGCGCTGATCCTGGTGGAGTGGGGTGGAGTGCAGCCCCATTGCTGTGCACTACCTGCCTCCAGCAGGCAGCAAGCCACTAGGCGCTGAGCCCAGTGGAGGGGTGGTGCACAGCCCCAGTGCTGCATGCTACCTCCCTGCACTGGACAGCAAGCCCTCCACCTAGCAGCTTGCTACCCAGTGGAAGGAGGCAGAATGCACTACGGGCACTGCACACCACCCCCTCCACCAGGCTCAGTGCCTAGCAGCTTGCTGCTCAGTGGAGGGAGGCAGCGTGCACCCCCAGCACTGCATGCCAGCCCCCTCCACCAGGCTCAGCATCTAGCAGCTTGCTGCCCGGTGGAGGGAGGCTGGGGCTGTGCTCCAACTCCCTCCACCATGCTCAGTGCCTAGTGGTTTGCTGCCCGATGGAGGGAGGTGGTGTGCAGCACTGGGGCTACACTCCACCTCCCTCCACCAGGCTCAGCACCCAGCAGCTCTCAGCCCCATGGAACTGAGCCTGGTGGGGGGGAAATGGAGTACAGCACTGGGGCTGTGCTCAACGTCCCTCCACTGAGCTCAGCTCCCAGTGGCAGCATCAACCTCCCACCAGCACCCCCAGGCAGTCTCTGCTGGACTCCTCCAGGGGTGTGGGCGAAACTTGAAACAGCATCAAAATAGCAAAACTGTTTTGACGAAACAAAATTGAACAGTGCTTTCGAAATGAAGTTAAACTCAAAACAAAACACTGTTCCATTGAAATAGAAGTCGAAGCGAAACAGTGCTGTTTTGCATAGCCCTAGTAAATATGCTACAATCACACCTTAACTTGCAGTGTTGATACACCCAAAAGTGGCTGAATTCATGAGCTGTGCATGTGAATGGCATAAAATAGGAATGGTGAGTCCGATTTTTTCAGCTACCCCAAGTTTAGCTTGAGTGCACCTGAGGAATGTTTGGAGAGAGACCGGTAGCTCCATGTCATCATCCCACGCCTTGGACCAGCAGTTGCTAAAGCATCTCAGGTGAAACGTTCTAGGACAGTCTGAGAACTGTTCCAAGCATTGTCAGCTGTGTCATCAAGACCTTTTCTGGTTCAGGATCAGGAGAACATAGGATATTGTACTGCACTGTACTGTCTGCAGGGGGTGAGTAGGCAGTGTAGAGCCATTTATGTCAGCTATTTACCATCTGCAGATCCCCTCATGAGGGCACAGCTTGGCTCTAACTGTAGATAGTTTTACCCAACTCTGCACTGTTAAACAGCTGTAATTAGGGTTGAGAATTTGGCCTTATGTTTTATTCATTACCATTCCCTTCCCCACTCCAAAATCTATGCTCCTCTTTTCATTAAAGTATCTGCTCCTTTTCCTTTAATTTAGTGCCAAGTTGCTGTACTTCATGTTTTAGCCAAGAAACTTTACCTAGAGAGTGATCAGCATTAATCACAAAACCGACTTTTCAAGAATAAAGTGTGGGAGAGAAGGAAATGTAGGTTTGTTTAATTTGACCAATCTGTTTGGTTATGGTTTGCATTTAATTTTTGATATCCAGCTATTGAGGAAGGAAATAAAATGGCATTTTTAAGATTTCAGCTTTGAGTCATGTTTCCCAGGCTAATTGTCAAGTAACTGACAGATCAGTCACGGCTGACAAGTGAGTAATTGGAAGAAGAGAGGGAATGCAGCAGGTGTCAGTACTAATTTGGTAAAACAAAAAAAACTCGAGTACAGAGAGTAGTATGATAGTCACTTACACAGTCATGACGTTACAAGCTTTTCATACAAAATGTGTGCGGGATTTTACAATGCTGAGAGCATTAACCATTACTCAGACTTTTCAAAGGATCACAGGTTTGTTTTAGAGGAGAGCTGAAAGATCTGTTGTACAAGATGTGCCTGAGCTCCCTAATTATTAACAGGATCTAGGTAGGGGCTTAATAAATTTGAGCTCGAAATACCCATGGAAGGAGGAAGGAATATCCTTATGGAGTTTTCCAACATTGTTCTGTTAGGCAAAGCTGCTTCGTTTTCTAAAATGTTTTCAAAGTCCATCTGAAAGCCAGCTGGAATCTGCAAGCAGTGATAACCATCTTCACAGAGGACGAGTGCCAGCTCCATCAGGCTAACATCTTCTTGAAAGGGTCTCTCACATTTGTCCCTGTCCCTTCTGTCTCCAGGTTTGACCAGTCCCTGCTTGATAACCCCTTCCTCTAATGTGCTTAAAGCTCTTCCCTTTCCTTGGTGAGATATTCTCTCTGTGAGATGGATGCCATGGCAAACCCAGACTCTTGGAGCCAGTGCAAGGATGTTTAGAAATGTTCTCTCTGGCTCACGAGAGGAACATTCTCAGATTTTAACGTTCAAAAGTTTGTAAACCAGTTCCTACCTCACTTGGTTGCCAAGTCAGCCATTCTGACATCTGTATTTCCTCACCTCAATCTTAGCTGACTAAACTAGGGGTCGGTGTGCTTCTTCTTCTTTTTCTTTTTTTTGACAGCTGTAGCTCTCCTACCTGCTAGCAGCGAAACAAAGAATTGTGTTGGCAGGTACGTAAAGTTGTGCTCTGAAGAGACTGTACAAAGCAGCATCCTGGTGTCCTATGCTTGTTGTCTGTTAAGGATTTCAGTATTGGATATGGTCCATTTTCAAGGAGGAAAGTTTCCCTCTGCTCCCCGTCCACCAACAACTCCATCCCTGAAAGCTCCCCTGAGAATTCAAAATCAAGGTCTGTTTTTTGGCTTGCCGGCTTTTGTGTCATTACAAAGGCATTAGAGTCTGCAGGCTAAATTCTGCCCTGACTTGCACTTGTAAAAATCCTATTATATGGTGGCTAGACAACTGGCTCAGTAGCCACAAGTCACAATTGGGTAATTTAAAATGGATCTGTGTAGTTCTAGTAATAAGTTAGGCAAGGATTTGTATGGGATGTTTTGGATAGGGATGATCCTGCCTCAGGCAGGAGGTAGGACTAGATGTTCTCCTGGGGTCCCTTCCGACCCTAGTTTTTTTATGCTTCTGTGATTCTCTTCCTATTCTGCCTTCATTTACACCTGCAGCCAACTTCAGTCAATTAACTGGAGGGACCTGCAGCAGAGCTTTGATTAACTATCCTGTTGCTGAGGCAAAGGCCAAAACAGAATTTGATTCGCTCTTTCTAGCTACAGGACATGAAAGCAGTCAAAATGTTTTTGTGTCAAAGGCCAGCAGATACACCTTCAAGCGTACAGAGGTAACAGATCTGCTGAGTGCCTTCTTTACAATGTCACTTGTCAGAATACCATTACAGTTAAAAGGAGAAATTAACTTCAGCTAGTGTTCTGATTCATATTTCAGGGTCATATATTTCCTTGATGTTGTGAAGGGTTGCGAAATGTGTTTAGCACACCTTGGAGGAGCTGAGCACGGGCAAATCCTAATGATTTTGTGGCACTTGAGCCTTCATGGGATCAAGCCTTAAAACGGTGTGAAAAGGGAGTGAGAAATGCATCCCACAATAACATGACAAACTGAAACAAAAATACCTGACTGAATCCCCTTTAAATAAAATGCCGCCAATTCTGTCCTATGTAGCAAGATTTGTGACTGCAAAGACAGAGGATGAAGTGTCAAATCATTTTGGAAATGCACTGGACCACATCCTCAGTAAGTGTATACCAGAAAGTCACTGACGCTACATTGATTTACATTTACAGAGGATCTGGCCACTAGGTGTACATTTTTGCTAAGCACTAACTCATTCTACTTGTGTCACATGTGACAAACACTAGCCTCCACTGAGCAGAGAGGCTTCCCACTGCCTCACTGGACACCACCATTTATTCACATATCCAGCATTATCACCGTGGCAACCTCTGGGTAGAGGCTTTGTGCATCTTGGATGCTTCATTCGACCTTTTAATAGCTGCTGCCATGCCTGATTCCATGTGCATCACTCAAAGATGCTCTTCTGCCTGCATCTTCAATGCACTTCCAGGTTGGGGTAATATCATGGAATGTGCTTTGTCCCCTGCTAGGGAGAAATTTTTGTATTCTGAAAGTGTAGCATGGTTTGATCTTTAATGGCCATCTCTGGTGGGGACACAACTGTATTTTGTTCTTTTTCTCTGAACTCTATATCACACAAACACCCCAAGATGGATAGGAATATTGAGTGAACAGCTGCCCCTCCTTAAATGGTGCTGTGCTCCAAGATCCTCAGCCTAATTAAAAGGTAATAGAGGTCCCAAGCCACATGTGCTGCTGTATGCATGTGTGTGCATTACTTTGTTTCACTACTATGACAGCACATGCTCTTACAAAGCTATTCAAGGCATTAGAAATACAACTCCTCCCTCCAGTGCCCCATGTGTGTGAGCAGCTCAGGCTTTCTGCTTCAGCACACTCCCATTTGATCACTGGGCTGACAGTCACGACTCTGTTCTACACCTTCAGGCTTCACAGAGGAAAGAAGGACCAAGAAAAACACAGAAATAGGCACATAACTGACCTACAGATCCATCAATAACTTAATTCCCTTGCAGCAGAATTACATAGGGGAAAGAGAGGAAAAGAGGGGAGGAGGAAGAGGAGGAGAAGAAAAAAAAAATCCAGAGAATTCTAGCCTTGCAAATATAGTCAAATTGAGAATGAGAGGAGTTCATTTGCTCTAGAAGAACAGGGAAGAAAGAACAGATTAAATAAACAAAACAGGAGAAGATTGTAGCTCCCTTCACGATAGCAGCAGTATTATTACAGAAGTAAAATGATTCCTCCGTGCAGCACTACTGAAGTCAGCGTGGATAGCGTGGAGAAAGAAAATGAACTGGAGAATACAGATCAGCCCCCCTCTCCAGCATCTACTACCAGCCAGGAATCAAAGGTATTTCATCTATGTGATACAAAAATGCACGTTATTTTCTTCTTTGCTGATGGTGTATGTTTTTAAGTTGGAATTCTGAATTGGGATTTGAAATGACAATTTACTGTGGTTTGCTAACCTTAATAAGTATTTGTAGTAATGATTATGTTGCAGAATTCTTACCTTTTTACCTAGGCAGTTCAAGAGGTCAAACTGAAAAATACCCGTTTTTGAGATGTTGAGGGCTTTCTTATAAAGGAGGAAATCAGTTGTTAAATAATATATAACCATTTCCACACTTGGCATCAGAATGTTTAAAAGGTTTTCACTTATTCATGCTTGGAAAGACTGATTGAGTAGCAGGTTCAGTGAGGAGGTGAATTTTTTTTCTTTCCTAGGAGACCCTTCAGTGAACTTTGGCATTCACTGTTAAACAAGTCAGTAGTTGAAAAGGGGCTTAGGAAATCCTTTTGGCTAGGAATCTCTACTCATACCACAGATCATAGATTTTTTTCACCACCTTTTATTATTGACCTGGTTCAACTTACCCAGCTGAAAAGAGTCATCCAGTTCCACTTTCTGTGCTCTTACATTTTTAATTGACTCACACAAGAGAAGTTTCTCAGTCGACCTGTGTTTTGTTAGAAAAAGAGATGTGAATGTAACATGGTAGACTTACAAAACAGTAGTTTCAATATCTTTATTATTCACTAAACAGGCGAATATGATCCTAATAGTTAGTTATTTATTATTTGTACAGTGAGGGCACCTGGGAGCCCCAGTCATAGACCCTGACCCCATTAAGCTAGGCAGAACAAACTATAGCCCCTGCCCCAAGGAGCTTACAGCTAGATTGGGCATTTCAAAATGACCGTGTCTGTTCTCAGCTAATTAAGCAGCTAAGCTGGACCTTGCAGCCGCATTTAAATTAGATGGCTCTTTCAGCCCATTAAGCAAAGAATATGACATCGTTCTGCAGTACCAATTACTAATCACTCTGGCAATTTGATAAAGCGTAACAATAATGTTAATTTGAATATTTTTGGTGTACACCACTGAAGAGAACAAGGGAATCTCCTAAATAAATGAGTGGCATCAAAAAAAAAGGGAAAGGCCCCCTGTATCTACAGTAAGAACTCAATGCTGTAGTAAGCTATCAAGCTTTGGAGCATCCCTGTAGAATGCAGTAGTGTTTTTATAGAAGAGGAGAAACGGGGTTATACAGTAAGCCTCTGTTCCCCAGAATATTTGCTTGGCAGGGGCTGAACAACCTAACTCCCAGAGAAATCAGTGGGAGTTGAAAGCACCTCACAGGAGTTGCCTGGAGCCAATCAAAGTGCTGGAGGAATTCTGTGAGGTCCTGTGTTAAACACGTGAACTGCCACCAGGCCACTAGGACCAGATTGTCACATGCATTGTATTGTGTGCTGAGCCCTGGCCATGGCTCCTTTCTGCATTGAGATACTGTCCTCAAGCAGTGACATGCAAAGAGATATAAATCTTGAGGTTTCACTTTGTGTTTACAACTGTGTGCAAGAGGCACTGAGTGAATGGGTCCCAGCAGCTTCATGACCAGCAAAAGCTGAATATTCATAACCTTAATATCAGAGAAAGCAAAAATCTTGCATACAAAATTATTTTCTTTTAGCCATCCATTCATAGCAGTCCTACCAATGCCAATGAAAGTTAAGGACATCTGGCAAGACGGCACGATACTACTAAATGTTTCACGACCTAACATTATTATCTTTGGCTTTGCTAGGCTCACATCTATGAGTACTTGAAGTGATATACTGGAACAAACGTCTGTGCAGTTTAGCAGCTGATGCTATTATTTGCATGTAAATACAGTGTACATATAATGTTTATAGCATATATAGTGTATGCTGGGAATTTAGGTATTATCAGAAATGACAGGGTATTCTCCTTTTATATTAAAAGCCAAGGAGGTTTCTGTTTGCTTGGCATGTTGTGATAAGAATGTTTTAGCTTTAGTAAAGAAAGGAACAGTTGAATTCTCAGGTTTATAAGGATAACGTTTGTGTCACTTTTTATTGAAGAACACTTATACTTTTAAATCTATTCTGTGACCCCTCCATATTGACGGTGGCATGGGATCATTGACAGTATGCACAATAACCACCTTAATATCAAACAGGGAATCCTCCAGCAGGTTAAAGACGTCTAAGAAACATACATAGGACTGGAAGGGATATCTTGATTCAAGAAGTCTATGTCCCTATTGCAGGCAAAAATGATCTAGAATCTCATGAGGCCAAATTTCAGAAAATGAGTTTTAAGCTTGCATGCACAAAACCATGCTGAGGGGATGACAAGGAAGACATACTGGAGTACCTGACTAGCATGTGGTTGAGATTCACCACTTCAAGCAATGGGAGAAGTAGCTGAAATTCAAAAGGATCTATTAGGCAGGAAACAAATGGTGAAAAATCTGACTTCTAGCAATGAAGATTTGTGCAAGCATTTGAAAGATTTTGAGCAGGCATTTCTAATTGGACTGCCTCTCATGTTTTAATCATGCCTTCCTTATATAGAAGGTATATTCTAATCCACAGTGAACACGGCTTTGTACAAACATGAACTCACCCACACAACACTCTGTTAGCTAAGTTTTAGGAACCTCATTTTACAGTTGAGGAAACTGAGATGCAGAGTGCTTAAGTCCCAAATATTAATTCTCCTGTTCATACTGACTACCATGTTAGCGAATAAATTCTGTGAAATTATTCTGAGGGCATGGGCATGCATACATGCAGAGCTGTTTCAAAAGGGGAGCTGCTGATTGGGAGCATGCAGCCACTGTTATGTTCTAACACTTACCCTGAAAGAAGCAATGTTGGAGCTGTTTAGCTACATCTCTGTTGTTCCTGGTATGTCCACACACTGTCGCAATATAACAGCTGCCGCAGTTTGGACCAAAGGTATCCCTCCCCTTTTGAAATGGCTCTATATGTGCTTGTGTCACACTTTGAGCGAGGTACTACTGACCAAGAGGGAGGAGATTTAATCTGCCCCTATGTCTGTGCTTCTTCTGTGGAGATCCCAGGGTTTGCCACTCTGAAGCACACCACGACCCTCTCGTTCTGCTCCACACATGCCAATCCAAGAAATGAGGTGCTGAAATCTCCAGAAGGTATAGTGCTCTTGAAACTGCTCCCTCCATGGTACTGAAGAGTAGCAGTAGGGCTGTCCTTAGGACAGCTTCACTGCCCCATTTTCTTGTGTGCAGCAAGAGAAGGTGTCTTGGGGGGGGTGTTTGAAAGAGCTGCTCCTTAGGCTTGCCAAAGAAGTGGTAAAGATGCACCCTAAGAGACTTGCTCCAGGACACAAGGAGCTGACAAAGGAGGTCTGAATCTGACACAGCAAATGCTCAGGAGAACCTAACTTTTAGGGTCACACTCATTCCTTTAACCTTGCTGCTGATTACACCTGGTGTCAGGAAACATCTCTAGCCCGTGATATAAAGCAACAAACATATTAGTAAAATGGGACTTCATGTTAAGGAATCCCCCAATATATTTGCTTATCATTAAACATGCATTTTCAGATCATCTCCCTTTGGGCGCTTTGCACGTTACACTGCAGGTGGTGTCAATTCAAATGTGTATCCAAGGGACAAAAACTTGTAACTAGGCTTCCTTGTAACAGAATATAAGTTACTGCTGTGTTCAAAAAGCCTGTAGTTTGAATGGATAGGAATGCTGTGATAACAACAGTAATTTATTAGCTCTTGAAAGCATTTATTTGGCACCTAAGTACTGTGGGACTGGGTGCTTAAGGTATATTGTAGGAACAACTTTATGAGCACGCAGAATGAATGCATGTGAAAATTATATTATGTACATAGGAGTAATTATTGCCTTGACATATTCTGATCCCTCAGATCCATCTAGGAGAGTGATTGGTTAGTTTTTAGTGGAGTTCTCTAGATTTGCATCTCAAAAGTAAGAAGTTGTCTAGGGAAAGTGTTCCTGTGTGAAGAGTTGTGTGTCCAGGCTCTGGTTGCTAATGCCCCTTCTGGTCCTTTGTAAAAGTCATATAAAATTTAATAGTAAATTAAAACATTTCAACTTTGGGGCTACATTACCAAGTTAAAAAAGAAAGCTGTATTGCTGCTATAAAATGTGATACACAAGTTAGAAAACTCTGTACAAAGGAAAACATTTACTATTAATTTCAATAGGTTTTGGTGTAAGTTATATGAAAGCTTAGTAGTTCCATCCCTATGAAACTCAGTAAGACTTTGTAGGAGGATATGAGTCTGTCTTTTGATAACTATACTTTTACATGAGCCTGTATCTTAATATCTGTAACAGCAATTCAAGTCACATAGTATATTTTAATAATATGGACAAATCCCCAGAGATACCAGAAAAGAAAGTACCCTTTACATATTCAGATTCCAATTTCTAGAGGTGTTAAGCACTTATATTTTCCACTGATGTCAATGGGAGCTGTAGTTTTTCAGCATATTTAGTCCCTGAGTCTCTAGGGTGTGATTTTTTTCTGTTACGCTGAGCACCTGATGGCGTCCACTGAAATTCATCCCAATAGTTTTCACTTTCTTGGAAGAAAATCAGGCACTCTTTCATATGTATGCCTATTTCCATCCACTCTTGCAAAGTACAGCTGTACTGTACATGCATGAGAGTCACACACCTTTGTGCTCTGTAGCTTAAATATTTTCATGAAGACCCTACATTGACTTGCACATTGAATTGCTTGCATTCCAGATATTTATACACTTGAGATACCTAAGTGTTTTTTGCCTTGAATGCTTTTCCCTTTAAACTCACATAGCTTTGGCTGGCTTTAACATGTTAAAGGGATTCTCATGCAGCTGAATCTACTAGACACCAGATAGCCAGTGACCAGCTCATAGATGAACAAAAACAACGACATCCAAATTTAATGCTGTCTAAAAAAAATTACAGTTTATTTGTACAAAAAACCCCTAATTTTTGACATAGCAAACACTGTAGGATAAACTCTGAGAAAGTAAAAGCCGAGATGTAACTTTTAGTATATTGAATCTTCCACACAGCAAGATTCAATTTACTGTTGAATCTCCTCAGTCTGTCTCTAAAGCAATCCAGAAGTTTGAACCCCCACTACCTACCACATTGTGAGCTCTTTAAAGTAATAATGGTTAATCTGAGCTGGCTTGGACAGCTCGCAACTCTGTTGGCTTTAATAAGATTATATCATGCGGGATTTGGTCTACAAAGTTTAACGGATATCTCACTTGTATAAAGAGTTAATACTTTATGAGGCTCCATAGATGGTAATTAGTCAATGAATATTTAAAAAGGGCAGGGAGCATGGCATACAGTTAGTGTTTCACCCTCCACATTGCTGGATAAATATCCAGTATGCAGTCTACTACATCAATGGCCTTCTAGAGAATATGAAAACAGCCTTAAACATCCTGAAGGGAAAACACGATTATTTCCTATTCTGCCTCAGAACTGTTTTACATGCCACTCCATAAAATGGTGAGTACATATTGTGAAGGTAATGCTAAGCAGAAAAAATGAGCTAAAGTACTTCTTACCCACAGTTTAAGTGTTTTAATAGAAATTAGGCAGAAGATTATAGGCAAAGGCTATATCTAAAACATGTTCTGCTTTTTGACTCCTTGTTTGTTGTACTTGTTGATACAAGTTTCTTTTGACTTTGTACTTTCTGTCTCACCTCCCACCTGTTGATCTGCTGATCAAATCCGGCCTTTGGGAAAATGGTGCCCTGAGCGAACTTGTATTTTGGCTGCCCTCCTCCCAACCCAAAATCATCAGCGCTGCTGCAGGCAGAGGCAGGTGGGCAGGGATGAAGAGTGCAGCCCGGCAGGAAGGCAGAGCAGCATAGTGTGCCAAGCAAGAAGGCAAGTAGGCATGGCTGCTGCAGTGTGGGAGCAAGGCAGGCAGACTGGAGCAGGTACCACCCTACCTGCATATGCCTGGCCCAGCTCTTCCTGAGCACTGACTGGAGGCAGGGGGCAAGCTGGGCTGGGCACCAATCCTCCTGTCTGGGGCAGAGATCCACCAGGGCAGAGGGAGAGTGCTGCTGTGAGCATGGGCTGCTCACACGTGTATGCATGTGTTTGCACACCCGACCATGGCATCATGGGTGTTTGCACATGTTGCCCACCCCTAAGGCTGCCTCTGTTGCTGATGAAATAGTTTGGGACTGTAATTAGGTTTCTTTCTCTGTAATTAGGGTTAGGTAATTATCTTCTTTTTGGGGTGTCAAGATACCTGAAGTAAAATGGGAAGTAACTTAGTTCTTTCTGATCTCCTTTAACCTACACACCCTGCCATCCAAATAAAGACAAATTCCTACTGCCTCTTAACAAGCATCTGGTCTGTCACTGGCTAATGACTTGACTCAAGCCTTATGTGAGAAATGAATTTGCCAAAAATAAGTTGTTTTTTCACTGAAACAAAATAGGCAGTTTTTGCAGGAAGATGCTCTCATGCAGTGGCAATACGTAGGGTGTGCACGGGGGTGCACATGCACCCCCTGAAAGCACTGGTGCACCCCTTAACCAGCCACACTCCCTGCTTAGGTGATAGGCGGGGGGGCAGGTGGGAGTGCCCGTGCCCCCCCTAACTAGCACTGATCAGGGAGTGGGGACACCAGGTGAAGCACCACTGGCACCTCCCAGTCAGCATGATTGGCCACAGAGGAAAGTCTCCCCCCACAGTCGGCAAGACTGGCTGTGGGGGACCCTCCCCCCCGGTTGGTGAGATTGGCTGCAGAGGGACACCCCCCCCCAGTTGATGACTGGCCCCTGGGGGGGGCATGAGCTCCCCCTGCCTCAGGTGGCACCAGTAGCCCATGCTGTCATGAGTACGCAGAGAGAAAAACTTGGTCAGTTTGTCCAAATGTACCTCAGTTTTTCAAATGTCGGTGCCTGAACTAGGCCCCATTATTTGCTGTGTGCACCTACCTCTTGCACAAGTTTCATTTGCACACACAAATGGGCATTCATGTAAAATGGGTAACTTTGTATGGGGTGAAATTCTTCTTTTCTTGCTCGTGGATGCCCATTTCTAATAGAAGCATGAGCAAATCTTCCAAGTTCTACCACCCAGGTGTCTATCTTTTCAACAGGACAACCTGAGCTGACTGAACAGGAACAATTTTGACTCTGAATTTCATTTCCTATTAGCACAGGAACTCCATTGAACTTGGTCAGTTTACCAGTGTCACAAGAAACTTACAACTTGGGTGAGAACTTATCTCAGACAACCTCCAATTTGTACCTGTGATGTATATAAAATAAAATGAACTTCCGCTTTTAGCATGGATCATTTAAATATTACAAATGACTTACAAATCACCTTTTAAGAATGCCCTGTCAAAGTTCACATGCACTCCCCCAGAATAAGCACACCTAAGTTACGAGGCCATGGAGTGTTCTCAATGCATAGTGCATTTTGTAGCTGAGCTCTTCTTAACTGACAGTAGTAATGTGACAAATCCTATCAAACTGAATTGCAATGACTTAGGCATTTGTCATGAATCAATCATACTGTAGCTATTTGAGACATCATTCCATTAACAACCGTAATAGTGTGCTGTTTCCCAGCTCCGGGAGTTTCCAGCTCCCCACCTGGAATTCCTAAATACATTCTTTCAGTTAGTTTCAGTGACAGCTCATTGCATTATTATTTTTTTTTAATCTTGATGCAGATAAGCTATTAAATGGCACTTAGAAATGCAGCTTGATTAAAACACCACACATGCGCTGCTTTCTTAATAATGAGGGTCATTTTCGCAGCCCACTCTTCTAAAAGGAAAGCAAAATATAGCTGACCTATCGTACCCAGCAGTTAGATTCTGTTCAGATACAGCAAAATACTATAAACTGGGTGTATTTTAACCTAATAAATTAAGAATTTAGAAAATAATCCCCTCCTTTCCCACTCAGGTCATTCCTCTGAGTAAAACAAAGAAAGATAGGGCTATGTAGGCATGTAGGTCACAGAGCAAAGGTAGCTAAGTAAATTACAACTTGCAATTGCAAATTATATTGAAGAGAATTCTAGAACCAGATTCATACCTCGGTTACTCTTGTGACACTCCAGTTATTCCCATAGAAATCTAAAAGATTTACACAGCTGTAACTAAGAAGAAACCTGGCCTAGATTATGAAAGACTCAGAAATGTTACATGATGCATGTAGCCATCCAAGGAGGTGTCATTTCTGGAACAGAGATATATAATATAACTGATAATTCACCATCAACTTAAAAGTTGAGGTAATGATTCAGTAAAAACAAGCTGCTTGGGGATTTACTAGTGAAATTGAATACCTTGCTCCTATCCCATACACACACCTACCTTCTCTCTATTAGTATAACCTTCCAACTCAGAAAGGCAGAGATGAAAATGGCATTGCACTGAGCGTATATACTGTACATTAGGCCTGTGCAAAGCGACTAGTATTTGCTTTGGACTCGGCTGATTCAGGGGACAGTGATTAGATTTGGTGACTCGAATCACTGTCCCGAATCAATTTGGCTGAATTGGATTCGGAGATTCAGCTGCTGCTGAATCGACCAAATCTCCAAATCAAACAGGCCCCACCCACCACCCACTCTTTCAGCCCCATCAGTGGCTGCCTCACCCGACCCCAGTGTCCCAGCTCTT
>NW_005842070.1:345667-358664 GCF_000455745.1 Alligator sinensis | reverse complement strand
GGGGGCCCTCCGCCATGCCCCTCAAAAAGCCCCAACAGCTGCTGCAGCAGCTGGTGAGTGCAGGGTTTTTGGGGCGGAGGGGGATTTAAGAGCCGGGACGCTGGGGCTGGGCAGGGCAGCCACTGGTGGGACTGGGAGAGCAGGCAGAGGTCAGGGGGCACTCAGGGGGAATGGGGAGCAGGCAGGGGATGGGGCCTGGCAGAGGTCCCCTTCTCCCGCCCACCCCCTACTTACCAGCACAGAGTCTGGCTCCAGCTCCCTGCAGTGGTGAGTGGGTACTGCCCTAATCTCCAAATCTCTGAGTCTTTTCCGAATTGATTCAGAGAGCTTTGAATCAATTCAGAACTTTTTCTTGGTCTCCTGATTCAATTCCGATTCAGAGATTTGGCCGCTGAATCGGGCCAAATCTCCTCCAAATTGAATCAGTACCCGAAGCTTCACACAGCCCTGTACATGACAAAGACATTTTGTGATACAGATTGGCATAGTTCCACCCTGCTCTGTAGAACTAAATCAAGGATCTGGCCAATTGCTTCTTCCAGTATAAATTAGGTGTTTTTCAGTTTTCAATCAATCAATGGCAAGGTTCTCGGTTGGAGGAAATCAGCAACACTTGAGTTTCCAGTGTGCAGATCTCTTGATTTTTTTTCACTATAATACATAACATACATATACAGAATTGAAACTCCTTTTAAAGGAAATATTTAGGAAATGAATGTAACAGCTTTTTAAAGTTTTGCTAAACATGAGCAGAAAGCAAAGCTGGCCAAAAAAGATTGGTGAAACTTTTTTTTGCAAAAATGCCATTTAATTGAAGCAGAAATATTTTGCAGAAATACAGTGATTTTGATGACATTTTTGTCAGCAAGTTTTCTCAACTCCAAGATGAGCTTTCTTGTCAAAATAAGTAAGAGATGCATGCCAGAAGAGCGAATGCAGTGGTTAGGGCAGTAAGCTGGGATGAGCAACCCTTGGGTCAAGTCCTTGATGTGAATTAAGCAGAGCAAGAATTTGAATCAGGATCTCCCAGATGCCAGGTGACTGCCTGCACCGCCAGTCATTTGTTATTCTGGGATAATTAGGTCTTGTGTACATGCCTATACACATTCTCTCTCTCTCTCCCCCCTCCTCACCCCTCATACAAACATGCGCACACACTTTTGAAAGATTGCACTTTCATCCCCCATTACAGTGAAAACAAACTTCAAAACCTTGAAATTTTTCACTAAATGGAATTGTTGCTTTCTAGCCAGCCTAATGGAAAGTTATGCACCTATGACAAAAAGAGAAAAAATTGTGAGCCTATCCAGGCTACAAAACTTAAAGGGCTGCTATTAAACTGTAGCTGCAAGATGAATCATACAGCAGTTCATGAAGTATGTGAAGAGAGGACTCTTTGGCAGGTTCACAGCAATTGTATCTATCGTCAGTAGTTAGTCCTGATGACAAAAATACTTAATTTCTTTTGGTTGTCCAAGGCATCCAAATGAACAGTCACTCACTCACTTCGTCTCTGCCTTCGAGTGTTTATCTCTCTCATCAGTTTGTTCCTCTTCTCACCTAGGCTCTTTGATCTCTTGTCATACAGTGAGCCAGGCCTTGCATTGTTTGCAAATACAAAAATTCCAGGGTCGAGTCTAGCTCAGTTTAAAATTGCCTATAAAGAAAATGGATGATAGCCTTTTAGCAAGGGAGGGAGATGTTTTATAACTTAGTGCTGCTAGGGCTCTGGAGTTCACATGTCATAAGTACTGTTGAAATAAAGCAAACTCTAGAGACTTAAACCTTTCCTTTGTTCTGCAAATGAGTCATGGCTACTTTCCATACAAAGAAATACCTGACTGCTGCTCCTCTGTTAATTGACATGTATTTCAATTTAAATTCCCTGAGATGTTCAGCATCGCAAAGTGTGTCCCCTGTACTTAGATTTAGACTTATTTCCTTCTTGGTATAATTGCATTGTTTCTTTTTTTACATAATCAATTATTTGCCACACCAATTTAGAACCTTGGAAATATTATTTATGTTAAGAAAAAAGTGTTGTCTTTTATTTGGGCCTCTGAATTTAGTGAATAATGTACCTCAAAGGACCTTCTTCCCTTCACTCTACTGACAGCCCTAGCAGATCCAACTCCTATCGCCTCAAGCACAAAAATGAACTGAACAATTATAAAATCAAAGTTTCCCAGTGGTAGTAAAGCCAAAGTCTCATCTTTTATTATGGAATTTAAAAATGGAATGTATTTACTTAAGTCAGTGATTGTAAAACCTTGCAAAACCTTCCCAATTCACAGCCCAGGTGAGCAAAGCCTTTTTGGTTATCAATAGAAAATGTACAAAATACATAATGACCTTGCAAGTTATCCCCTGGGCCCTGGCCAGGAAGGGCTCTTTCCAGTGATGAACTAGGTTCATTAGTTGCTGGAAGGGTTTTCATTCAGGCTTTTGTAGGCTAAAAGCTATTGCTTTTGCCATGATTCCCAACTTGGCCTTAGTGACAAATGGCACAAAACTTTGACAAATTATTACTTTGAGATCATCAGAGATTAAATGGATGGCAATAGCTGCAACAAAACTACTCTAATGTAGATAAATGGAAGGAGTCTCTTCAAAGGCTCAGAAAACAAAGGCAGGGTTTTGTTTTTTTAATGAAGTAGGCCATTGCATTAGGCAGAGAACACAGGCTGCAATAACCAGTCCCCAGCAGTCGCCTTGTCAGTACAAAGATTTTACGACTGGAGAAGTTCAAACTTCTACAAATTGATTACAAGGCAAGGACAATTCTTTGTAGAAGCATAAACAATATGTACTAAATACACTCTAACACAAGCAATAACCTACAGAAAAAGCTCATCCTCTACACACTCTAACACAAGCAATAACCTACAGAAATTGCTCATCCTCTCCCAGCCATTGCTGAAACCCTGAGAAGATATTTATCCTACAAGCTATTTTTCCTCCTGGCCAATTCATATTTTAGGGAGGCTCTGAATTTTGAAGTGAGATTACAATTAGGAAATAATTGACCCAATACAAAGTTATAACCACCACTCCTGTTGTTCTGGACAACAGTAGTCCTTTGCTCTCAGAGCCATAAGGTCAAATTCTAAGTGGCATTTAAGCATCTATATCGCCCTTTCCCAGCCTCTGAAAAGCTATTCATTCAAAAAGTGGGTGGGTCCTCCTCGCTGGTACTTGAGACCTAGTTTTCCAGCTAAGATACAAGTGCATTACAAAAGATGTGTAGATGTGGAGAGGGTAGTTCTCCATGTTAGTTTCAAGTCAGGCAGAAAGCCAGGCAGGGTGACACCTCAAAAGACTAACTAGTTCAGGAAGGCATCAGTTTCTGTAGGCTACAGTCTACTTCATCAGATGCTAAGAATGGACTAATTTTCATATTTTAGGGACACTGCTTCTAATTGACCAGAAGGAACAATACCTTGTAGCATAAAGATCTTCTCTGGGGAGCAGAAGTTGCTGGTAGAGAATCATCTGTATGTTCCTTACATTCTTGTTTGTGCTACAGTGTGTTTATTGCATATTCTTTATGATACATTTAGAAATATAAAAATAATTGGAACAAAATGTGTTCATTTTCAGGTTTTCATCTAGGGTGGAATTGGATTGCACTTAAATTCTGAGGTGCTATTTAGATGCTTATTAGGCACAAGGGATCTGTCCCAAAGTCTCTGCTTCTGCAAGTGTTACAGATCCGCTAGAATATTTGGCCCCAAGACAGTACTGTATTGAGCTCAGACCAGTCTGAGCTCTGTATCTATATACACAAAACTAGCTGGAATGTTCCTAATAAACCTGAACCCTCCTGCAAGCCTGGATCCAGTTGTGGGAGAATTTATGGCTTATTCCAGAGCTGCCTTTCCTTCTCCTCTTCCCCTTTTCTTTCCTTCTCTTCAGCTGAAAGTGCTAGTAGCCATTATCATGACCTCTAAGCTCATCAGTGGCAACATGGCCATTCTCCTCCCAGCATAAGAGTAAGTGATCGGTCTGATTTTTCAAGGACTGAGAATGCAGCATGGTACTGTTGATCCCTGGGCTAGTAACAATTGCTGGAAAATGAGCAATCTCATGTGTCAGGGCATAATTTCAGATACTGGGTTTGGAACATCTTTGTTGAAGTACTGGTATTTATTAAATCAGCCCATTGCACCTAGATACAGTAGAATAACTTATTTACTAAGTACATAATTCAAAGTTGCAAGAGTAAAAAAGGAGTGAAGGCAGCTAAATGGGAGCCTGTAATGTGTATTTTCCAACAAAACTCACTAGATCCCATAAGGATCCCAAGGGACTGTGAACTGGTACAATATAGTCTGAAGGAGAGCTGGTGGGGGTCATGTTTAATTCCCCTATTGAAGGGCTTTGAAGTTTATTACTGCCAAGATAGACAGATGAAGTTCAGAGCTAACTATTCATTTACACATATAAAAAAAAAAAAGATGTCAGCCAAACTGTGCTTTGTAGCTGGAAGGTGAAATAGAAAAAGAGAGGAGGGTAAGCTGTTGTGTTGAAAACAGGAATCCTCAAGTTACATACATAGTAGCAGCCTGGGAGTGAGAACAAAGCTGTGTCTTTGAGTACATGAGTATTAATAGGACTCCTAGGCTATACTGAGTCAAAAGGCCTGAGGCTGAATTGATTCAGTCTTTGCAGATTAGTCTAAAATGCACAGATTAATTGAGACACAAGTGAACACACATTTTCCTTTGATTCAGGAAATGCAGCCACATGCCTTCAGTGGCTCAGGCCAGAAGCCAGGGGGCACTACAGCACAACTCTCTGGCATGTAGCCAGCATAGGCTGTGTGTTTGCTTTCTTTTCCTGCTGCCCCAAAGTCTCTGGGATTTGCAGTCCAGAATCAAACAACAGGACTCTGCAGGATCTCTCATCACCTCCTCTTCCTGCTTCCAGGTGCCTCTGGAATTTGTAGTCTATGGTCGCAGCCAACACTAAGTTTGAGGAGGGGAAGGGATGTTTAACCCTCTCCCTGGCCCCAGACCCCAGCTGGGGCTTACCTAGGGAGACTGGGCTGCATCCCCAGCAGGGCTTGCCCTGCCACCCCCTTGTCAGCCAGCCCTCACTTCCCCAGCTAGGGAGCAGAAGAGTGGGGCCAGCCCTGCTCTCTGGAGCAGACAGCACAGCACAGCCAAACCCAGGGCTGCAAAGCATGCTGGGATGCTGGGGGACTCTTATTTAACTTCAACCAGGAAGAGATCCGAGTTTCATAAACTGGTATAACCCAAATCAGTTAAGTCTGATACTACATTGAACAAGGTTTATCTTATACCAGTTTCAGTCATTTTGAAACTGGTTTATGTCAAAAAAGATTGGTGAAACTTTTTTTTGCAAAAATGCCATTTAATTGAAGCAGAAATATTTTGCAGAAATACAGTGATTTTGATGACATTTTTGTCAGCAAGTTTTCTCAACTCCAAGATGAGCTTTCTTGTCAAAATAAGTAAGAGATGCATGCCAGAAGAGCGAATGCAGTGGTTAGGGCAGTAAGCTGGGATGAGCAACCCTTGGGTCAAGTCCTTGATGTGAATTAAGCAGAGCAAGAATTTGAATCAGGATCTCCCAGATGCCAGGTGACTGCCTGCACCGCCAGTCATTTGTTATTCTGGGATAATTAGGTCTTGTGTACATGCCTATACACATTCTCTCTCTCTCTCCCCCCTCCTCACCCCTCATACAAACATGCGCACACACTTTTGAAAGATTGCACTTTCATCCCCCATTACAGTGAAAACAAACTTCAAAACCTTGAAATTTTTCACTAAATGGAATTGTTGCTTTCTAGCCAGCCTAATGGAAAGTTATGCACCTATGACAAAAAGAGAAAAAATTGTGAGCCTATCCAGGCTACAAAACTTAAAGGGCTGCTATTAAACTGTAGCTGCAAGATGAATCATACAGCAGTTCATGAAGTATGTGAAGAGAGGACTCTTTGGCAGGTTCACAGCAATTGTATCTATCGTCAGTAGTTAGTCCTGATGACAAAAATACTTAATTTCTTTTGGTTGTCCAAGGCATCCAAATGAACAGTCACTCACTCACTTCGTCTCTGCCTTCGAGTGTTTATCTCTCTCATCAGTTTGTTCCTCTTCTCACCTAGGCTCTTTGATCTCTTGTCATACAGTGAGCCAGGCCTTGCATTGTTTGCAAATACAAAAATTCCAGGGTCGAGTCTAGCTCAGTTTAAAATTGCCTATAAAGAAAATGGATGATAGCCTTTTAGCAAGGGAGGGAGATGTTTTATAACTTAGTGCTGCTAGGGCTCTGGAGTTCACATGTCATAAGTACTGTTGAAATAAAGCAAACTCTAGAGACTTAAACCTTTCCTTTGTTCTGCAAATGAGTCATGGCTACTTTCCATACAAAGAAATACCTGACTGCTGCTCCTCTGTTAATTGACATGTATTTCAATTTAAATTCCCTGAGATGTTCAGCATCGCAAAGTGTGTCCCCTGTACTTAGATTTAGACTTATTTCCTTCTTGGTATAATTGCATTGTTTCTTTTTTTACATAATCAATTATTTGCCACACCAATTTAGAACCTTGGAAATATTATTTATGTTAAGAAAAAAGTGTTGTCTTTTATTTGGGCCTCTGAATTTAGTGAATAATGTACCTCAAAGGACCTTCTTCCCTTCACTCTACTGACAGCCCTAGCAGATCCAACTCCTATCGCCTCAAGCACAAAAATGAACTGAACAATTATAAAATCAAAGTTTCCCAGTGGTAGTAAAGCCAAAGTCTCATCTTTTATTATGGAATTTAAAAATGGAATGTATTTACTTAAGTCAGTGATTGTAAAACCTTGCAAAACCTTCCCAATTCACAGCCCAGGTGAGCAAAGCCTTTTTGGTTATCAATAGAAAATGTACAAAATACATAATGACCTTGCAAGTTATCCCCTGGGCCCTGGCCAGGAAGGGCTCTTTCCAGTGATGAACTAGGTTCATTAGTTGCTGGAAGGGTTTTCATTCAGGCTTTTGTAGGCTAAAAGCTATTGCTTTTGCCATGATTCCCAACTTGGCCTTAGTGACAAATGGCACAAAACTTTGACAAATTATTACTTTGAGATCATCAGAGATTAAATGGATGGCAATAGCTGCAACAAAACTACTCTAATGTAGATAAATGGAAGGAGTCTCTTCAAAGGCTCAGAAAACAAAGGCAGGGTTTTGTTTTTTTAATGAAGTAGGCCATTGCATTAGGCAGAGAACACAGGCTGCAATAACCAGTCCCCAGCAGTCGCCTTGTCAGTACAAAGATTTTACGACTGGAGAAGTTCAAACTTCTACAAATTGATTACAAGGCAAGGACAATTCTTTGTAGAAGCATAAACAATATGTACTAAATACACTCTAACACAAGCAATAACCTACAGAAAAAGCTCATCCTCTACCAGCCATTGCTGAAACCCTGAGAAGATATTTATCCTACAAGCTATTTTTCCTCCTGGCCAATTCATATTTTAGGGAGGCTCTGAATTTTGAAGTGAGATTACAATTAGGAAATAATTGACCCAATACAAAGTTATAACCACCACTCCTGTTGTTCTGGACAACAGTAGTCCTTTGCTCTCAGAGCCATAAGGTCAAATTCTAAGTGGCATTTAAGCATCTATATCGCCCTTTCCCAGCCTCTGAAAAGCTATTCATTCAAAAAGTGGGTGGGTCCTCCTCGCTGGTACTTGAGACCTAGTTTTCCAGCTAAGATACAAGTGCATTACAAAAGATGTGTAGATGTGGAGAGGGTAGTTCTCCATGTTAGTTTCAAGTCAGGCAGAAAGCCAGGCAGGGTGACACCTCAAAAGACTAACTAGTTCAGGAAGGCATCAGTTTCTGTAGGCTACAGTCTACTTCATCAGATGCTAAGAATGGACTAATTTTCATATTTTAGGGACACTGCTTCTAATTGACCAGAAGGAACAATACCTTGTAGCATAAAGATCTTCTCTGGGGAGCAGAAGTTGCTGGTAGAGAATCATCTGTATGTTCCTTACATTCTTGTTTGTGCTACAGTGTGTTTATTGCATATTCTTTATGATACATTTAGAAATATAAAAATAATTGGAACAAAATGTGTTCATTTTCAGGTTTTCATCTAGGGTGGAATTGGATTGCACTTAAATTCTGAGGTGCTATTTAGATGCTTATTAGGCACAAGGGATCTGTCCCAAAGTCTCTGCTTCTGCAAGTGTTACAGATCCGCTAGAATATTTGGCCCCAAGACAGTACTGTATTGAGCTCAGACCAGTCTGAGCTCTGTATCTATATACACAAAACTAGCTGGAATGTTCCTAATAAACCTGAACCCTCCTGCAAGCCTGGATCCAGTTGTGGGAGAATTTATGGCTTATTCCAGAGCTGCCTTTCCTTCTCCTCTTCCCCTTTTCTTTCCTTCTCTTCAGCTGAAAGTGCTAGTAGCCATTATCATGACCTCTAAGCTCATCAGTGGCAACATGGCCATTCTCCTCCCAGCATAAGAGTAAGTGATCGGTCTGATTTTTCAAGGACTGAGAATGCAGCATGGTACTGTTGATCCCTGGGCTAGTAACAATTGCTGGAAAATGAGCAATCTCATGTGTCAGGGCATAATTTCAGATACTGGGTTTGGAACATCTTTGTTGAAGTACTGGTATTTATTAAATCAGCCCATTGCACCTAGATACAGTAGAATAACTTATTTACTAAGTACATAATTCAAAGTTGCAAGAGTAAAAAAGGAGTGAAGGCAGCTAAATGGGAGCCTGTAATGTGTATTTTCCAACAAAACTCACTAGATCCCATAAGGATCCCAAGGGACTGTGAACTGGTACAATATAGTCTGAAGGAGAGCTGGTGGGGGTCATGTTTAATTCCCCTATTGAAGGGCTTTGAAGTTTATTACTGCCAAGATAGACAGATGAAGTTCAGAGCTAACTATTCATTTACACATATAAAAAAAAAAAAGATGTCAGCCAAACTGTGCTTTGTAGCTGGAAGGTGAAATAGAAAAAGAGAGGAGGGTAAGCTGTTGTGTTGAAAACAGGAATCCTCAAGTTACATACATAGTAGCAGCCTGGGAGTGAGAACAAAGCTGTGTCTTTGAGTACATGAGTATTAATAGGACTCCTAGGCTATACTGAGTCAAAAGGCCTGAGGCTGAATTGATTCAGTCTTTGCAGATTAGTCTAAAATGCACAGATTAATTGAGACACAAGTGAACACACATTTTCCTTTGATTCAGGAAATGCAGCCACATGCCTTCAGTGGCTCAGGCCAGAAGCCAGGGGGCACTACAGCACAACTCTCTGGCATGTAGCCAGCATAGGCTGTGTGTTTGCTTTCTTTTCCTGCTGCCCCAAAGTCTCTGGGATTTGCAGTCCAGAATCAAACAACAGGACTCTGCAGGATCTCTCATCACCTCCTCTTCCTGCTTCCAGGTGCCTCTGGAATTTGTAGTCTATGGTCGCAGCCAACACTAAGTTTGAGGAGGGGAAGGGATGTTTAACCCTCTCCCTGGCCCCAGACCCCAGCTGGGGCTTACCTAGGGGGAAGCTCCCCCCCCCCCGCAGACTGGGCTGCATCCCCAGCAGGGCTTGCCCTGCCACCCCCTTGTCAGCCAGCCCTCACTTCCCCAGCTAGGGAGCAGAAGAGTGGGGCCAGCCCTGCTCTCTGGAGCAGACAGCACAGCACAGCCAAACCCAGGGCTGCAAAGCATGCTGGGATGCTGGGGGACTCTTATTTAACTTCAACCAGGAAGAGATCCGAGTTTCATAAACTGGTATAACCCAAATCAGTTAAGTCTGATACTACATTGAACAAGGTTTATCTTATACCAGTTTCAGTCATTTTGAAACTGGTTTATGTGCCCTAAGCTTCTGTTCTGTTACAGGTTTAAACCAATGTTGATCACTTAAACCAGTATGTGTGACTTCTATCTCTAGCCCTCAGGTATGGCAGCAATATACCCAGGCAGGAAGTTCACAAGAATTCCCTGTGCAGTGACTCCTCCTGACACAATCCAAACCTAGCAGTAAGGCCACTCTGGGGTGTTCCTATAAAGGTGCTCTCAAGCATGTTCTCAAGAATGGCCTCAACACTGTATTTCTGCAGAAACATAACATCCAGGGTTTGCACCCTGGGCAGCTGGGGCTGTGGGAGGGTGCAGCCAATGGCCTAGCAGTGATGGTAGTTGCCATTACACTTTAAGAAGCCCATTGCTTAGAAATGCTACTGTATTTCTAAACTGGATTGTGCAAGAGAGAGAAGATGGCTGGGGTGTTCCCAGGAAAATCTGGTTTACACATGCTGCATGCCCCTCAGCAGCTGAAGTTATATATACGCTTTATTGTCTTCTGGGGAAAGATCTTTGTGAACACTATCCTATAAACTATTCCTCTTCTAAACACACTTCTCCTATGAAATCCACTCTTAAGTACATTTAAAGATGCGTATGTATATATATACACGACTGTAATGGGATCATTATTCATAACCAGCCCAAATGCATGCTAATTCTCTCTCTACACAACACATACCAAATCCAGGATGCACACACATATTACAGAAACACTATTTGGGGAATATTTTGCAGGGTCAAAAAGTATACTGAGATAATTTTTTAGCCTTTTGTGGGTAACAAGCCTTTCTTACAAAGACTCCAATTCTACAGGGTCCTAAGAGTGCTGCAAAAACCTTTAAAATCATTGAAACAAGATTTCTCCATACCAAAAAAACCCCAATTCTAAGGTCTGTTGGCTAGGACTTTTCCATGAAAGGAAACAACAATGCATTTCAGTAAGAAACTAAAAATTTTTACTGTTTCCAATTCTAATCCTGCAGTGCTGCACCATATAGCAGATATGGTTCTTTTGTAAAAGTGTCACGGCTTCCATATCTGCTATATGGTGCACCAGTGCAGGATTAGAATGTTTATTTGATGTAGTTATTTGACATCAAACCTATAAACCCATTTGCTGTTTACCTTGACTTTCTATATTCAGATAAAAACAATAATGGCTTGTTTCCAGTAGGATTTTACATCAGGAAAGCTATCTCAGCATAAAAACACACAATTGTACAGGGAATCATGTCCATCCCAAACCTTTTCCAGGGATTATTTTGGAAGGAAGTTTCCGTAGTTGGAGGAGAGAAATATTATTGTTGTGTAGGCTGCTTGTGTTAAAACAACAGCTGTCTAAAGATTCTTTGGGGTTTGGAAAGTTCAAACAGATACTGAAGCAATGGATTGGTGGCCCTAAGGGAAGCGAGCCCAGTGAGGTGATAAATTCATATGTTGCATGACTCTACAGTTTATCACCTATGTCTATATATATTTAAATGTTCAGGGTCTTGTATGCAGGCACAGCTGCTGCATCATATCTATATAGTGCCAAGCAAGTATTTGGCACTATATACATAATAATATTATTCTCTGCCAAGTTAGAATGAAGCCCTCTTCAATTAAGTGTTGGCTTCCTCTGTTTGTAAAGCATTGATCAAACTGATGCTAAACAAATGTAAAGTAGCAATAACCGGGAGACAAAGGGGCTGACTGAGGCGGAAATATACTGTATTGGAAACCGCTTACTGAAGGAAACTGGTGCTGTAGGAGTCATTTTTAACTGTTCAAAATATGTAAATGATTTAGAAGTAGGAATTAAATACTAGCTCTCTAAGTATGCAGACAGTACTGAAATTGGAGACAAAACAAATAATGGGGAATATGCAATTACACTGCAAAGGCTTTGGATTGACACTGCATTTGTCAATGAGTTGCTGCCTTATCTAGGGCCAAGTAACCAAGCTAAGAAACATGAGCTAAATACAACCATTGACTTGCTGTTCTGGATTTAGGAGACTTTGTTCCCACAAAACAAAAGCTCCTAAATCCAGGAGGTGGATGTGGGAGCAATTATTCAAACTATTCAAACTATAGGGCTCACCGGCAGTATAAAGGCTAAACAGGGTTGAAACAGCAACAGGAGGGGATGTATTTACATTGTAAGGAGAAGCTGAAACATAAGGCAATGAAAATGACATTATATCACAAAGACTTGAGTTATGAAGGAAGGCTGAGGGAGAAATTAAAAAAAAACAACTTGAAAGGCCCTACACTTAGCACATGTTAACCGCACTTAAAATGCTAGCGTCCAAAGTCACTTACACATGTGCGGGGGGAACCTGCAAATCCAGTGCGTCAGAGCAGACTCAATTAATCAAGTCTGCTGGAGCATATACATAGATACACTCTGGCAGGCTTGCACATCATGTGTACCAGCGGCGCAACGCACCTCCGCTCTGAGAAAATGGCTGTGGTGCATTTTGAACTAAAACACCTTCAATGTGCTTTAGTTCAAAGTGCACCATCACCACTTTCTCAGCACTGTGCCACCAGTACACATGAGTGCAGGCACCTTTAACTAGAGCGACTCGCTAATTAAAAATGCACAGCGCTGCATTGGGAGCATGTGTAAAAATGTCCTGAGTGTGCAAGCAGTAAAACATATGCTAAGTGCCATCATAGCACAGCAAATTGGAATTTTTTCAGCGACGAGTATCTCCAGATTGTATTACCTAACACATTTTAAGCTAACGTCTGACTGCTCCACGGACATAATAAGGACACTCTAGTGCCATGGGGAAGCTGGAACCAACAAATAGCTCTTTGTCAGTCCCAGTCCCCACCACACCAGTCTTTAACAGGGTCCGGCCCCCAAGTTGCACCACAAGGCACGCACGGAAGCCTTCAACAGCTCCAGCGCTTAGGACTTGTTTTATTTAGATCATAGTAAGCATTACCATTCAACTGCTCAAAAAACTTTCAAACTTGTAGCAATGCTTGCAACCATCTAAATAAAACATTTCCTAAGTACAATGGGTAATAATGCCCTAAGAGACATCATTTAAATAACTGAAAGCATAAATAGATGTTATTGTTTTCTCATGGAGAAGAACTAATACTAGGGGTCAAGCTAAAAAATCC
>NW_005842070.1:321939-345636 GCF_000455745.1 Alligator sinensis | reverse complement strand
GAAAGAGTAACTGGAGAGGAGGGAACACAGAGCAGCATGCAGGAGAGTGCAAAGGCTTAAATCAGCCATGCCACCCACATCCACGTTCAGTTTCAGGACTTTCCCAAACTACAACGTGCTCCAAGATCTTGATTCAGGTTCATCTCTGACCGTAAGATGAGACACCAAAATCTAAAACTGCTAAAGCTCTGCTACTAAATAGGAAATTCTCACAGAAAGAATGCGTACAGAGGTTAATGAGCAAAGGAATCAGATGGCAGAGACACATTCATATTTGTTTCTGGGGTGGCAGAGGATTGACTAAAATGGTGAGAAAAATCAAGATGCTGGTATGAAGATCATTCAGATAAAGGGAGGCATGCTGAGCCCAGGTGGCCTTTTCCTGCTAAAAACTCCAATGCTTCTGTCAACAATGAAGAGCTAAAAAGGAATTTTTCACCCTTTAAAACACACGATACACCACAACCAACTCCTCAAGCCCTTGTGGAGGCATAATTGCCACTGAATTCACCAGGAGCTAGCAGAGAGTAAAGTCCTTTAGGATTTGGCCCAGTGACAATTTTATTGCCAGACTGAGCACTCGTATGTTTTTTTCCTGAAGTAGTTTTAACAGGGGAAGTGTGAAACCCCATAAAGAGAAGTGGCGGTAATGGCCAAATATTAACTATAGCAATTCTCAGTAGAGCTCCAGGTCTTCCTTTTTGTTTCAAGACAAGTCAAATGTGATGATTATATGTGGGGTCTGGTGCCAATGTTCACTTGCCCTTAGCTGGGATCAGTCTCTGTGCCAAATGTATTTTCCTACTCATAGCAAAATGAATGCCACAGCTTAAATATTTATAAAACAGTTGTGCTTTACAAAGAAGGAAACACTTCAGCAAACAAACCTAGCAAGAGCTTTCTCTAGTAAGGGTAGGGTTCTTTAAATGAAGGATGTCCTTAGCACAGGTGCAAGTTTGTTTGTTTGTTCATTTTTTGTGGACTTATATTTAATTATTTCTTCTTTTTTTTTTTATAATTGGCAAAATAAGCCTAATAATGGAAATGAAAGCACATGCATCATTATATTAGGTCAATGACTGGTCAATTTGTTTACATGAATAATCTCATTGACTCCGGTGGGATTACTCATGAGAAGTAAAAAATAACCCCTACATCATTTTTGCATTATAAAGTCCTCAGGACTGAGACACTCCACTGATATAAATCAGCATAGACTTCAATAAAGCTTTATGGCTTTACACTAGCCCTTTAATCTCAAAAACACATTGTCCCATTACCCCTACAGGGAAGATTAGTGAATGACTAAATCAAGGTTGCCAGTGGGAAATCACTGTTCCATTTAGAAGCTGAAATGGAAAAGAGATATCCAAGTGGAGCAGTGAAATACCAAATTCCCAGTGAGACCTTAAATATAACAGTTCAAATTTAGCGTATGTCAAGAGGCAAAGGACATACTAGCCATGTGCTTGGTCTTAATGAGGACAAAGAATGGAGATGAGTGGCTGCTTAGCAACCAGGTGCCTGAAGTGAAATCCAAAGTATAAAACCAGAAGTTAGTAAATGGTATCCATTTATAACAAAAGTTACAAGGATGAAGTTATCATCAATCTTCTGTTACTTAATGCATCGGCTTTCATGTTTAACTTCTGGTTGGAACAGAAGAAAGATTCATTTGACCGATGCTGACAACAAAATGAATCACAATATTGTTGGGTTTGGTGGGTTTTTTAGTTTGTTACTGCATGAAGTGGTTTTACAAGCTAAATGGTTAAAAGCAGTGCTGCAGCTATTACCACTTACCTTAAAGCTTTCAGCAGCTCGCCACATTTACACACTCCTTGCCTGTTCTATAGGCCAGCAGCTCTCTTCATTAGCGGAGACATGAAAAGAAGAGGAAGGGATGATGCATTTGCAAGTCCTGTTACAAAACAAACAACTTGTTTTTGTCATAGATGTTCTCTGTTTAGTTTAAATTGTAATGTGTTTTGACTTATGTACATGTTTACAAAGGAAGAAGAATTGACAGTTACTGAGTGGAGTACGACCTCGGCAGATGTTCAGATTTTTAATCTAATTTTTGTGATTTGGATGCTAAAGTAAGTGAAACTAGATTAAGGGGTTTTTTTTGAAAGATGAGCTAAGAGGTTATGCTGAAAAATCACAACAGTGGCTTTAGATTCCCTGGTTCCCACTATTGAGAGAGAACATAAAGGTGAACAAGGAATGAACAATTCACACACACGAAATCTTGACTTCCCCACACATCTCATCCACCTGAACCTAAATCAAACCTGTTCTGTGGTTTGAAAATGTATGATGAACTGTGGTTATTCTAAAAGAGCCTATGCCTTTCAGGAATTGCTAACAGAATATTTTGCTTCTAGGTTGTCGGTTCTGATTTGGCTTGGGAGTAAGCCAAGCATCCGGAAAGGTACAGCTAGTCAAAACTTGTCAACAAAACTGCTCTTCATGGGCAAATTGGGTTCTTGACCAAATGAAATTTCTGATTTCTGCAAAAAAAGTTCTTATTTTGTCAAAAATGCTAGAAAAGTACCTGTGCTTTGGCCAAAAATCTAAAAACCTGGTTCCTTAAATGCTTTTGTGATGCCTTTTGAGAGCTCTAGTTCAGATACCTCATGTTATCTTCTTCCTGAACCGGGTTCCTCCTGGACTCTATTTTCCATTATTCACTGTGGCCATGTGATGGCCAAGACGTACCACTTCCTTGCACTACAACAGAGATTCAGTCCAATTAGGGAACTCGGCAAATAGAGAAGAGATGTACAGGAGCAGAAGGCGTCTGAACTATACCAGCCATGAGGCAGTGCAGCAGCATGTCAAAGTATTTTGGTGTTTGATTTTGTTCACCAGAAACTCAACATTTTCAATGAAAAAATTTTGCATTTTCTCATTAGCTCTAATTGGAAAACCGTTAAGTTGTCTGTCTACAATGTATTGCTTTTCAGGCATATAGAATCCAGGTGCTTTTCAGTTTGAAGTTCCTAAATCCACTGTGAAGTTGAGGGTTTGTGAAGTAAGTCGGGGTATGTCAATCTGAAACAAACAGCTGCATAGGTTTCACGATGTGCTGAGATGTTGTTTATGGCACCTGTTATTTCGAAGGGCACCAGTTCTCTGATTAAGTCCATCTGAGTGGAGAACTAGCATCATTGATGTAAAAACAAAAGGCTGATTGGCTCATCCTTATTTCAGCTATCTGCTGCAAGTTAAGCAAGCTACAAAGCACCTGGATATGAATGATCTGGGCTCTAGTGTACAATCTCCCATTAGATAGGTGTCCATGGAAACCCCAATTGCAACCACTATTCTTGCTGGAAGCCTCAGCAGAAACCAAGGATGTCACGGGCCCTTCCAGCACACTGGTATAAGTATGCTGGTCTGAGAGACTTGATACTAGAGGTGGTTCAGTTTGTTTAGTCCAAAATTATTTTACTCAAAGCAGCTTGGGTGTGATGAATTTTTCCCAAATTCAAGGTCTGTTTCTAACAGACTTCTGGTAGTTTGCCTCTAAGGTGAGGACACTAGAAGCTCAGGATCTCTTTACCTGAGTAGTCTGGAAATGTGGGACGCTTTGGGTTCCTGACACTGAGGCAATCTGTGTGATCTCCAGAGCCGAGATAGCTACAGGGGGGCTCTGAGACTGTCAGTGAAATTGATGTTGTTCTTTTCAAAACGAAACTGACAAGCATTTCGGTTTCATCGGCCAGCTCCAGGGTGTGGGGTTTCTTGTTGGCTTGAAATTGTGAACATTTTTGTTTGTGCTTGATTTGAACTGAAACCACATTTCAGCACCACAAAATTTACCACAACTCGGAAACCATTTTTTTTTTTGGCCCACTCTATTTTATACGATTGAATTTGTTCCCAGAACAGAGAGGAAATTCCGGACTCCAAAACTACATTTAACATCTTTCTTCAGCACTAAATTCTCATGAACAATCCTTCCTCTTTAGTTTGCATTTATTCATATAATTGCCAATCCTGAAGTTCCATAGTGCTTTGGAATATTTCCAGTTTAGTTGGAGAAGGAGATACTAAGAATCGGCTGAGATTTTCAGCCAACTATATTAATATATCAAGAGATTTTTAATATAGGGACAGGTTTCAATGAGGCCAACAAGAATTTGGATATTTATCCAAATTTTCATGCTTTGAGGTCCAGTGAGTAGATATCCACATGTACTTTCTCTGAGGATGCCTGCAGAGGGCTGAGCCTTTGCCACTTGAAGTGACTTCAGAGAGGCTCATTATCTGTCAGGATTTGCTGCACTGAGTTTCATAGGCTTTTTTAGTCATTATTAATCTCGTAAGGTCCAGAGTTACCAATTAGGATAGTGTTGGACGCTTTACAAATGTGAAATAAACCAGTCTTCTAATTCATAATCTTGAAAGCTGAATAGGAACAGGGCTCTACAGGTAGGTACTCTAAAAAGGGACCTTGCAGAAACAAGCTCTACAGGTAGGTGTTGAATACAATGTACAGAAAACTAAGAGTGACAGTAATAGGAACACAAAGCTGCATGTAGTAGCTAAGGATACGATCTGGAGGCATTGTCATTCTTTGTTATATAAGTGAACAAGAGATGTTAATGAATCTCTAAAATGCCACCTACCTAGCTTTATCATTACACACTATGTAAAAGGCTTGCCCTATGACTAGTTGAATACAGCATCCAGGCAGGCACTTAGGGACTTTTTTTTTTTTTAATGCAAAACTAAATACATTTATTCTAAAGCCGTCCGTGCAATGTGCTCAGGGGAATAACACAAATATCATTCACAGAAGATTCTGCAGTACTGGTCACTGTCTGTTATTGATCAGACCACTGTGCTTTCCCAAAAAGGCTGGATATAGACCTCTCAAACAAATCTATAGACCAGATTCTCAGCTGTTATAGTTCAGTTAACTGAAGTCAGTACAGTTAGTCCAATTTGTTATTCAAGTGCCTATCTATAATCATGACACCTGCATTTTTAAAAAAATAAATCAGGGAGCTTTTGCAAATAAATATCCCCAGCCATATGACCATTTAAAATATCCTTCTATGTGGTTAGTACTATTGATTGTGCTGCTTCTCTCATTAAACAAATAAAAATATGTAATATTTCTGAAGTGAGGTCTGTAGGCTTTGGGAAGCATTAATGAAGACACATTAAAATCTTAGTGCCATGCCCTCTTAAATGAAAGCCAGGAAAGCTTTGGAACTGAGCTTAAGAAAAATTTTGCCTTTTGATTTTACGAAGTAATACCTTTGATGCTGGCACACTGTGAGCATTTTACTGTGAGCCAGATCCTTATCTATTGTAAATCAGTGTAGCTCTGTTCATGCCAAATCAGTTTGGCTACTCAGTTGACACCAGCTGAAGACATGCCCCTGTATATTTTAATTTATAGCATGCAGTACTTTAAGAAGTCTGGTTAACTTTTGAAGAAAAATAAAATGCATTGCACAAGATGACGCTATGGCTTGAATGCTTCTAGTTCCAAATAACAGAATGTACTCAGACTAGTATCTTCCTTTTGGCTAGGGACAGAAATTGCACACCAGCCACTATAAGTGATCAGAAACCAGTTCAAATCTGTAACACACCAGAAGTTCAGTGCACACTCAAAATGGCCAAAACCAGTTTAAAATAAACCTGGATGGAGGTAGTATCGGACTTCACTAATTTAGGTTATATCAGTTCATTGAAACTCCTTCCCTGATCTCTTCCAGATTCAACTTAACTCACAGTACCCCAGCATCCCAGGATTCTTTGCAGCCCCCCACAATAGGCAGGCTAGCCTTAGCCCACCTAGTTTGCTCTAGCAGAGCAGAAAGGTGTGCTCTAGCACTCCCTGGCATCTGGCCTGAGCTACTGAAGTTATATGGCTGCATTTCCAAAATCAAAAGTGATGATATGTTCACTTGCTTATCAATTCAATCTACCTAATTTACACTAATCTGTGAAGATTAAATGGATTCAACCTTGGACTTTTTAACTATTTGCACTTAGCCTTTGTCTTTTTTTCTTCTTCTTCCCCTTATTTGAAATGTTTTTTTGGTTTGAGCCCTTATGTTGAAGTATTGTATGCTTGTCATACTATCTATGTGAATCTAGCCAATGCTTTTTGGCCCTTGCCTGTTGCAACAATGTAAGTATCTGAATGATTTTGAATCTAAGTGACCAGCCAGGGTGGAAAAAAAGTACTCAGAACAGAGTGGATGTTTATCTGGCAGTGATGTGTGAAGTCTTTTTTGATGCTGCATAAGTAATAAATTGAGGTTGCAAAGGGTTGCATTATGGTAAGCTGAAGGACAAAACTGTGGGTTATTTATTTAGTCCCATTTCCTTTTCTTTATTATTTGTAATTTATTCCCTGTTTTCAGTAACACTGGAATAAAGAACGGAAGACAAAAATTGAAATTCTTCTCTCACTGTATGTTTGAGTCCTGAGGTGGGAGAAAGAGAAGGCAATTGGAGCTAAAAACTTAACTGTATGGCCTTCAGTGCATGAAGTGACAGACTTGACATCTTGAGCATGTAGCAGCCCTTACTAGCCTCACTTTGTAGGTAGGGCCAGAGTCAGCCTCCATTGCTCAGTAAGTGGGTGAGGTTGCCTAGGTAGAAGATGGTAGAAAATGTACTGCTCAAGACATCAGAGCAGAATTTCCAAAAAGGGAGTTGCCACTTACTCCTCTGTACTCCCCAGGATGATGTTGTTGATGGAGAAGAGGGGGTGAAGGACAGCATGAAGGAGAATAAAGTCAGCTAAGCTCATAGAGGACCTAGAGGAAATGAAGTCTTGAAGGAAAGACCAAGAAACTTAAACTTGACATAGGGGAAACACGGCACCAGTGAAGAGGTTGAAAGTGGCTTGGACCACTCAGTTCAGTGAGGAAGAGACAGGATCTTAATAGGTGTTTGAGAGGGACTGTACTGGGTAATGTCTGTGCCTTAGAAGTCAGAGAGCAGGATGTTACAGCAACAAAGCAAGGGACAAAAGCCTGGACAAAATATTTTGCTGTCTGGACAGAATGACATTGCTGTTAAATTGCATGAAACAAGAATTAAGAGGGAGCCAAATTAATTGAACTCCTCACCCCTTCTGTGTACATCTCAACCCAAAGAAATGATGAGCAGTTGGCTGCTTGCTACTTTAGGACACGGTCCAGCCCTGGCACAGCTACATGCTGTTCACTTTGCAATCTCCTCACACCTAAGTTCAAATTTTCCAGTCTCTTTGTCTGTCTGTGGTTTGAGGGACATGGAGAATCAGGAACTCTGGAAACACTGTAAAGCTATTGTTTGTAAAGAAGCTGTCAGAGCCTTTGAAACTTGAACAGGAGGATTGCAGTACATAATACCCAAGTAAAGGTTAATCAAAATTGGCTCTTGCAGTTATCTGTGTCAAGGCCCCAGGGTGCAATATGTGCAGTCAGTGAGTTTGCATGGATGATATCATAGTTCTAATGAGGGATATTTATTTTTGCCTAATTTCAAAGCCACAGGAACATCCTGGGTTCTAAATCTAGGGTTCTTGTTCCAGGAGAGCCAGAGTTGCCAGCGCTCATGATTTTATCACAAATTTCACAGTGTTTTGATTAAAACTCCCACTTTGTACTCAGAAGAATCTCAGCTTTTATTTTAAAATACATTGTAAAAAATTAAACTTTTATCCTTCAGATTAGAACGATACATAAAAGGAAATCCAAATTAATGACTTCAAACAACCTCTGGATTTTTCATAAATCATAGAGAAGTAGGGCTAGAAGGGACCTCCAGAGGTCATCTAGTCCAACCCCGCCTTAGGCAGGGTCAGTCATACCCAAACCAGCCTATACAAATCCATGGTCTAACCTATTGGCAATCTTTATTTCAGCAAGTCTCATTATTTTTTTCAAGCCCATCTCATGATATTTGAATGTTTGGACTTGGTAATGATGCTACCGAGTTCCTGCTGTCACCACCAAAAGTATCTCTGGCTGATTTAGAAACAAAGTTTCCCTCCCCTCCATGATTTTGGCCCTATCTCAGAATTATCCAGATTTCAGTGGTCTTTAGATCTATCCAGAGCTTACTGGTGTGTTTTGTTATGGGTTTGACTCTCTAGAAAAATTAGGAATCCTGACTCTGTGACTATGTTCTTTCCTCTGGAGAGATAAATGTGCAGGACTTGATTCCTATTTCACACCAGCTGAGCATCACATTAGCTCCATTAAAGTCAGTGGTATCGCAGCTGCATTGCATCAGTATAAGTAAGATCAAAATCAGGCAGACATGCATGTTTTTAGAAGCTTTGTTAGCAACAGAAAGAACTAAGTTAAACAATGGCAAATTGCAATGATAGAGAGGAAGTAGAATGTTTAAAACTATGCTTGCTTGACTGCAGCATAATGCTACTTTGAGATTTTATATTTTTACAATTTGAATTACTTTCACCAAAAGTCTGTAGTTACTTTCCCTCCTTATAGCTTTTTGTTTGGATTGGGTTCCCTCCAGTAAAGGCAAATACGAAGTAACAATAGATTATTAAATACCTACAGCATAAGGATTCTCTGATGGACCAGGTTCTTAACGCTAGGTGATAACAGGTTAGTACTTTGGTGACCTGAAATTTTGAAAACATGACACCAAATTCTCACTGATCATTCCCATTATACTGTCATACGTAGCTCTGCAGAGTGGATACTAAGCAGTGATAGGATCGATAGGGTGTCATTTATATACTATTTGCAAATATATTACACAAGCAAGTCATTCAAGCCACAAAGTACAAGCTGATTAAAAAAAAATGCAGCGTGTTCATTACTGTATGTATGTAATAATTTATAATATATTT
This sequence comes from Alligator sinensis, assembly GCF_000455745.1. Classification (NCBI taxonomy): domain Eukaryota; kingdom Metazoa; phylum Chordata; order Crocodylia; family Alligatoridae; genus Alligator; species Alligator sinensis. The sequence goes on along the minus strand of NW_005842070.1, from coordinate 336,788 downwards.
TTTCACCCTTGTATTTGCATATAAAACAAGAAAATTTACATATGCAAAACATGCCCTGCCCAATCCAAATGGGTGTGAATTCTACCATTTGGTGCATGCACTTTTCAAGTTTACATGAGTCTTAATGCATACATTTACTCATACAAAAATGGGAGGTTGCAATACAGCTTTCTTTTAAAACTGTGGGTCTTTCTGTCCAGGCAATAAAATGCCTTCAGTGGAAATGACAGTGTATCTGAGACTGAGCTAATAAGATTAAATCAATCCCTCTCAATCTGTTGCCAAACTAGCAAGGCAGTTGTTTTGTAGTAAAATAAATACTGTGTTTTATAGCTAAGTCTTCTTTCCATTGCAGACACAGTCATGTCTGAGATTTAATTAACTTCATGTGGCACTGTAGAAATAGATGGCAAATCAATAATGAATGCCATTACAGTCACTTTGTGCTGCTGTAATTCTCTGTGTTTCATTGCACTAATTAGGTCTGATTTCTGTGAGAGCCACTTCAATAGCAAGGAGGTGAATTATTGTTGAGCTCATAACTGTCACTAGGGATATGAGGTAATCTCAGTAGAGACTCTAATCTCAGGTGCCAGTGGTTTAAGGGAAAGGGAGGGGGAGGAGGAGAATGTCACATATTTTATTGGTGTGATTATATTGTGTTTCACAGGTGCAGTGATTGAAAGTATTAAGCTTCTGCTGATGTAGCTACAGAAAACCACAACTAGCTTGCTCTTGGGCTTGATATTTAACCATTTCATCTCTCTTTTCTACCAGTGAGTAATGGGAGTGAGCAAGAGCTTTTATTTTGGTGGTGAACATCCTTGGGTCCTTGCTATCAGTCAGGAAAGAAATGTTTTCTGAAAGCAACACTTGAAGGACTGCTAGGATCTCTTGGGTTAATTCATTCAATTAGCCTAAGAGAAGCAGCTACTTAAATAGAAGGGTTCAAAACTGAGGTGCTGAGAATTTTATAGTATAGTATAGCAAGCTAGAGCGCTGTTAACTGGAGATATGAGGTAAGGCAGTAACACTGATGGGATTTACTACTGGGAAACCCAGAAGAAGTACCTGTGTACTTATAATGACTGTTCAGATAGCTGCCTTATTCTGTTTATATTTTTGTAAAGGGTGGAGTAGAGGCTACCCTGCATCATTTGTATGAAGTGTCTGCCCACTTATAAGGCTTCCTAATAAGTGGGGACAATGTATGGTGGAAACTGGGCAGAACAGAACCCCAAGGGTTGCAAAATGCAACCACAAATTTTGAGAAAAATATGTGATCTCTTTCCTATGTGTTCATTTGAACAATCGCACCCAATCATCAGTATTTCTAGTGTAAATAGTTGCTAGTATAAACTACTGTTCCTGGTTACCACAGACCGTCTCCGCTTGACATGGAAAATGTCTTTCCTATGACAAACTGGCCAAGAGAATAATCTCCATCTTTGCTGCATTTGAAATAATGTAGCATGAATGGTGAAAGGGAGGTACTGTAGATTAGAGATGAGTATCTGCACCTCCTTTTACATCTACTTATCTCTGTTAGAGATAAGTAACTTTTCTTAGCATGCTTTCTTAGCATGCTTAGCATGCTTCCCCCCTCCCCACAACTGCTTGTCCTCTTTAGACTGCAGAGCTTGTCAACCTGCAAACTCTAATGCCCATAACAGTAGCTGCTATGCCTCACTTAGTGCCCTTGACAGATCTGCATTAATCCTTTGGAGAGAGCACTGACACGGTACAATAGGCAGCCTGAACTACAGGAAAGTAACACTGTATGACTTTGAGCATATGATGCCTTTCATCTGCTGCTCAGTATTCTGATAATGACTAAATGACATGATAGCTCTTGATCTTCAGTACTTTTTTCTTTTAAAAACTAGAACTCCAAGTATCAAAGCCAATAAAACAATGTTGCCAATGGTCCATACATTTATGGACACTCCATTTAAAAAAAACAAAACAAAACTAGAAACGCTAATCCATAAAATCCATTTTAAAAAAATACCACAAAAAAACCCTAAGCAACCAAAGCTTGATTGAAGCTCCATCATCAGAAAGAAGCTCAAGGCACTGTTGAAGGAGAGATGCAGCAGGACAGTGCCATCTGGTATCTAACTGGGATTGCAAAACCCTGCATGGTGCTCTTGTCAGGGCTTTGTGGCTCACGGAAGTGTCTCTAGTTTCCTTCCTTCCTACCTCCCACCCCAGCCAGGTGTGACTGCTGTATCCCTGCTGGTAACACTGCTCACCTTGCAGATAGGCAGGCAGTAGTCCTTAGGGGTTTGTGCTGGGGCAGGGGAACAGGGCTGGCAGTGGTAACAGGTGCAGTCAAAGAGTGTCAGGTGTTGAAGTAAGGTACTTTTTGGTGTTGGGCAGTATGGTGTAAAATGATTGTTGCAATCAGGCCGGGGTTGCCAACCCAAGAATTTTTTTGATTGTCATGTTGCTACAGTTGGTGTCAAAACCCTAAATTTGAATCCAGCCTTAGTCTAGGGTCTGAAGAAGGGTTACAGTTACATTATGTAAAATGTGTGTCAGTAAAATAAATGTAAAAAGCTTGCAGGTTGTCAGTAAACAAACAAAAAAAATTCTTGATTTGGCAATGCCACAATAAACATTTTCTTTGCACCATATTGTAAATTAAGACATTAAAATATTCCTAATTTATGTTACTGAATTCAGCTGTCTTGTAACACCATTTAAAGGCTATTGTTGAAATGGCTTTATGGGCTGCTTGTGGCCTGTTCATAGGTGACTTGCACTTCAATTTTATAGGAGCATATATTCTCCTTTATATTCTAGATGTACGTGCATTACTGCTTGTAATGTCTTTGTTTTTGTATCTGAAATAAGACAGCAATAGAGGTTTCCAGTCAAGTCAACTAGAGTAACTGGTTTTCTATTAACAGGCTTCAAGCTTAATTCATAAATTGCTATTTTGATTCTGGAGCTAATTTGGTAGTTTACTGCAGAAGAATCATTATATGCCAGTCCTATCCATGGAATAACCCATTCAAAATATTCTAAGAGCATCAGAGGATTACATGGATAAACAAAGTCAGCAATGCACCAAACCCCACCCCCCCACCAAAAAAACCCCCACCATGCTGTCAAAGTTATTACAACTGTTTTGTTCCTTGTATTGCAGCTGCAGAAACTGAAGCGATCACTTTCTTTCAAGACCAAAAGTTTACGGAGCAAGAGTGCAGACAACTTCTTTCAGAGGACTAACAGTGATGTGAAGTTGCAAGTGGATTTGCCGCCTGAGGTGAGCACCAGCACTGGCCAGCTCCCCAGCTCAGAGAACCAGACCTCCACCCCTACCAAAGTCCAACAGCAGGCAGAAAACAACAAGGCTCACGTTTTTCAGGAACACATCTTCAAAAAACCCACATTTTGTGATGTATGCAACCACATGATTGTTGGTAAGTGCTATTTGAGTTGTGTGTGTGTTCATTAGAACATGCTGCATACCCTTTCAGGGCCTGTGACTGCAAAACGGTTCTTGAGGATCCTCAAGGACTGGCCCATATCAGCCAGTCTGTTCAAATGGTAACAGTTTTCTAGTTCTCATGCAACTTTAGGGTGTGTGCATGAAAAAGGTAACAGTTTAGCCCACAGGACACAAGTAGGTGTCACAGGTTGACATAAGGGTATTACCAATCAGAAGCTAGGTTTTTAGCCATGGCACCAAATGCTGCTATTGGTCATATAAAGTCCTGTTGATTGTACTGCTAGTAAAATTAACTGCTCCATGCTTTTTCACTGCTCTTCAATGTGCTTATTACTACTCTGGTTGCAACCTAATCCTGACTTCAGAGTGAAATTTAGCTGTGACCTGACTGTTTTCCAAAGGTTGCCTATACAACACCAATTCTATAACTGGGGTGCATAAGAAGAGGTAAAGAAATGAGATGCAAGTAGAGCTGTTTCCCAGATGCTGCACCTTCTGCATGTCATAGAGGAAATCCCCATGACAGCTGCAAACAGGCCTGTGGAAAGATGTTGTTTGAGGGTGTTGGCCTGCTCATTCATAGGTTAAATGGCTGGTTTTCTATACAGAGGGCTTGATTTACAATTATATAAATCAGGAGTAATACCACTGAAATGAATGGGGTTATACTAGTGCAAGAGTAAGTGGGGAGAAAACTTGGTTCTACATGAGAAGAATAGTCTCATGTAGAAAAAGCAATAAAAGTCTTTGTCTCAGCAGTCAGGTGAAAACCTGCAGCAGTACAGGTCCTTCAAGATGGTAACAGGCTTCAGAATGCCCAGTGTGATGTGCAAAAATGTTATGTCTGCATGGAGTTTGCACATTGAACAGTCAGAAAAAAAATTGAATGCATACTGACCAGGGGCAAAGTCGCAGCTCTGGGGAATGCAACGATGCAGGTGGGGCTCTGCACTACATGAGGACTTAGCCACAGGGTATAGTGAAGTTCCTGGGTTCTCTTCTCTTGAAAAATGTTTATGCTGCTTTCAGTATGTTTGCAGCATTCATGGACATCCTGCTTTTGTTATTTTTTGCAGTTCCTTTGGGGCTTCTGCTTCTGTTGGACTTTTATATTTAGAATAGTTTCATTTACACAATTTAAAAGGTTTAATTTTAAAATATAAATTTCAGTGCATAATGGATTAATGTTCTAGATAAAATTAAAATAGATTAGAACAAGGGTTGGCAACATTTTCCAGGAGTGGGGCTGGAATGAGCCAGCTCAGGTTAGAGGATGACAGGCATTAGGATTCAGCTGCCATCACTGTTTCTCCAAGCTGGTTAGCTGCAGCACGGTGCAGCAAAAGCCCCCTTTCACCAGAGCCTCCATTGCCTGATTGTGGCACAGTCCAGGCAGAGCTCCCCTTCCACCAAAATCCCAGGCAACTGATTGCAGTATGGTGCAGTGTTACATGGCCCAAGGGGAGTCCTGCACTGCTGAATGATGCAAAGCCAGATCCAAAGGTTCTGCAGGCTGGATCTGTCCTGTGGGCTGTATAATATCAGGCCCTCAGCTGTATTTACTGTATACAGCTGTACTGTATTTACTTCCCCCCCCAACCAGGTGGAAGAGCTGGACCGGGACTTCTCTGGTCAGCTTATGGAGGTAGTTAGGTCAAGGGATGTCATTGTCATGGGTGACCTAAACTACCCAGACATTTGCTGGGAAGAGCAGACAGCCAGGTCTGACCTCTTGCATAGGTTCCTGGCTGTATTACAAGACCTCCACCTTATCCAGGAGGTGCACAGCCCCACTAGGGGTAACGCCTTGCTGGACCTGATCCTGGACACTGGGGATGACCTGGTGAGGGGGCTGCAGGTCCTTGACCACTTGGACAATAGCGATCATCACCTGCTGGAATTCACTATCCAGTGCAGGGTATCAAGGGCTTATAGCAAGACTAAAGCCGTTGACTTCAGAAGGGCCAATTTCAATGAGCTTCAGAGATTAGTGGGGGATGCACTGAGGGCCCAGAAGGTAGAGAGGATGGGAGTCCATGAGGGATGGTCGTACCTTAAGGGGGAGATCCTCCAGGCCCAAAGGGTAACAGTCCCTGAGAGAAGCAAGGGAGGTAAGAGTGCTCAGAAACCCCCATGGCTCAGCAAAGACATTGGGTGGCGTACAACCAGTGGAAGAGAGGGGCTATCACCAAGGAGGTGTACTCCTCCTCGGCCCATGAGTATAGGAGGGCTATTAGGAAGGCCAAGGGAGAGATGGAGCTCAGGCTAGCGTCCAGGATAAAGGACAACAAAAAGTCCTTTTTCAAGTATATTGGGACCAAGACAAGGGCACCAGGCAATGTAGGGCCCCTGCCAGACTCAAATGGTAACCTTGTGGCTATGCCAGATGAGAGAGCTGATATTTTTAACAGTTTCTTTGCCTCTGTTTTCTTGAACAGGGACCAGGACATCCCTCCTGCCAGAGGTAAGGGCAATCTCGGAGATAGCTCTGACAGGCCTTGGGCCAGCACAGAGGTAGTTAGGGATCTTCTGGAAGGGCTGGACATTTTTAAATCTGCAGGTCCAGATGCCCTCCACCCAAGGGTGTTGAGGAAGCTGGCAGGGGTCATCACAGAGCCCTTGGCCCGGCTATATGACCATTCGTGGTCATCTGGCCAGGTGCCAGGGGATTGGAAACTGGCTAATGTGGTCCCAATTTTTAAGAAAGGGAGGAAGGAGGGCCCAAGTAACTATAGGCCCATAAGCCTCACCTCAGTCTTAGGGAAGATCTTGGAGAAAATCAGCAGGGGAGATCATGCTCAGGGGCAACCAGCATGGGTTCATCAAAGGCAGGTCCTGCCTGACCAACCTGATTGCCTTTTATGACCAGGTAACTAAATCCTTGGATGATGGTGTCACCATGGACATAGTATTTCTAGACTTTAAGAAGGCCTTTGACACTGTCTCTCACTCCATTCTCATCAATAAATTAAGTGACTGTGGCACTGATGCCTACACAGTTGGATGAGTAAACAACTGGCTGATGGGGTGCACCCAGAGAGTAGTGGCGGACGGGTCATACTCAACCTGGCAAGATGTGAGCAGTGGGGTCCCCCAGGGCTCAGTCCTCAGGCCCGTACTGTTTAACATCTTCATCAGCAACTTGGACGAGGTGGTTGAAAGCACATTGTCCAAGTTTGCTGATGACACTAAGATGTGGGGCAAGGTGGGCACACTTGAAGGGAGAGAGAGGCTGCAACTAGATTTAGACAGACTACAAAAGTAGGCAGATGAGAATAGGATGGGGTTCAATGGAGACAAATGCAGGGTGCTGCACCTTGGGAGAAGGAATCCACAGCATACATGCAGACTGGGGAGTTCCCCTCTTGAAAGCACAGAGACGGAAAGGGATCTTGGAATCATCATTGACTCCAAGATGAACATGAGCCGCCAATACCAGAACGCAGCCAGCAAGGCCAGCCATACCTTGTCATGCATCTGAAGATGCATCTCAAGCCGGTCCAGGGAGGTGATCCTCCCCCTCTATGCAACATTGGTCAGGCCGCAGTCAGAGTACTGCGTCCAGTACTGGGCACCGCACTTTAAAAAGGATGTGGCCAGCCTGGAGAGAGTTCAAAGGAGGGCCACCCATTTGGTGAGAGGGCAGCAGGACAGGCCCTACGAGGAGAGACTGAGGGACCTGAACCTGTTCAGCCTCGGAAACTGGAGGCTGAGGGGGAACCTGGTGGCTGTCTCCAAACTCATCAGGGGAGATCATTAGCAAATAGGAAGAGCCCTTTTCTCCCCAGCACCACCTGGGGTGATGAGGAACAATGGTAATAAGCTGATGGAGAATAGGTTTAGGTTAGAGATTAGGAGGCAATATTTTACAGTTAGGGTGGCCAAAATCTGGAACCAACTTCCTAGGGAAGTGGTCCTCGCCCCTAACTTGGGCAAATTCAAAAAGAAGTTAGATGATCACCTGTCTGGGGTCTTGTGAACCCAGCATTCCTTCCTGCCTGTGGCAGGGGGTCAAGCTAGATGATCTGTTCAGGTCCCTCCTGACCCTAGCTACTATGAAACTACAATTAACTTTATAGGTCAGAGCTGAAGGCAATTAAAAATGCAGAGCATCAAACAAATATTTTCAGGGTTTTGCAGGAAAGAAGTAAGATTTACAGGTTTATCTTCCCTCTCTTTAAAGAGTTTTCATTTCAGATTTGGAAGTAGAGGTAAAAGGGGATAGGGAACACCAAGGATCAAGGGTCAAAAAAAGGTTGGTAGATAAACCTCTGAATGGCTAAAATAACAACTTGTTCTCAAGCAAGCCTGAACCCTTCATCTGTCTCTCATGTGGCTTTGATGTCAAATAACAGTTTCAAAGATTTATGCTCCAAATTAAGTAAGCTCGGAACAAAGTTTGCTCCCAACTTTACATTTCTAGCTGTTGCTCACTAATACAGTGAGTGATTAGCGGGGCTGCAGACACATTTAATTGAACTATGCAAGAGCAGAATACTGCTGCAGGGCTGATACCTGGCAGGAACCACATTACACACATCATTTATTTCTTACATATCTTATCTCCTTTGCTTCTGTTTGGATTTCTGTGCAACAACTCCAACATAACTGTCCTGGAGCATAACCATGCCTTTCAACCATCTGCTTGGGTCTTGCTGTATCCTGAGCTGGCTTTTCCCCCGTAGGGCCTCCTTTCCCACGTATTAGCTCTTTTGCTATTGTTACAAAGAAAAATCTTTTTCCCTTCTAAGCAGAAGCTAATACGACCTGCTTATAAGGCTGCCAGCTGAGTCAGGTGAATAACTTTGGCCTCTGCCACACAGCTGTTGGGGTCTTTCCCCTTGGAGTTGTAAAGGAAAGAATGTTTCCCACTTTACTGCTCAGGTACTCTGATTATCAAATGCAAAAACCTACTCTATTACACTAATCCCTTTCCTTGCTTCTTTCAAGAATCGTATCTAATTTCATAGCCATTGCATTATGGACTGTATGTGCTAATTGGGTTTTAATATTTAGTATAGCTCAATTAAGCCAGATAGCCTGCATACATACTGTTCATTGGAGATGTTGAAACAAATTGGGCAGCTTCTCAGGAAATCGCATCAATCCTATTGTCCAGTGTCATCTTGAAATAGCTCATGTCAACCTATCATGGACATTAGTGGCTGGGAATTTTTATTCAATACCTTTCATTCCTTTATCCAGGATTTTCCACATAAACACTGACATTTAGGGGTAATGAGTCTCTGGCTTAAAGTTTGTTTTTGATTGGGAGGGCTGAAAATATGTTTTGAAGATTGGTAACAGTCACTAGGATGAAGAGTCCAGGAAAATCTTAGCAAGACAGGAGAGGGATTGATTTTTGTCATTGAGAAGGATTCCAGGTTCATGTTAAATAGCCGCTTGGACTATGAACAGAACAACTGCTTGGTATGATGCTGAATGATGTACTGTGCACAGCATGATCTTGCAGTGTGTGCTTCTGTCTTGTCAGGATGTCAAACTCTTAGTGAGGCTTAAGAGCTAAGAGGAAACTTACTGCACAGACAGCAGGCTCTCTATGCTGCTCTTTTCAGTGACAGCAACATTAAAGCAAATGAACGTGAAACATTAGCATCCTACAAAAATATGTGCATCATCTTGCTTTTTGTCATAAGATAAAATTAGCCAAATTCTGTCTTTGGATTCAGGGCAGGCCCTTTATTGCCCCTGTTTGTTCATTCAACAAAAGAATAGTCGTACAATAAAGGTCAAATGCATATAATTGGTTTCAATATACGGAAGAGGATGTTCCCCATGATTGGTACATTGCAAAGTTACTCTCTTTAGTGCCTTTCATGTAGTGCAGTCCAAATTGCTTCCTAAAGCAACCTGAAATATAAAATTCCCATAGAAAAAAATATATATCTTAAGCCCAGCCTTAAAGACAACAGGCCAAATGTTCCCACTTGCTCAATTCCCTTATGCTACAGCGTTACCATTATAAATAAAAGGAGGATTTGGCACAGAAGGAAGAGCTGAGTGTCAGAGTCAATAGGGGAGAACCTTTCAGACTCTAGAGGACAATACCGGATGCAGGGACCATATAACTGAAGTCAGCTGGAGTTTTCTCGCAGTATTGGATAAAACCATAAGCCCTAGCTTTGAGAAACTCCTCTTAACCATGTAAAGAGTGAATACAGCGAAGGTGGGTTACTGCTAGTAGTTGCTGAATTCACATCTGTAGTCACCTTCATAGAGAGGGGGAAAGAAATCTGGTTAGTATAATTCAGTGACGTGACTCAGCTGGGACCACTGGGGCAGCCACTGTGGGTGCCAACTTGCAAGAGGTGTGGAAAAATGGTGACTGCTGCTGCTGCTAGCCTGTGTGTAGAATTTCATTCAACATGAAGGCACCGAGCCAGATTTCCAAGTAGGTGCTGACCTAAAGCCCACAGTGAAGTCCATAGAAAAACTCCCTTAACATCTGTGGGATTTGGATCTAGCTCATAGTGTAGAGCACTTGGGTCATGTCCACTATTTCCCTCCATCAACCAGTGGCCTGCAGTAATAGGTATGATTCAAATGAGTCTTGTAGATGTTGGGGCTGACGATTTTATGCTTTTCTTCCATGGAATGGGGTACATTTTCCTCAGCTGACAGTCAGGTTATGTCTTCTCCCATAACTTTGACCTTAGAAACCAGAATTAAAAAATCTGATTGCTATATTGGGAAAGCTTGAAAATCAAAGTGTGTGTGGACTTGAAAAGATTTCAGTAATACATAGGCCTCTGTCTAGGTGCGTGTTTTTAAGTGTTTTCCGTTTTACTTGATCTAGCTGCAATGCATTATATGAACAAATGAGGTGCTACTGGTTCATTTATTTCTTAACCATTACAAGGAGAAAATTAGATGAACTTCAAAAGGCATGTTACAGACCAGTCCAGCCACCTCCATTTCAGCTGTTCTTCCCAATTTGTTTCCTACCTAGGGTTTCAGTTCTTCTTGGGAGAATATGATAAATCAATTGATATTAAATGAGGGAGAACAAAAATGTCTGGCACCCATGATGACAGGAATTGTAAAATTAACTCCCCATCCGACTTAAAGGCTTAAAAAATGGTGATCAAAACCATGTTCTCATTCTTTTCTTCCAGTCTCTGGTGTGCCATCAGTCATCGTGAAAGTACTTTACACTTGAAAGCAAACATTATGTCAGTACTTTACACTTAGAAGAAAACATTGCGTATTCAAAAAAAAAAAAAAAACCCAACCCCGATCCATCTGTGGCCCCCTTCTCAACATTTTACTCATTGCAGGAAATGATTCAGATGGAAAAAATCTTATTTTCCACACATTCCACGCATAGTACATGTAATTAATTTATTCTTATCCAAGTCAAATATATGTAAAATATCAAGAAATTAAGCTAACTTGGCTTTAAAAATATCCAACATGAAAATCTGTCTTTTAGAACTGTTTTTTCAGCTTCCTAATCAGCAAATAGATATTCACTTAAAACAACATTATTATAAATTAATTGTTATTAGAAATGTACTAATTGAATGCCACCAACAACCTTAACTCTGATACCCAGCCTTGATTTACCACCTACATTCTGGAAATAAACATATTACAAGAGTCCTCAATCTACTAATTAATTAAATAAACAACAATTTTAGACTGAATTTTAATTAAACATTGAGCGCATTGAGTTCATTAAAACACTTTATACATTTTTGTTTACTAAATGTAAACAATTATGTCTTCTGCACAGATGTCTATTTATCCTTCACAAAGTTGTGTGCTGTTATGATTGAGCGCATATTTAGGGGTCACTGGGCAATAGTTAGATGGTGAATTAATATCCTGCAAATAAATGGAGAGGACAAGGTAAATAATTTCTGAATGGATGCTGAGATATCCATAGTATACTCATTTACAGTGGGTCCTATGATCGGCACAGTTCTAACTTTAAGTACATAATAAAAAAGGATAAACATTAAGTAATGGAAAGTTTCAATAACTTCAACTAATTTTATTTTTTTTAATTGTGGTTCCAGCTCTTTGTTGGCAATCAGACCAGGTCCGATCTCCGTGGTGACTATGACAGTAGTGTTTTCTGCCATTAAGACAATTAGTTCCTCCCTAAACCTATAGGGCACTGTGACATGTGCTGTGACACTTTCTGATTAGAAGGCATTGGAGCAGACTCAAATTTGCTGGAAGGCTCCAGCGTGCTGCAGCGTGTCATGTATTCAGTGTCCCCATGTTTCAAAATGGTGGGGGGGAGCTTTAACTAAAACTCATCGAACCAGCTTTAGTTAAAGTGCCCCTGCCACCATTTTGAAATGTGGGACACTGAATGCATGAGACGCTGCAGGTATTTTAATTAGAGTGGCTCCAGAGTGCAGCTCTAATTAAAATGCCCTCTACCCTCAGCCCGGAACAGGTGTATAGCTGCACTTAGTTTTTAAGTTTAGCTCCATGTAATGCAAAAGTGTGTTCTGTGTATTAAACCAAGTTTTTATTTCACTCTTGTATAGATTAATGCAAACATAGGCACAGAGGCCAAGTACAGACATACAAAAAGCCCAAGGTGGAATTGATCTAAGTTGCAGTTTTCTTTGCGTGGTATAGTTTAGATCAGTAGCAAACAGAACACACTCATCCTTTGGTGGGAGGACAAATCTTAGACCAGGTTCTGTCATTTTTCAAACAGTTTTGTGTGTTGAACTTCTGTTCTATTACAGGTATAGACCAGTGTCCAATCATTTTTACCAGTAAAAATGTAATGGCTGTACCTAGCTTTAATTCACCACTGCCTCATACCTGAAGAAGTTTTCAAATCTGCACAAAGTGAAAGTAAAACTCCTTCCAAAATAAAGTAGCATTTTATAATAAATTAGAATTTATTTTAAAATCTGACACAATCCAGGTTCACCATCGTCCTGGGACGTGAACCAATTCAGCTTTTCCAATGAGTCAGTTGTGAGCCTGACAATGGTCAAGGAGCAATTCTGGTGCCTCAATTTTTAGTTCCTACAATTTGCCAGGACCTCTGTTTTGAAACTTATTCAGGAAAGAGCACTTTAAACAGTTTACCCAGTAACACACAGCCCTCATCAACTTGTAGATTCATTCCTTCAAATTTGCTCCAAAGGCAAGAGTGACAAGCGTTGAATTCCCAGCCCCATGGAGGTCTCCCATCCAAGTACTAACTGAATCTTGACCATGCACAAGGGCCAGCCAGTAGACTACAGGGTCTTTTTGAGACAATGGAAGAATCAGTTGATTCTTCCCTATGAGGCAATGTCAACAGGCTTAAAACAACTTTTAAAAATGTTAAGTGTTTTTAAATTCCATACTTCACTTATTGATGGAGTCCAATTCAGATGCAGCATGAACACATGTAGGCCAGCTGCACTGATTTCAGTGGAACTGCAGCCATTGAATTTGGCCCCTGTCATCAGGTCTTGATATGATATGAAATATGACCTGGTTTTTCAGTTGTGGAAGTAGGATTTTGGGGTAAACTATGACCCTTGCGTTTTAGTCTTGGGAGAGGGGGAGTTCCCATTTAGGGAATGATCATGAATTAAATTGACCTGAAGGGTCTGCATTGATGAGAGATATGTAAGCTGTGTGTGTACTCTGTAGTGCCTCTAACTTTTTTTAAAGAGATCTAAAAACTTCATTAGTGCACAGGCTGACACATGGTTCATGATTTCATACGCACTTGATTTAGTTTCCAAGAATGAGGCCCCTGGCACACGTTACAGTTATTGTGTGATAAATGTGTTAATCACACCATAAATAGTAACAGTGCTACGTATTCAGCTGATTTATGGTGCCACAAAGTGGCAGATCAGCCACAAAGTTACAGACATCTTTGTGGATTGTTTGTACAGTGCCATACACTGAATGTGTAGCACCTGATGCTGACAATTGGCTGCTGGGAAGGCAGCTTGCAAGGTCCCCTAGATGGGGGAGCTAAAGGGTGCTAGCCACTAGGAATCTGGCAACTCCTGAGCCTCAATGGCACAGCATTTAAAAATGCCAGGTTTCAGGGAGTCAATCTGAGCCTGCATATTTTAAACACCCCGGGGCATTCAGACCCCAGGATGTAGGAGTGTCTCCCCAGTCCTAGAGTCCTGATGTCCCAGGATGTCTAAAAAATCAGGGAGTGTAGCTGGGCTACCCTGTGGCTGAAGCAACAGTCAGTTGATTATCAGACCCAGCTCTGTCAGCCCAGGATCTTGAATCCACCTGGGACTGTTGGAGCCAATCTGACAATCAGCTGATTATTGGACCCGACCCCAACAGCCCCAGGTCAGAAATATGCAGGGGGCGAGGGGCAACCTTGGATCCAGGACAGCTGCCCCTGACTAATCTGCAAAATCAGGCTGGGGCAGGCTGGCAGTGGCACAATTGAGATTTGAGGAATTTTATACCCCTTCCCAAACCTCATGCCTCCTGCTATGCATGCTTGGCATGGCAAGTGATGTGATGTTTGGCATGAGGCATTAATTTCCTCTACTCCTAGTCACACCATTGTTTAAACATCTGCCAGGGACCTTAGGAAAATCCACTGATTTTTGCTTTTGCAGAATTTAGGCTTTTTAATTAAATGCCTCATGTAGCAAAACATTACATGCTCATGTAGTCCTTATTCAGATTCCTAGTCTCTGAAAGCTGATGGCTAGGCTTTTTCTGTCCTGAATGTACAATATTATCTTTTTACCTATTATTATCAGGGACAAAGGAAAAATATGTACTTTAGGCTCATTCCATGTCCACCATCACTCTCTGCTCTTCTAGTTTTCCCAACCTTCTTACCATTTTCCAACAAAGATACTGCTCTGGGGAAGTGGGAGGTGTGTTGCCATAGAGCTAGACAGTCTCCTCATTTAGCGACTAGGGGAGAGCTATGTATGGAAGTTTGCTTCTGTACATGAATGAGCCTAAGAGGTGATCCAGCCCAATGGAGCTACTTGTGTGGGTGCTGGTTTGGACAGTTGAGCCACTGAAGCCTATTTTTCTGCTGAAAGAAAATTATTTATATGTGTGAATGCATATCTCCACATATTATATACATATGAAATAATGAGTGTGTGAATTATGATATTGCAAGAGGGTGGAGAAATTAGAGTGAGATTTTTTTTTTCAAAAGCACTTAGGGAAATTAGGTATTAACTCTGATGGACTCTGAGTGGCAGTTGGGCACCTAACTCCTTTAAACATTTCTGAAAATCCTAATCTTACTGTATACTGCAGGCTGATCTATTCTGTTATAGCATGTGGGGAACATAAATGTTAAGCATTTTTAAAGCTCACCAACAGAGCCTGATGTGGAACAGCAATTTCAAAACAGGTTAGCTTGAAATGAATGCTGTAACAGTCTTTGATT
>NW_005842070.1:298772-321929 GCF_000455745.1 Alligator sinensis | reverse complement strand
TACAAGAGGTTCAGTGGTTTCATTGAATTACAAAGTTAAATGATATATTAGTTATACTCTATAGTACGCAGTTAAATGTAGTGGCCTATATCCTATACCAGCTGGACTCTTTCTAATCTACCCCAGAAATACAGTAATTGATTCCAGTCCTGTAGCTACATCTCCTACTGGTCACAGAAATAAGCAATTGTCCAGTTCAGGAAGTCAGAAGATCAAAAATGAACCATGGAGGGTTGTAAAGTACTTCAGAATGAAATGAATCTTTCTCTTTTCTAGTATGGAATTTAAACATACCAAGCTGGAAGAGATCATAGGAAAGTAGGGTGGAAGGGACATCATGAAGTCATCTAGTACTGCCCCCTGCTCAAGACATGATCATTCCTGACTAAACTATCCCAGCCAAATGTTGACCTAACCTCGACTCTTGAACACATCTGGGGATGGAGATTCCACAGCTGCTCTAGGCAGCCTGTTCTAATGATTGGCCACCCTCATCATCAAAAAGTTCTTAAAGCAAATGATGAAGAACATACTGAGTCTTTTTATCCTTCAGGACATCATGCTTCTCTGAGATGCTTAGAATTTTATCAATAAATTAGATAATCAGAAACTGTTTAGCCTAGAGAGGGAGATAGAAGCTTTCCCCAGTGAATTATTTTTTCCTTAAATAGCACCAAGCATCTTTTGCATATTTTAATTGATTATTTTTAAACTGACTGTAAATTTTACAAAAAAATTGTAAATTTTACAGAATTTGTAATTAAGGTTGAATTGTCTTTTGTCTACAGTTAGAATGGATAACGATTAAGTTATCTAGGGTCAGCTTTCAAAGTGATTTAAGCAATGTACTTGGGACCAAAGCTACTTAAAAGCTACCATCCCTGCTGAAACAAATCTTTTTAAATATGCTTTTGATCTCCCCATGACCACTCAATAGCAACATTGCCACATGCAAGAGGAGAACATAGTGGAAATCTTCAGTTCAAATACTCTAGGGAGAAGAAAAAAAATTTAAACACTGGTTAGTACATATTCTAAGCATAATGAGGACAACAAGTGCTTTCAGGTACAGCAAAGTAAACGTAGCTCTCTTCAGAATGACCATTTAGTAAACACATTTTTTCACCCTGCGGATAGGACATTGTGTAGGCCATCTAAGTTTTGTAATCATTTTGATGATTGTAACTGCTTCTGGCATCTGATGAAGGTGCCATCTAAGAGAAAATCTACAGGAATTTCAAATTACTAAGGTTTACAAGAAATAAAGCGTGGCAATTAACAGAGCAGCTTTTGAAAGAAAAGTGTCACCCTGCTGTATGGGAAGGCCACAGTCCTCAAGGTTTTGGATGAGAGCTTGTGGTTACCACCATCATAAACACAGAAATGTGGCTTGGAGATGCAGTGACCAATTTGTCAACATGGAGCACAGCATACTAAGGTTCTCTGCTCTCCTGGCATGTTTCCACATTACCAGTAGTAGATGCAAGCAGCTCCAATTTTTGGACATTGTTTCCTGGAAACTTGTCAATATGCATCCTAAACTGGTACCTCAGTATAAGCAAATTATGGGCATCCATCTGGTAAGCTTACTATTCAAGGCAGAAGTGCCTTCAGACACATTGATCTGTTCCATATTTGTTGGTGTGGAAGTGGTGTGGCGGTATCTGCATGGTACTTTAGGTGGCAAATTGTCACTGCTGAGTGACAAATGCCAGGTAGCCCACCTCAGGGCTAATCAGCCCACCTATGGTACCATGTGAATGTGGCTACATTGCTTCCAGTTTAGCAGGCAGCCTGTGGAGAACATGTTTTAGGCACCACTACCTGACACATGGTATGTGTATTCTGTAATCACAGCTTATGAAGTCTTTCCTTCTTTGACATGTCTATTTATATGGGGTGGGGAAAAACCAGCTACACTCATGTCAACAGCCTATCCCTACACATACTCTGAGGATGCACTATACAGTTGACATTTATGAAGATTTTAAATCCTTTCTCTGCTAACAGTCATTCTGACTATAGCTTATCTATAGCTCCAAGCGTCCCATATTACATGCAAGAGGTACCTCAGAAACAAAAGATTTCAAGGTTTCAGTTGTCACCTGAAAAGTATAGCCTATTTTCCTTATCTCTTTTCCAAAGACAGGTCAGGTTTGTGTCATTGTTGTATTAGAGTATTCATTCCAATAAAAATAACTATGTAAAAGAAATTGCATAAATGTAAGCAGAATTGTAAATAAATAGATCTAGGAAGACTCAAAGCTTCGAGTTTCACTACGATTTTCTATGCTGTATTTGATATAATTATATTTATGTAATTAAAGGAGAGAAGCAAAGTATGTTTCCAGTATAAGCAACTTCAAAAGCAAGCCCAATATCAAGCACCTCTCTTTGAAAGCCAGGAATTATTTGTAGAAATTATTTAGAAAATAATTCCAGATAAAGGGTTAAGAGATCTGAATACATCCAGTTCACACAGATAGGAGCAAATATATCCATTGAGTCCAGGTTTGCAGTAAGAATGGATTTGTAGTGCCTGGAGTTTGTGAAGAGCTTAGAAGTTGTAGCTATGGGGTGGCTTTCTGAGTCACAAAGCTAATATGGGAAGGTTAGTTAAGTTGTCCTGGGACAAAGGAAACTTAGATAGACATAGCTTTCTTCTGTTCTTAAAAGGACTGTTTTGCACCATCCTTTAATTTTAATTGTGTACCACAGCATATGTACTGGAGGGCTGTGACTCCAACTGCCCAGTTTGAACTATAGTATACTGGCAACCATACTGGCCTTTCTCCCAACCCATCATTCTACTTACAATCTATTGCTTTCTGTTTCATAGAAGAGTCAGGAAAAATAGAGGGTCCCTACATTTTCTCTCCCCACTACTATGCCTATAAAGCAGAGACTAGAAATTTGGGATGCAAGTGCACTTGGTAAAAGACTCAGTTCAGTCTTAACTGTGAAACTGCAATACTTCCTTTGTAGTTATAATTGGCTTCCTTATTGACCAACGCAATCAGGAAGCTGTGGAATGAATGTACATGAATATTACAGTGGGTCAGTCAAGATTAGAATTGAACCATTTTAAGGCTAGGTACAGACATTAAAAAAGCCCAAGGCTGAATTGATCTAAATTGCACTGTTTTCTGTAAGTGGCATAGTTTAGTTTGACAGCAAGCAAAGAATGCATGTTCACCCCCTTTTTTTTTTCTTTTGGGGGGGGGGGGAGGGGCAATCTTAGACCAGATTCTGCCATTTTTAAACCAATCTGTGCCAAACTTCTACTATTCTGTTACTGGTATAAACTGTTTTCTGACGACTTATATTGGTAAAAGTGTAGTTGTACCTGGCCTAAGTGGAAGAAAGCTTTCACTTTCGTTGTCCTTATTGCATCAGCTTTGTAGATATAGAGAGAACTTCCCCTTTTCCCTCTCTAGTGCTGTGGATGCAGTGCCTTTCAATAGCATTAAAATCTCACACACACTGAGAATAATGACATGTGAAGCTCAAAATAGATTCTGTGCTGCCCTAGAGCTTTTAAGAAGCATGAGAGATTTGCATAAGTGATAACACTTTGTATGCCCCTTTAAGAATATGCACAGACTACAACCCGAGAGTAGCAAATAAGAGAGGAGGTGTGACCGGCAGCATCAGGGGACAAATTCTGTAGGCTTGTTTATAGGGGAATGGTGAAGTGCTATCTTCTCAGTGGCATGTGTCAGAGCGAGTAAGCAGTTGCTACCAGTATTAAGATGCCTGGCATTTTTTGTTGTGATCTAGTCTTCTGGTTTCATTCCTTTTCAGCCTTTGGCTCTAGCTGTAGCCATGGGCAATACATAAAGCCACAGACCCATCCAAAAGAACACCAGGAAAAAAGGCACAAGAGCCCACCCCACTTCCCATGGTAAACTAATTTGGCTGACTCTCCTTGAAATACCATTGCAGCTAATCATCTGGGGCATATTTGAAAGAGTGAGCCAAATCCTTTTGTTATCCAGGGCCAGGATTTTCAAAGGCGCTTACGGCAATTAATCAGTTGAATTTTAATAGGATTTGGGTGCCTATCTCCCATGGGCTCTTTGAAAACTGCCAGTCTGTCTGGAGCAATAACTATTTTAAGTGTGAGCTCATTTGCAGGGTAATATTGGTTATAATTATGGAGGAATATAGGCCAAACTTAAGCCCTTTCTACAAATCAATCAATCCGCCTGAACTTTTGAAAAGTTTTGATAATCCCTTTTCCTAATACCCAGAGCCATCCCTCAAGAGGTCTATTTCTGAAACAAATGCACTAAGCCTTTTGTATTCTAAATTACCATGATAGGGACCAGTTCATCTGATGGCTATGCTGTATCACAAGGGCCAGCCAGTAGACTACAACTCTGACAACTTCCTTCCTTCCTGCTCACCAGTATATTTTACCCCTCATCTATATTTGTGATTCAGTCTGTGGGCCAGCAGCTAATATTGTTGTGCTGATGCAAACTGCAAGCATGGAGAAGAAGAAAAACCATAATTTGCCTTGCTTGGCCACATCTACATGAGTGTGGGCATTTGTTTCCCCAGGGACAACTGGAAGTGGTACACCTTGTACTGTTGGTCGTTGTCCCCAGGGAATGCCCATGCCATGCGCCCTCTAGCCTGTGGCAAGTTACCCCAAGTGGAGTAGGGGAAGCTGGGACCAGCAACCTCACCTGCAGTTCTGGGGGCCCCCTTGGGCTCCAGCAGCAGTGATCCTGCCACTCAAAGCCTGGGCAGCAGCCAGAGTGTGGCTCCAGTGAGCCTGGCTCTGGTTCGTGGTGGCGTGTGCTGTCCCTGCATGCGCCACCCCACTTTTTGTTGTTGTTGTGGTTATTTTTGCACTTTTTTTTTTTTTTTGACCCCAGGATTTCCCAGGGTTAAACAAAGCCTTCGTGCTACTACCTTGAAGTATGGAGAACACCTGAATGTGCAGTATGTGGTGCCACAGACATGTTTGCAGCACCACATACTGTACAGCTGCATTTGTCTAGACACAGCCCTTGGGTTTACTCCAAGGGTAAATGCAGCCAGTGCAAATCAGTGCTCCCCTAATTTGAACCTGAGGTTTGCAGCAAGATAGCTACTGAATACTGAACCAAATGTGCATAAGGTTTCATAATCTGGCTCATGTTTCTGAACTAATTGCCAAAGGATTTGATGGCAAAAGAACCTTTCTGTTTATTCTTCAATCCACCTTACTCCCAGGATTGACCCAAAGTAAAGAAGACTCTACCTTGCATAGATAGTAGAGCTTACATGCCATCATGTAATGTGACCATGTGAAAGACCTTTTCCACAAATAAGAGGTTTTCTTATTTAGAAAAAAAATTTACATCCTTTACAGCTGCTGTGGAGTAAACCGTATCCTGAGGATTAAGTTCTGTACTCAGGTCATAACTCTAGTTAGAGTTTTCTTCTTTGCAAATCTAAAAGTTTATAATAGAGCAGGATGGGAATTTTCTGGTGAAATTTGTGTCTGAAAATGCATTGATCAACCTCAAACTTCCATGAGAATGTTCCAGTTCATTGCAATTTTTTTAAAGAAGCAATTTCATTGAATCTGTTTGATGTTGACGTATTCCATTTATAGTTTTTTGAATTAAAGGTGTACATTTTTCATTTTGAAAGATTTTTCTTATTTTGAAGTGTATATTTAAAAACTTTGTTATGGAAATAAAAGAGAGTCATAGAGAAGTAGGACGGGACGGGACCTCCAGGCTAGGGACAGACATTCAAAAAGCCTGAGCCTGAATCGATTCAATCTTTGCAGGTTACTCCAACCTGGCTAGGCTGAACTGATTTGAAACCAGACAGACATTCTCTCTAGATTGAGGAAATTGAGGCACATGCCTGCGGTGGCTCAGGCTAGAAGTTGGGGGATGCTAGAGCAGCCCATCCTTCCCTTTCCTTCTGCAGGGAGCTGAGCTGAGGGGAGCGTAGCCAGGTCCTGGCAGTACTCTCTCTTTAGGGAGGTTTGCCTGCATGGTTCCAGGCTTTTCCGCACTGGCTGCTCAAGAGGCAGGAGTGTTGCCAGTCCCCAGCCCTGAGCTAGCACTGAGGCAAGGGGTGTGTATGCAGTGCATGCATCTGTTGATGCATGCAGTGGCCACAGGTAGCCAGACACAATTCAGGTCTGCAAATTATTATTTTTATTTTGACAAGAAGAAATGGGGGAGGAAGGTAATAGTTCCCTCTTAATTTACTACCCCCTCTTAATTCTTCCACTTCCCCCCACCACCATGTCCTCCCACCCCCGTCCATGTACCTGCGACCCCCATGCCACCCGCTGTGTGCTGCCGCTGCAGTGGGCATAGCTCCCGAAGACAGGTAATTAGAGAAGAGCACACATTGAAATGGGTAGTTGATAAGTGTTGCACTCTAGGCAAAGCCTTACCAAAGAGCCAGGGGGCAGGGTGTGAGGACAGGGGAAGGTATGAGGAACAGGAGAGAGTCTTACCTGCCACAGGGAGTCTGGCTGCTGCTGCTGCAGCACAGACTCTCCAGTACCTGCCATTCCAGTACCCTCTCTAGGATGGCACCCAGAGGTGGAGATCTAGTCACCCATGCCTAGTTACACTACTGTTCAAGATTAAAATCTGAGATAGAAACGTGCCTGTTGCCAGATTGTGACAGTGTGCTTAGTATGTGGTGTATATGTGAACTGCATACCTCAACCTCACTGGCAGATACTGTAAAATAGGGGAAAATGGAGAGGAAGGAAGTGTTGCAAAGGCAAGTCACTTGTATGCTTTTCTGTTTGTTCTCAAGCATTGATGCTGCCTGTATTAATGAAGTCCAGGTGTACAAAGCCAAGTTGTTTTGACAAAGCAGTGTTCACGCCACAAGAGGAAAAAGCCAAGAGCTGTTAGTGAGTTGGAAATGGCAGAAGCCCAGAGAGAAGCCAGCTGTTTATGTTTCAGGTTTTTAAAGTAAACAGCTTTTTTTAGTCAAATTGTCTTAATCTTTTCGCACACAGCTTCCTCTCACTTCACAACCATTGAAAATGGAGTGGCATAAGCAACACCCATGTTAATAGCTAATAACAGAGGAGAGGGGATTAAAAATAACCTACTTGTGATGGGCACTGCTGAGCGTTCTGCTGCCAGCTTGGGGCTCCTTTTCCCTCTTCTCAGCATGGCCAGTGCACTGTTGTTCATTCTGCACCTACTTCTTCTGCCTAACATTATTTTCCCAGACTTCAGCTTCATGGACCAACCTTCAGTACAGATAAGCTTCTCTGAAAGTTCAGATGCTTATCCAATGCTTATCTCGGAAAACACACAAGAGCCACAGTTTTAGCCAAGTCTTAATTTCGCTCCATTTTTTCAGGTTTTAAGAGATGGGTGCAAATAATTTGAGACTACAAAAGCTATAAGCCATTGTTTGAAAGTCTGCCTTGTTTAAAGTCTGACTCTCTGGTCTAGGCATTGAATTATTAATCTCATTTGACTGGGGCTTTAGTACTAATATTGCCCCAATCAAGCCCAAATCATGGTGCTTAGCTGTTCTTTATTTGGGCCACCAGGCCAACCTTCTTCTTGCCCCGTTCCCTATTCTTTTCTGTTCTATTCTCTTCAAGTTCTTATAACCCTTCACTTCCTCAAGATGTGATCACCAGGCACTCAGTGACATAACTGTCACCTGTGATTGTCTTTTTATCCCCTTTTCTTCCATTGGGGAAGCGATATGAAGATTATAAAAAAAAATTTAACCTCTGCTGCACAGTGTTTAAAGATAGGACAGTGAAATCTATGTTTAGGCATCCTGTAGCCTGAATTTCACCAGTCCCTAAGCCACAAACATGTATGCCTAATTCAGCCTCTAATTTAAAAAAATGTTAACTTACATTTAGGTTTTACCACAGATACCATAGTAGTTTGAAGAGGGGTTTGGGTTGTTTTTCGCTTTTTCTAAATCAAGTTACCCATTCATAGTACAAACACATTCTCATCACCTATTACTTGTTGCTGTTCAGCAAATTTAGTAGAGCTTATAAACTTCAATGTCAGTTCTGTGCATTGCTACCTTCCACCTTCGTTCTAAGTGGGGAAAAAACTTCTACAAAGACCTTTATGTGTGGCACTGTTTTCTGGAGAGATAATTGCTATTGAGACATCGATGCCAGTTTGTTTAAAATGTATAAAATTAGATATAACGTATTGCATCTAGGCTTTTTGCTTAAATAATGTATGTCACTGTTAATTTATTTATCATGTTGCTCTTACATCTTTATCAACATTTTGATGACTGAAAATAAGACATGATATTTTAAGAAATGTGGAGGTGGATATTTCCTTTCAAGGACAGAAGTATTTAGCAAAGCTGCTCTATAGCTGACATGTAAATTCTAAGACAGCTCTGGCTGTAGTGTTGCTTATGGGACAATCGGCTCCATTATCACCATAATGTTAAAAGACTGAGTGAAATTTGCCCTTGGACAAAAGGCCACCATATAGCATATGAGCTACTTAAATTCCCTTCTAAAGCCCTATCTCAAGAGCTTGTAGATGCAAGCAGATCCTGAACCTAGAGACCAAATCAGGTGGTTAATGCTGAAAAGAAGATACAGTGCTGATTTACAGAAGGACAGGATGCTGTCTTTACATATGTATTTGTGAAACAAAGGTAAAAGGGGACATGTCCAACAGTTAGATGTGTTTTTCTGAAACAATCCATGAAGAAAAACCTGCCTGTTAATAATGCTTCATTTTTTTTTCTTAACACATTACTTCTCAAGAAAGCTATGTTGCTAGCAAGTCAGTTCTAATTTTATGCTCTGTTTTTAGCATGCCTGCACACAAGGCAACCCCTTCCCCCTCTCCTTTTTTCCTTTTTCTATTTCTACATAGATATTTTAAAAAGAAACATCCATCTCAAATTTTTAGAAAGGTTATGAATAGGAATTTAAGATGACTCTAAAAGAAATAAATTCCCTGACAAAAACATTAACATCCTGTCCTCAGCTGATTGATATGCTGCTATTACATTATGCTCAGGCAGATTTGTACAGTTTGACAATGTAATTTAGGATTCAGTGAAAAGTGGTATTTCAAAGCTAACCTCCCTGCAGCACCGCTTGCTTCTTTCCCAACAAATTTAACTGTAAAAAAAAAAAAAAAAAATTAAGGTGCAAACTTCTCAAAACATCAAAGTCAAACCAACACTGTCATTTTTTTATAACAAATCACCATAAATAAGTTATCTGCTTTCTTCATTCCTTGTCAGTTCTTAAATTATATTTATAGCTTTCAAAACCCTCCCTTGTACATATCTGCTATTCACATGTAGGATCCCTTTTCCACTGTGTTCAAAGAGTTCAAAGACTAGTCTATTCAAAGGAGAGGGCTATTTGTGAAGTGATATTTCTTGTCTTCAAAAATAAGTTAAACTGATTCTTTTGAACTGTGCCATCCTGACAGCGTTGAGTACTGAAGCCCTCTGTTTATCTACAGAACAGGTAGACACAAAACGCATTTGCTCTTCAACACCTGATACGGAGAAATTCTCTTTTGGGTAAAAGATACCTTATTCAGAATTTGGTCTTTCCACTGAGAATGCTGGTGAGATAATTTCATATGATGTTCTGGGATGTGATAAAAGAATATTTAAGGTGACTTGCTGCAGCTGCAGAAATATAAGTCACAGCCCTGCTCAGTCTGAATGCTGTCTGTTGCATATGTATACGTGGTCATTCAGGCTGGGGAATCAAGGGGCTGGATATGATGTTAACCATGCCACTATGTGATGTGCTACTGTTCTGCTTTATTCACACCAACTCATTCAACGGGTAAGCATGGGTGAACCTTTGAGTTGACTTTTTGAAACTCTTGACTTAGGTACTCAGTTGGATCTTCTGCAATCAGTTGCAACTCCATTGAATTACCTCTGGTGTGCCAGCTGAGGATCTTCCCTTTTTTATTGCCAGTGCTACCAACTGGTGCATGTAACAGGACCTCTTTTGGGAGCTGTTCTCACTGCTTTTATGAAAAACCAGTCTGTCTGTACTCTGTTCCTGTCCTTCCTTCATTTCCTCCTTTCAACACCAGGCCTGGAAAGAGGAAGAAGAGATGAAGAAGTTTCCTCACCTGCCTCACCACCACGCCTGCAGGAGAAGCAGGTTGGGATCTGGGAGGAGGAGAGGGGTCAAGAGGCAGAGAAGTTTGTCTTAAAGAGTAAAAAACAAAGTTGACATGAAAAGTGAGGGAGCTTATGTAATTATGAGGCTGAGACAAGGGAGGTGAAGGAACACAGAGAATTAATTAACTAAAATATTGGAATTTGAGACAAAATTGGAAATCTTGCACCATCAGGCAGTATTTTACACATGCCCCCATAATTTGATTTTAGTTGGGTCTGGCTGCTGTGGAGAGAACTGGAAAAAAAAAGAAAAGAAAAATATATGTCTAATCTTATTTTGGGAGAAGCTAACTCATGAGTTTGAATTTTGGGGGCTGGCAAAAGTGCATCTCACCAACTACTCCCTCAGCTATCCACACCTTCAGTGCCCCATCTGAAACACAAATGAGGTTAGAGCTTGTTATTCGCTAGCATCCAGCAGCCAAACCAGGAAATAGCCACAGAAGAATTTTTAAAAATAATCTTCTTCGTTTCAATGTCAGTAGTTCAGGACCCAAGGGACAAGAAGAGGCCAATGAGGTCCTTTAATAGACTTCTTTCTATGCATCCCAAGCCTCTTGCTGGCATATTATTGGCCCTGGCAGCTTTAACGCTCCATTTCCCATAAATTCCAGCTCACAGACAGCTTTCCTTTGACAAATCCAAGTGTGCCTGGGGAGGAAGCGGGGAAGCATACGTTATTTTTATCAACCTCCCACAGCAGAAGTTCAAGTTCTGTGGAAAATATGGGGAAAAAAATTTAAGCAAAAGATAGAAAAAAAATCCATCTGCTGACTATCACGTTTCTCCAAACTGGATTGACAACAACTGTAATGTCTAGGCTGCAATCAGCTTAGCAGTCTTCTTTATGCTAAGAAAAGGAAAATGACCCTTTAGGTAATATTTTACTCTGATTTACAGCCTATGAATGAGTTAATGGAGTCATACTGGGTACAGGGTAGCAGAGAGTATGGCCTTTTGCTGCTGCTCCCCGTCAGACAGGGGGATGAGGGAAGCTTGCACGCGACAGCTGCTGCGCACCACCCTGGGGGTACACTGCTCCATGTCCAGCCACTGGGGGTACACTGACCCAAAAAGGTTGAAAACCCCTGAGTTAACATATCACAACATAATTCTGTTTTGTAAGAGAAGCGTGAACATGAGAGATGGAGAAGTAGCTTGTTATAGAACTGAGTGGAATATGATGATTTCAGTTTACAGATATCTGTATATTTTCTCCAGTTCTGGCTCTTATGTGCTCTACTCCCCAAATGTTACTATAAATTTAAGATGCAGCCAAGCCCTCCCCCACCTCCCACAAATGCAGCTCATTTTAAAACACTGCTTCCTATAATGCTTAGCATTGTTCTGCAGATTTTTTTAATTTGGTCCCCTTGTACACAACCTGTAATCGAATAAGTGTAATGATGTACACCTGTCTCCTCCTACACACAGGGATGGCACACAATGAGGCTGTTGTCAGTAAAGCTCCTGCATCAAAGCTCTTGTCCAAAAGGTGTGCTTGTCTAAAGTCTGTATCATAATGTGCATGCACAAAGAGGCAGAATTAAGATGGCGCCAACAGCCTTAAATTTGGCACAGTCAAAATCATTGTTTGGGAACAATAATTCTCCTAGCATAGCTTTCAGCATGTAATTTCCTAGATTTCAAAGCAAATTCCCTTATAGGCAAGTATGCCGTTGTAAATATGTAGACGAGTGGAGGGACATACAGATATATATAGAACAAATGATAGATGGAAACAAACTAAGCAAAAGGGAAAAATAAAATAGATTGGTTTTAAATGGAATAATATATGTTGGAAGACTGATTTGTTTAATGCTTACAAATGTATATGTTTTCAGCATGCCTTTCATTCATGCTGAATGCACCTATACTTGGACTTTACTGTGGAGTAGACTAATAGCTCTGCAGTAAAACATCACCATCTACATGTGCGCCAGTATTAGGGTGCAGTAAACTAATTAATTCTGCCATGGTCAATTAATTAACTCTGTTGGGGACTGTACTGTTTTCTGGTGGAGTCATCTACTGTGCTGAAACACATGTATAGATGGTGACCAGATGGGGCCAAACTCCTGCCTGCCACCTAGCAACATGGCTCCACGGGGTCAGCACCCTCATGCCCCAGCCAGACCTTCTGCCACCCAATGCTACTACCCAGAGCCTGGGGCTGACCACCTGTGCCCTCTGCCAGCTGGCTTAAATTGCCAGAGTGTAGGTATGTAGATACTATGCCTGGGAGCAATTTACTCTGGCTCAAACAGTGAAAAGAGAGTTGGTTAGGTTTTTATTTTTAAATTTTCAAAAGTTTCAATGCTTTTTGCCAAATACATATGCTGATGAATTGGTGTGAAAATTTGCATTTTTTTGTGCAAACTTTTGAAAATTTACAAAATTCCATCCATTCTTCTCATGCAGCTCTAAAAAGGGGTTATTATAAATATGTGAACTACAAGATCTCCCAGAACACCACAAGACTGTGACCTGTGGAATTCAAATAGCACTAATGAGACTCAGAAAAAAGGTTGCATGATTCAGTCATTCCACAAGATTCTCAGTTATTCAATATCTAATGGCTGTTTTAGCCAAAGAGAATTTAAAATTCACCTAGAAATGGATTCAGGCTGAATAGGGAATGAATAAAGCATTTCCCCTAAACTGCTTGTGTTTTATCCCAGGGAACAGGCACTTGTACATGTGAGGGGGGGTTACGGTTGCATTCTCTGCCCCCTAAATTGAAACGGTGGGTTTTCATTGAAACTCACCATTTCAATTTAAGGGTTTCCATCACTGTTATGGCAAGAGGCCCAAGCCTGCCCAAGGCCAGGGGGCGAGCTGCCAGCAGGCCGAGCAGCTCCTGAGCTGTGGGGGCCCAGTCCTTCCCTCTGCAGTTGTGGCACCCCCGGTCCAGCCATGTGAGCTCCTAGCAGGCCAGGTGCTGCCTCAGCTCAGAGGCAACATCCGGCCTGATCCAACTCTTCCCCGAACCTGAGCTGAGGCAGCACCCAACCCACTAGCAGCCTGCCCAGGCAGCCTCAGGGGGCACCTCCACCATGGAGGGAAGGACTGGGGCTCCCTGCAGCTCAGGGGAAACTTAGCCCACCAGCAGCTCACCCCCGGCCATGGGAGAGGAGGGCTGACTCCGCCAAAGAAAGAAAGTAGGATTGGGTCCTTTGCCACTTCCGCCTTCAGCAAGCACCTGTTGAAGGCAGAAGCAGTGAGGGGCCCAATCCTTTTTTTTTCTCTGGAACCTACCCACCACTTCCAGGGCCGGGGGATGAGCTGACTAATAGTTGCAAACTAAACTCAGGTTGTAGTTTATTTTGCAATGATGCAAACTCATTTAAAAACACCCAAAATTCCTAGATGTCTACAGTGTAATGCCATTAAGCTACACAAAATGATATTTTCATCACGTGTACATGGTAATGGCATCACATGTACAAGCACCCGTCTTTCTTGTTCTGTACTCACAATGAATGTTTCCTCATTAAGGCAGTTTTTCACCTTGGCCTGGATCACTTTCATTTGGTGAAATTCTACACCAGGCTCTTGTCTGCCTATGTCCTTAGACCAACACAGCTATAACCTATACCCCTGCTCTACACCAGTGTGTCGCTGAATAAATTCCTTGCTTGATAGGCTAAATTCAACCCAGTATAACTCCTCTGAAGATAGTTTTATTTTAAACAAACCCAAGGTGGTCCTATATTTTTGGTTTAGATGCCAAAATATCTTGGATTGGTATGGAAAGATAAGAAAATGGGGACCTACATTTCTAAATGTCCTGCCTCCAGTTCTCAAAATAAAATGTATGGCAATTGCAGCCAGTGTGATAGTCTCTTTTGTGTGTCACTATCAAATTTGCATAAGATTGAAAATCTATTTCTGGGCGCAATAAATGGGGGTGGGAGATAATGAGCATTTGTAGCTAAGGTTCTCCTCCAGGCAAATTTCAAGTCTGTTTTGCTAGGAAGGAGTGACAGGAAATATTCATCCTGCATGGCAGAACTAGCTGACTGCATTTGAAACTCAAGGAAAGTCATTGCTGCAAAGTTCTGGTATGCAGATAAGCACAATGGAGTCACAAAGTGCAGCATGGTGTGCTGATTCCTTCTGTTGATGAATAATCCACAGGTTTCAGTATTTTACAATGTCTTTATATTGGTGCTGCACCTTGGCTCTTTTTGCATAGCTGCTGTCACACCTGAAGAGGGAAGAGCTACTTGCAATGGACAAGGGGTGTGATTCTCCCATGACAGTGTCCAAAATCTTCTAAGTGATCTCTCTCTCTCTCTCTCTCTCTCTCTCTCTCTCAATCACATGCACTTGCAGGTGTGCCTAAATTTTATAATCCAGTTATTCCTAGGTACTCAGGGTTTGCTTTCAGCTTTCTCAGTGCCTGTCACTTTGATGACAGTTTTAAAACAACAGGTAAAAAAAAACAAACTAGAGTGTTGTGGTTCCATCTCCTCGTGTTTAACAAGTGAGAAAATGTTGGGGTAAGGGTGAGAGAGAGAGGAAGACAAAAACTTGTTTTGCATTTTCATCTTTTGAGGCAGAGACTATTTCCCTGGAAGACAGTGGATCCTTGTTTCACATAGGGGTGTATGAAAGAGCACAGCCAGGACTTCAGATTTAGTGTAGTCAAATGCTCTACCCCCCATTTCTTACCTAGAACTAGGATATTCAGCTGCCACAGTTTCCAAAACTGGCTTCTAAATAAGAGTTAGATTTTCAAGTATACTGCAGCTCATCTCATTATAATACTTCATACAGATTAAGAGATTTACTTAGCATGAAACTTGCTGAGCTCTTGGGAAAATCTAGCTACTTGCTTCTGTGTTAAAATGGGACCTAATCTCTTTCCAGTTTAAATCTGGCCTCGCTGTTGCTGCCTAAAAGACTTCTACCAAGGTCTTATAAACATTACCTGCTGCTGAAGCACCTATTAATTATGTTCTTCCAGTCCCAGTTTTCTGGGTGCATTAGCTGGAGACTGAGGAAAATGACTTGGAATAAGACACCCATGCATAGCCACATTTGGAGGGAGGGAGGGGGAAAGTTATTATAAGCTATTTGGAACTTTGACATGGAATTTCATGTTTAATTTTCATCAGAACCCTTGCACAGATAGAACTGCCTACAATCGTTTCTTTTTTTAGTTCCCTTTAGCAAAATGAAACTGCAGCAACACAGTGTTATGCACAATGAAAGACAGAGTATCCTTCTTCTTAATAGATGTGAAACAGCTGTTCTCCTCAAAATATGTGGGGGTGATCTATTATATTCAAGGGGCAGCAAAATATACAGGTATCTTTTCAATCCTTTTCTGAATTACAGGTACACTTGCAGGTGGCACTGGCTAATTAAGGTTGTTTAAAGCGGCATTTGTCAACCCATGGGTCACAACCCAAAAGTGAATCGCAAGAATATACAAAAGGATCACGAGCAAACTTTAGAAATGGAAAAATACAAGAAACCGTGGCTTTTCCCTTGCAGGCTGGCAGAGTTCTAGCCTGCCTCCCTACCCCGTTCCCCTTGGCTCCACACATGGTGGAGCTGCAGCCTGGGGGTGGGGGCCAACGGGTTGGGACCGGCCACTGATGTTTACAAATGGGTCCTGGTACAAAAAAGGTTGAGAACCACTTGTTTAAAAGTATTCAGTTCTATAATCTTGGGGCCCTGGCTCATGTATTTAAGGTGTTATGTCTTAAATATAACTAGATAAATACATATCATAAATAGTAACCTGAACACACATTAAATCCAATTCATGGTGTGATAATATAACAAATGAACCACAAAGATATTCCATATATAATATAGAACATCTTTGTGACATGTTTGTATGTTGCCTTAAATTGAACACGGACCTTTAAAAAGCAGGAGTGCAGCTGGGAGCTCCCAGCTGCCAGTGCTCTGCATCGTGAATTTTAGCACACAGGGAATTTCAAAGAGCACCTCCGAGGCAGCTTTGCTGGGCGTCCCTACCATGGACTTTAAGCCCCATGCCTGGCTGCTCTGGCCAGGTTCAGGGGATCAGAGGCTCCCCAGTGGCTGGGACAACCCTAGTTTTCAACTAGATCTGGAGAGAGGGGAGAGGAGAAGGAGCTTCTGATCCCTGACACCCAGCAGCCTAGCTAGAGCTGCCAGGTACAGGGTTTTAACAATCCACTGATTGATGGCCTGGTTGGGACAACCCTGGGTTTCCAACTAAACCCAGGGTTGTCCTAGCTGGGGCCAAAAATCAGTTAATTAGCTCCAGCCCCCATACTGCACTAGGAACTCAAATCATCCCTAGCATAGTCTGGAGCCAGTTCCCAATTAACCTACTGTCAGCTCTGGCCCCAGACTGCACCAAAGCCAGTTTGAGTACATAGTAGGCTCCTGGGAGCCAGATGAGTCAGCTTATTGCTGTCTGAATGGACCTGTGGGCATTCTTCTTTCTACTTGCTGGTGCAGGGAGAGTCCAGGATGATGATCCCAGGCTCCCCATGCACTGGCAAGTAGTAATAGTTCAATTAGGATCTCATCCAGATCCCAACAATCACACCATTAAATGAACATGTGCCAGGTGCCTCATTTTCAGTTGCTTGTAACTTTTTCCAGGCTAAAACCATTCAGACTGAAATTTTCTATACTAGGTGTTGACATCTGGCTGCCTTTTCAAGAAACATGCTAGGAAACTAGAAGTTCTTTTTCATCACAAAAAATCACCCACATTTAGCCAATATGTGAGTGTGACAAAAAAATTGGAGCTTGTGGCACATGCAGTAGTGGCTATTTGGCACCTAATATCTCTTCTGTCTGCACTGAGCAACCACCATCCTCTCCTGACTCCTACATGATGATTGGATTTTACATATGCCATCTTCACACGCACATTCACACAAACTAGAACAAATGGGCTGAAAGTGTAGGTCTACTTCCATTGACTCTGAGAACATGAAAAAAAATGAGAAGGGCAGGAGCAGAAAGGACTAAGATTTGGAAGCTGGAGATCGACAGGAGCCATTACTGGCAGAGGTTCTCTGAAAATGAATCTGTTATGCAGATTATGGTGATGCCTGTTGGACTCTTCTTTAAGAAAACCAGCTGCCTTTTTCTCTAGCTATACTATCAAAGACATTGTGCCAAAATTAGTTGGCACTTTTGACCCTCATGTGTAAAATGGGGACAATACCACTCGCATCACAGGGCTGTTCTCAGATTCATTCTGCGATTCATTCTGGCTGCATCTATATGAGCCTCTGACTGTGCAGACATTGTAAAAATAAGTACTAAATGACAGCACAGTAAATGGAGTTACTGCACAGTAGCACTACCAAATGGCTTTTTGGTGATGTTGTCTACGCAGTAGCCCAAGACGACTGCAGTAGCATCATGTCATGCTTTCTGCCATGCAATGCTACTGCACAGTTGTCACGGGCTACTGTGCAGTCAGTGTCTCATGTAGATGCAACCTCTGAGAGCATTCATTTGGTCTGTAAAGTACCAAAGACTAGATCCTGTTTTATGAGTTAGGAATCTAAGCTGTATTTAGACCTCTAAACAGCTGTTTTCCTCAAGTCCTTCAAAACCTATTGACACAGTACTTTAGTGGTTCCTCCTCCTCACCATGTTTTGTGACTTAAGGGCAAGGTGTAATATTACTGAAGTAGACCTGTTAATGGTTTTTCAGGGACTTGAGCAGGGCAGACTAGAATCAAACTTAGATGCCTAAGTGCCATTTAGATACCTAAGAAAGTAAATAAGACCTGACCCTAATATGTTATGATGAAATCACCATAAAAAAAACTGTGAGGATATTAATAACCCTGTATTCAGAGGTGGGTATGAATAGTGTGTAATATAATTAATGCAGGAAGTCTCACACTGACTGGTGATGGTAAAAAGAAATGCCAAATAGCTACCCATTCAGTAAGCACAGTCCATCTTGTGCATTGAATGAAACTGCTGCAGAAAAACAAATCATATGTGATCCTGTAATGAAAGACAATATCATAGTGCATATGCACAAAAGGGTGAATTGAGGTTGCATAGAATCTTAATTCTGACAATCCTATCTTTTGAGTGCTTGACTTTAGAGGAGTAGCATTCCTTTAACCCAGTGTGGGGGGTTAATGTAATTGTAAATAGGTCAGCCAAGCAATTAGTTGTCTGCTCTCCCTTTCTTTAGAAAACTAGAGCAATACATCCATGTTCCAAAGCACCTGAACTATTTCTGAGTTACTAAATTTCACAGTTAATTGCAAGGGCTTTAATTTCTGCATTACTGATCGTGCCTAAATTGAAAGTGCTGTCAAACTTCTGGTTAGTACGAACATTTTATTTAGCACTCTACACTGGTTGCTTGCAGCTGTGCCTTAAATGTTGATTTAGAAGAACATTAGCTGATAAGGATAAAAATGGGAGGTTGAAATCAGACTGTCAACTGTTTACAGGCCAAGGAAAAACAGAAACCAACAGAGAGATGACCAGGCTCACATACTGAATCCAAGGAGTGCATGTACCAGCACCTCAGACAGAGGATGTTTCTGTCCAGACTTGTTCTGCTTCTGCTAAAGAGCATGTTTTGGATATTTCAGAGGTGAATCTAGAAGGATAACATTCACCTTTACCCCCTGTTCAGAAAAACCAGCCAACTGGGACAAGAATACAAAGAGAGGCTTTTTTTAATTTCAAACAGGTTCTCCTAACATTTATTTGGGACCAAATGAAAATGTCCAACTAACCCTTAGCTAGCTGACAAATTACAAAAAAAACCCATAAAACCAAATCCTAACATGTCTGCCTTACTGCAATTCACTTAAGCATTACTACTGTGTTCCTATTTGGGGCCCATTCATCCTTTTAAGAGAGATGATTATACTTCTGATTTCCTTTGTCAAGCTGAGCTAATTAAGTGGAGGAGAGCTGTTCTCCCCTTTTTTTATTCCATCCTCTTTAGATAGATTTGAGTGCCCCGATTTCCACAGAGAGCTCCTGCACTAGGGTAAGAAAAAATCTAGACCTAAATGATTAGTTAGTTAACTGTGAGAACCTGGAGACTGTTGCTGCACAACAGGGAAGAGAATTAAAAAAAAAACCTCGTAACTTCATGCTGGGGAGTTCACTGAGGCTGCAGGTATGAAACTAAGGGCAGATTTTGGCTCACAGAATGGTTCTTACAAGCATTGTTACCATGAACTAATCAGATGACTAATGTTCTGTGATCTGTAAAATACTTCTGTGTGCCTAAATGAACTCAGGGCTGTGGGACTGTAGCCTTGCCCATTCTTCAGGGAAAGAAATTGTAAGCCTTAGTTGTTCCGATGCATTAACTATAAGCTTTGAGACACTAAGTCATGAGAAGGGCTCTAAAGGTGTATGCAACTTGTAAAATAGTAAAAAGTAATCCCACAATTCTTAAGGAAAGCTGCTGTCCTTCATATACACCATTCTACAATTGAACAAGGCTATCATGAGCATTTCATCTGCATATGAAGAACTAGACACTGCAGATATGGCTGAGTCCTGCTAGAGAATGGTCACCAGCATATTATTATTATTAGACTCTAACTTTGGATCACACCTGCTTCAAAGCCAACTGAGTTTGGGAAGAGGCCAGACAATATTTCTAGATGTGGTCCTCTCAAGACCATTCTTTATGAGTGACAAACTCCTGTGGCATACCCTTCCATCTCCCTTATGTGGGTCTCTATAGCCCATAAACCCTAAAACCATGGCTGGAGCTTCCAGATTTCCATAGTTGTGCATGTACACTTCTTGGCGTCCCACTTTTGCGGTACTTTAGTTGTATATAAAATCTTTGAGGACCGTGTGCCAGGCTTTGCCTAGGAGTTTGTAAAGAAAACGCACTGCACTGAAAACATACAAGCATTACAAATCTTTAGGCAAAATAACAAAAACCTGTGCTCTCTCCCTGGAGTATATATTTACCACTTTTTGTAAATCCTCAGTAATTGTCAGTGTGTCAGGTGGACAGGATACTCTTACTCTGCCTCCTACAGTTCTCTGTTGTCTGACCATATCTGACTGGTGATCAAGAGACTGAAGAAGATCTTGCCCTTAAATAGGGTTTCTGTCCCACCCCCCATCATGTAGCCATCTTCAAATCACAGTTACCTGGTTAGCTGAGACATTCCAGCCCAGTAGAGTCCAAAATGAAAAAAAAACTATGTTCAGGCTGGCCATTTTCAGTAACAAAATCATTGTCCCTTTCTTTGGTTCAGACGTGTGTTATGTGGCATGTGTTATGTCTTTTCAATGAGATGTTACAATAAACTGTATTGGTCTGTCCTAGACCGCTCTAATTAGTTACCTTTACATAGTGAAAATATAAGCCATGGTTTACTGTGCAGTAGAGCTTACTGTGTAG
Organism: Alligator sinensis; assembly: GCF_000455745.1. Taxonomy (NCBI): domain Eukaryota; kingdom Metazoa; phylum Chordata; order Crocodylia; family Alligatoridae; genus Alligator; species Alligator sinensis. The sequence continues at coordinate 301,384 of NW_005842070.1, read as the reverse complement.
TAAGCATCTGCATCTACACATGCAGACCCTTACTGTGCAGTAATTGGCTCTAATCACAAGTAAATTTGCTACCTACAAATACAAGTAGCAAATTTACTTATGACTAGTAACTGCCCAGTAGCGCATGTGTAGGCTCCTGTCCAGGAGCAAATGTGCTCCCAGTCAACTGGGCAGCAGGAGGAGATTGCTCCCTGCCCCTGGAAACTGCCTGCTGCTGGGGCAGGTTCCACCACCAGAGCCCAGGTGAGGACAATGTCCCCCTGCCCCAGCCTCCACCCCATGGTTTCGGGGCTGACAGTGCAAGATCCTTCTTTCCCAGTGGCAGCTCCATGGTCATGGGGCTCGGACATCCTTATCTCCCAGCACCAGCTCCACAGTCACGGGGCCAGCACTGAGAGACCCTTCAGGGACAAGAGCATAAAGAAAGGCTTTTGATTTCAAACAGGTTCTCTTAACATTTCCTTGGGACCAGAGGGAGACAGGTGAAAATGTCCAACTAATAAAAAGCCAAATCCTACCAGCACCTCAGACAGAGAATGTCTCTGTCCAGATCTGCTTTGCTTCTGCAAAAGAGCATGTTTTGGATATTTCCGATATGAATCTAGAAGGATAACATTCACTTGTCCCCCTTGTTCAGAAAGATCAGCCTACTAGGACAAGAACACAAAGAGAGGCTTTGATTTCAAACAGGAGCTGGCACTGGGAGACAAGGATCTCCTAGCCTGGATCCTGTGACCACAGGGCTCAGGCTGCGAAAGAAGGATCTCCCAGGCCCGGCCCTGCACTTGTGGAGCGGGGCCTGGGAACCCCCTGCGCTGGGGCAGGGGGCCATTGTCCCTGCCTGGGCTCCAGTGGCAGAGCCCTCCCTGGCAGCAGGCAGCTCACAGGGGCAGAGAGCAATCTCCTGCCCCTTTCTGCTCAACTGACTGAGAACACATTTGCTCCTGGCCAGGTGCCTACACATGTGCTACTGCGCAGTTACTGCGCAGGTAGCAAATTTACTCATAATTAGAGCCAACTACTGCACAGTAAGCATCTGCACATGTAGATGTGGATACTTATTGCTCAGTAATTAGCTCTACTGCACAGTAAAGTATCTCATGTAGACGCACCCGCTGTAACCATTATTTTGAAAACCATGACTTACGAGGGCCGGTTTCAGGGCCTCAGGGAGCAGAAGCCGATTTGCTGCTAGGGAGCAAATCTTCTCCCACATCCCTGCACACGTAGACAAATACCTGGGAGAGTTTATTCTCAAGTAGTCTGCTCAAGAGTAAATTCCTCCCACATTATTTGCACATGTAGATGCACCCAGTGTGAAGTAAAGCACACAGTTTAATACAAGCTTGTTCTAATTGGGGATGGTAAATCCTATATTATCCTGATTGACTAGACGATTACATTATATGTATTATATTTAATATTCATAATTACAGTAAACTCTGAGCAGCAACAGCACAGGGTGATGGGAAGCGGTGCACATGGAGAGGGGTGGGCTGCAGCCGCATGTGGAGTGGCGACAGCACAGGGTGGTGGGTGGCAGTGGTCACCGCTGCATGCAACCTCCCCCCCTGCGTCCGGCCAGCTGGAAATTCTGGTTAATGGAATTTCCAGTTACTTAAATGCCAGATAGAGATTTTACTGTATAATTTTTTCTAACCCTTTCATAGATTCATAGATGTTAGGGTCGGAAGGGACCTCAATAGATCATCGACTAGATGACCCCAGCTAGATGCTTATCTAACCTCCTCTTGAATACCCCCAGGGTAGGGGAGAGCACCACCTCCCTTGGGAGCCCGTTCCAGACCTTGGCCACTCGAACTGTGAAGAAGTTCTTCCTAATGTCTAGTCTAAATCTGCTCTCTGCTAGCTTGTGGCCATTATTTCTTGTAACCCCCGGGGGCGCCTTGGTGAATAAATACTCACCAATTCCCTTCTGTGCCCCCGTGATGAACTTATAGGCAGCCACAAGGTCGCCTCTCAACCTTCTCTTGCGGAGGCTGAATAGATCCAGTTTCTCTAGTCTCTCCTCGTAAGGCTTGGACTGTAGGCCCTTAACCATACGAGTGGCCCTTCTCTGGACCCTCTCCAGGTTATCCGCATCCCTCTTGAAGTGCGGCGCCCAGAATTGCACGCAGTACTCCAACTGCGGTCTGACCAGCGCCCGATAGAGGGGAAGTATCACCTCCTTGGACCTATTTGTCATGCATCTGTTGATGCACGATAAAGTGCCATTGGTTTTTTTGATGGCTTCGTCACACTGCCAACTCATGTTCATCTTGGAGTCCACTAGGACTCCAAGATCCCTTTCCACTTCCATGCCACCCAACAGGTCATTTCCTAGGCTGTAGGTGTGCCGGACATTTTTCCTCCCTAGGTGCAGCACTTTGCATTTCTCCTTGTTGAACTGCATTCTGTTGTTTTCTGCCCACTTGTCCAACCTGTCCAGATCTGCTTGCAGCTGTTCCCTGCCCTCCGGCGTGTCCACATCTCCCCATAGCTTTGTGTCATCTGCAAACTTGGACAGAGTACATTTCACTCCCTCGTCCAAGTCACTGATAAAGACATTAAAGAGTATCGGTCCAAGGACCGAACCCTGCGGGACCCCACTT
>NW_005842070.1:287252-295959 GCF_000455745.1 Alligator sinensis | reverse complement strand
TGGGGATCCCCCACAGGCCAGGAGGTAGGGGGACATCAGCTCCCCCATGGGCTCAGTCTAGGTTAAGTCAGGCTCCCCTTAACCCTTTGGTTAAGGGGAGCCTGTATTTAGAGCAGCTGATTAACATTTTTTATAAGAAAACAGGTTATTTGCAATTCCAGATAAAAACATGCCATGGGGTGAGGAAGTGAAGATTTTGATACAAAGCTCATTTAGGGTTGAAGTTCTACTTTAGCTCTGAAAGTGCTGAAATGTTACTAGAGGGTCTCATGAGATTTTGTCAACTGACAGGACCAGATGTTCACACGAATTTTCTGTAAAATCTGAATAATCCTTTTCTTCTCCTCTCTGCCCCCACAAAACCCCAATCCTTTTCTTTGCTATTTTTCCAATTTAACTTGGAAATATAATCAAAGGAGCAGGTTCAGGTTAGGGCATTAAAACAAATTTCAATCCTACTTCCACTGAATTTTAAAATGTTTGCATTCTGAATTCTGCTCTTGCTCAATCTCTAATTTTATGTTAATGGTTATTTTCTCTAGTAAAGATTTAAGGGATATTTCAAAATATATATACAATGAGGCACAGTCTTTCCCTTTCTATGGGCATGAATTATGCCCACAGTATTTGCACATGTATTTTCAGCTTGCGGATTTATGCCAACACTTGAACTGTTGTATGGAAAAGTGAGTGCCAGTTCTGACAGTACTAACTGTGCCTACAAAATCTGTAAAATGTAATCTTGTGAGGATAAGAATAGAAAGCTTGGGAAGCATAAATTTAAATCCAACATAACCTGGTTTAAAGGCCTAAGAATAGCTTACTAGCCTCATGCAACAGGAAGCCTGGGTACAACCTTTGGCATAAGTCATACTTATAGGAAAACAGATCAGTTTAATGATCTCTTCTTTATTCCAAGAGATTATAGCACTGCATCATCAAGTATATCAGAATCTGATACAGGCTGGTATCCTTAGCAGTTGAAATGCTGGAGGGGCCCAGAACTGGATTAACAGAGATGATAGAGTTGAGGCTTGAGGTGCACTGATTGAGCCATTTGGCCCAATTCTCCTTTTGCCAGTCACAGGAGGGCCTAACAATAGAAGCATTGCATTGCTTAGGGAATCATCTCCAGGATATCCAAATAGGGTATCAAGCCTAATAACTAGTAATGTGTTTACTGTCACCTGCCTGGAAATTTTAGCAAACACCCCAAAAGGAACTGGTATTTGTGACCTTTCTCATTGCTTAGGAGTCGGTCTTAATTCCTCATATATTTCTATGAGCTCTGGAGAGCTGAGAAGATACACAACTCAAACCTCACTAAATTCTCCAAATGTATCTAGAAAACTAGAATCTGTTTTCCTGTCATACTGTTACTAGCGGCCTTTGAGCTCCAAAAGGAAAAAGGCTGCTGATAAGATTGATGACCTCTGAATGGCTAGAAGATTTAGATGTACAAGTCCCATTAGCTGTAATTAACATTTAAACACAACCCTATTCCCCATCGCATTTCTTTACCCATAATGTGTATATCTCAGTTATACCAATGTAAATCCAGAGTAACTCTGCTGAAATAAATGCAGATACTTCAGATTTATAAAGTTCATCTGAGATAAAAATTTGATAAAAACTTTGACTTTCTTTTACATTTCAGTCTATGGAACAGTGTGTTCCAAATACTGCTCCTTTTCTTGCACTATGTTACCCTGAAGCCAACGGGACTACATAAGTGGGAAGTCAAAACTTGACCTAGGGGCAAAATATTCCTCCCATCTACACCAACAGTGGGTATGCCTACATTTGCATTAACACACTTCGGTCAGTGTGCATTAAATCTAGTACCTCCAGGTACATATACATGAGCAGGGAGGTTGCTCCGACATACTGTAATTACAGTGCATCAGTTAATCGAGTCTGCTGCAGCATGGCAATTACTAGCCAGCATTTTGTAGATCAGTGTCCCTGCACTTCAAAATGGTGGCAGGGGTGCTTTATCTAAAGCTCATTTGATCAGTTGTAGATAAAACACCCCCACAACCATTTTGTAGTGTGGGGATGCTGCTACATGAGACACTCTGGGTGTTTTAATTAAAGCAGCTCTCAGAGACACTCTAATTAAAGCAGCCCCTACACGCACATTCCCGGAGCGTGTGTATAAATGCCCTTCGGGTATCTCTACCTGTGCACTTTAGCGTGCAGTAGACTATTTTACGTAAAAAAGTGACATTATGCTAATGCACAGTAAAATAGTCTACTGCGCATTGAGCATCACTAAAAAACTGTGCACGTGTGCTACTGCACATTAGCACAGCCTAATGTGCATTAATTTAGTACTGCACATTGGAGGTACTAAATTTAACGTGCATTAGAAAAGGCAGGTGAATACACACATAGACACACCCTCCATTGTGAGGTACCAGGAAAATGTGCATTAGCCTGTCTTAATGTGTATTCAATAATAGAAATACAAAGTGGTTGCCCTTTTGCAATTCACTATGTGGACTTGATTGTAAGCCGTTACTTACATGCTCAGACGTATTTATTTCAAAAGAGAAAAAAAATGTTTTTAGTTTTGAAAAAAGTATATATTTATACAGTGTGTGTATCTAGCACGTCTATTCAGTACATAGGGCATGTGTAGCTAAAACAGGGGCCCTAAATTGAAGCAGTGGGTTTTTAAAAACACTGCTTCAATTTAGAGCTAAGTAAACCCCCATGTCATGCACACACCTATGCACTTACCTACCTCTCCGGCGGCAGGGAGGGGAGGGTGAGCTGCTGGTGGGTGAAGCAGTCCCTGGGCTGCGGGGGAAGCTGGTGCTTCACTCTGTGACAATGGTGCCTCTCCCCTTCCCCTCCCCCAGGCAGCACCGGGCTCGGGCAGTCCATGGAGGCAAGCACTGGGCCCCCGCACAGCTCAGGCAGGCTCCACTGCCAGGCAGGCAGGCTCCAAGCTGCTGCTAGGGTACCTGCATGGGCTTCCTGCAGAGCCCCTGACTTGCGTGAAGCACAGTGTTTTACTCCACAGCTTTAGGGCAGCAAACTAAAACTTCTCAGAGGAGTTTTAGTTTGCTGCGCCCCAAGTCATTTAAGGCATGTTATGCCTGCAAATTTGCTACAGTGCCTGGAATTACTGTGCAATACACCACCAATGCATGCAAACACCAACACCATTAAAGCAGTGCAAAAGCATTTAACTCATTTTAAAGTGTCGTGCACACATGCCCCTCATTTCGTCTACACATGGCCATAGTTATTTACTAGCATAAAACTAATATAAATGAAAGGAGAATCAGGCCAAGTGTACATACTGTCACTCATTCTCATTAATTCTTGCAGGCATAATATAGTGTCTCTCTCAGAGGCCTCCCTATAAGTCTAGTAGGATAGTGAAGATGGAGTCTTGTTCCCCCAGTGTTTGCTGCTGTAGTCGTTGACTGCTAGGAAAGGTGGGTCATTGTCTGTGACATAAGCACAGCCCCACAAAAGTCAATAGAGGTGTAATTGAAATTTGGCCAATTTATAAAGAAGAAAATCTTACTTACGGCATGTATTACTCAACTGCAACTGGAAGAGTGATTTTTAATCTTTGTGATTTCAATAGCAGTAATGACCTCATGACTACCTATGAGTTAATAACCAGCTAGGCTAACTGCAGCTCTCTGCTTCTCTAGTTAGTCACAAAATGCCAGAAGAAGCCTCTGCTTTCAGGCATTAATTGCTGGCATTAAACCTAATTCTACTTTGACCTACACCCTGTGTAGCCCCATTCACTTCAGCTCTGTTAAAAGGAGTTATAATGTGTAAGCCTGAAAGAATTTCATTTATAACGTTAACAAGAGATATTGAAATGTCTGACCCCATGGCTGTTTGGAAACACCAGAGAATTCCCTGACCTGTGGTTATAGTTACTCCCCCACGTTCAGTGCCTTGAAAGCTGACACTACAGGAAACATTGCCCCTGAAAGCAACTTCTAGAGAGACTAATATTTTGTCATTGGCTTAATGACATCCTTCCCTGAAGTGCTTCCTTCAGAAGTAGCAGTTCATTGGATTAAATCATCTAGCCAATGTAAATCAATATCAATCAATTTTTAGTACAGCAGCATGCATACCAGATTAGCTACTCAAATAACCAACATCTACATGCATACTCTCAAGTACAGGCATTTTTCCTAACCCTCTAAATAATAGTCTTAGCAACTCTGAATAATAATTACAATAATAATAATAATCAGTATTGTCCTGGGACAGAACCTCCTAAACCTGGAAAGCCAAATAGAGCCATAGGATGGAGAGAGGAAAATACAAGTTTTACTCAGACTTATGCTACTGTAATCAGCCTTCTGTTTGATTCTTTTAGGTCACTGGTTAAATGCATGGAAAATATTGATTTTGTTTAATTAAATTATCTCTGTGCATTTGACAGGGACAAATGCTAAACATGGACTGCGCTGTAAGGCTTGTAAGATGAGTATCCATCACAAGTGCACAGACAGTATTGGACAACAACGTTGCATGGGCAAACTGGTAAGCAAGCCGCTCCGTATAAATTGAACACTGTGTCACAGCCACTAGGAAATCAATCCAGTCCATATATTCTGCCCTGTTAGCTGTTACCACATGAACAGAGTCAATTGGTATATTAACAAAGATGTAATTCGTTTAATTTAAAAGACTGACATTATGTCACGGTGCACTTTTTAGACCCATACTGGTTACTACTCAAGAAGCCGAGATAATACACACAGTTTCTGTATAGTTGTATGAATATGGGTATTTGATTGCACGGTTCTGATTCATCTAGACACTGTATTTTCTTAATTGATTCAGTGATTACTATATTCTCTATAGTGTGAATCTCTCAATAAATTCTAGAAGTTAATAAAAACTGTTAGAATTACGGCTGACTTAAATTGTTGATAAATATCCTACAAATTTTAGTATATTTATTTTTCTACCTTCAGAATTTTGTAAAAACAATGACTTAGCTGGAAAAAACAGGTTATATTTTGCAGGGATAGTGACAATAATTTTTAGGGCTCCTAAATAATGTCTAACCATTAGATTGAAGAATGTAACCTGTGACGGTGGAGAGGGAGGTGTTTTCCTTTTTGTCCCTATTGTAGAGATCTCATACTTTCTTCTGATATGTCAGTCATTCCTTACCGACTGAGACAGTGTATTTGGCTAGCTGGACTTTATAGCTTCTCTTATATGACAATGAAAAAGTCCTTAGGTCCCTATATTTCATGTTTGTGGAGGAAAAAGGCCCATAGTAATATGCAAATCCAACCTGTTTTAGATTCCCAGACAGAAGAAAAAATGCTTGCATTTCAAACTGCTTGAATTTTATTGCAACTATTTCACAAATGTTAGTGTCAAAAGAGAAAAAGAAATTCAATCTTATGGCACCTAAGACTAAGCACAGGCTAGAACAAATAGATTGAAACTCTTACCCCACTTTCAATTACTTTAGTGAAGCTGGGAAATCTACCCCTACTCTTTCAGAACCTTCTTTCACAACCTGTGTACAGCGAAGGTGCATGTTCATGGCACACTGCAGCACCTGGCAGAGATACCTATGCTACCTCACTGGGTACAGCCATGTTAGCAAGGTTCTGTGTCCTGGTTAATATACCCTGCTTCGCAGTGGAACAAATTCACATAGACCCAAGAGCTGTACTAATACAGCTGTGCTGTTCCTTGTACCTGAGCTATTTGGATTATCTCTGAACAGCACTTCATTGTATCATGTAACTATCACCTAAATTCTATTAATGCTAATGGAAGTTACACATGAGGAAAAAAGTAGTGCATTTAAATCAGGGGTGGGCAAAATGCGGCCCAGGGGCCAGATGCGGCCTGCCAGGCCATTCTATCCAGCCCACGGGGCCCCCCAAAATTAAGAAAATTAATATTTATCTGCCCCTGGCTGCCTGTCATGTGGACCTCGATGGCTTGCCAAAACTAAGTAAGCGGCCCTCCGCCTGAAATAATTGCCTGCCCCTGATTTAAATCATCCTTATAGTCATGGCCTGGGGCTCTCTGGAGTCACAAGAAACGCTCTCAAAACTTCATAGGTACTGAAAAGTGCAATTGCTTATCTAGTATAACTTTCAGTTCACGTAACTTTTGTCTAGTTTAACTTTCAGTTCATGTAGATCAAGTAAGACAGTAGAAGAGGCGAGCCTCGGATACGCTAACAAAAACTATGTTGGTCATTTATTAATTATGTATAAACAATAGGGAAAAAAGGCCACATTTAGAACTGGTGAGAGTAGACACAGCTGTTGAAGTCATTGAGCTCTGAATCTGACCTATTATTAAAGTAAGGCTGAGTATTAGTAACACAGTTTTCCCACACTAACAAACCCCAATATTCCTTCTCAGTTTTTCTGTTCATACTGATGCCTACTAGCAGTTGCAGAAGTTCCATATAGCATTATTTCTTGGGTACAGTAGATATGCATGTCTCTCCAAAACATTTCTTTGGCAATTTAGAAAAGGTGGTGTTAGGGTGCGGTTGTGGCCATAACAGTCCAGGAAATATGTGAAAGAGACGGATTTCTGTGGGTGAGATCTTTCATTAGATCATGGCATAAACTGAGACAAGCTGTTGAATGCACTGCATTCTTGCTCAGGTCTGAGGAAAGAGCAGGCACAGCAAGGGCAATTTGGAAAAGATCATTTTTAATGAGTGCAGCAGTGACCTAGCCATGCAAGTTCCTTACTGATTCTAGTTTGACCCTGCATGTGACATCTGGAGGGGAGCCTACTTCAGGTAATATTAATTAGTTACAAACTACAAGGAATGATAAGTCAATTTGAGGGTGCTGCCTATATATGTGGTAATAACTGTGTTCTGGACTACTGAACTTCTCAGCTTGTCTTTGGTCAAGAAATTTATTAACCCAAAATATTGAATCATCCTAATGATAAGATTTCAACAGCAATCCTTGTTTGCCTTCTCTTGTTTTAGGATTCAGGCAAAGGTGCAGCTTTCATTTGTTATGCTGCATCTTTTTCATGAGCTTTTGAGGGTAGTTTGGTTGTATCATTTGAAAGATGTTGTCACATAGACCCAAATTCTGCTCTTTTGATCTATAGTGGTATCAGACCAAAAAGGCAATGGAATCAGTGCTGTTTCACTAGTCAAAGGAAGGTGGGCTTCTAAAAGCTAACAGAAGGAACCTCTACCTCTTTGGCATGCGTGCATATCTGGGAGCACATGGACTGAAGATGAGATAGGGTAGAATGGAGGCATGCCCAATGGATCCAAAACTGTGTAAAATCATTGGCCAAATATTGCTGAATTTATGGGAGGGAATTGAGCCATCATAAAGCTTTCAGTCTGCATAGAAGGCTCCTGGAGAGACTAGCTGGCTATGTACAAGAGAAGAGGGTTAGCCCGAAAAGTCATATTTGTGGAGATCAAGTTGCAAAATGAGGCATTACCAGGAAGGGGTAAAGATTAAAACAGAAGGTCATTAGAAAAGCAATAATGTGTGGAGCCTTTAATTAGTGGAGCAAGAATGTTTTGTTTTATAATTCAGCATTTCTGCTATAATTACTTTTTCACTAATTAACAGTAGGTTTGTGAAAGCTGAAGTTAAAATTGGATCCTACAATCCTACACTGACACCCATCTTTCAAGTTAATATTAAGAGACAGAAATGAGTTGTTTCTAGGAGGCAAAAAAAAAATCCCTGTTCTCTGCACCCTGCAGTGATTCATTAGGGCCTAACAGATACTGTGTTCCTCCTCTTCACAGTTTTCAGTGAGACGTAGGGTTATACCACTAGCAGAACAGCTGACAACATTTCTGTCACTCTGTGTTGCTACATCAATCATGTCCGTGACACACATCACATGTTTCTCTGTTTCACTCTAGCCAAAGGGATTTCGACGTTACTACAGTTCCCCACTGCTCATTCATGAACAGTTTGGCTGTATCAAAGAAGTGATGCCTATTGGTGAGTCTTGATTGCTTTTTATTTTACTCTTCCTTTAGCTGTGCTTGCAACAGCACAACAGAGACTTGGATTTACTCTCCACAGTAATATCTACTCTCAGCTACTCTTCCTGCTTCTTTCTGTATGGGTGACCAGATGTTCTTCTGCCATCTCAGAGAAGCAGAATACAAATGTAAAAAAACAAATAAAAAATTAGTGAACTGGTTTATCTGAACCCACAATCCAAATAACTGCTGTCACATTTATTGTAACCAACATTTGAGCTCAAAGCAGGAATTAAAAAGAGCAGGTTGTGTACTGCTGCAGTGCAGGTTTGAGCTGAGAAAAAGTATGGGAGTTACATATGTTAAAATGGCAGAGAGCAATGCTATATATTGGCTTGATGAGGCTTTTGAATTAATAATTATGCTTCCTTTCTTATGCACCTTCTTTTTACATCTTTGCTTTCCACATATTATATATTTCTATAATTTGTTCAAATACTTAAGCTTTTGATTGAACCAGAGTAAAAAAATAAATTAAAGTTACATTAAATATTGAAATAAAAAGTATGCATTTGGGGGGAGGGGTGGTGAACAAAACTCTCCACATGACTGATTCGGCCAATAGAAATGGACAGCACAGAAGCTATACACTAAATTAATTTACATCTAAGAACAACTGATGTACTAAGTGTTTTGCTGTTTTGTTCAATGTAACATTAAAGATCCCCTGGCCTTTTCATAAGA
>NW_005842070.1:274221-287242 GCF_000455745.1 Alligator sinensis | reverse complement strand
TTCCCTATACTGTACTGTTGTGCTGTATTCTAACTGGTTATCGCCCTATACCCCAGGGGTGCTGCTTTGCAGTGATGTTGTATATGAGGGTCCACAACCTTTAGCTAGTGTCAGCTGGAACTTGTATTCCAGTCATCGCTGCAGGCCAGAAGTCTCTGCCTCTCCCCCTCCTCTGAGCAGCCAGCTGCCAGATTCCTGACCCTACCTGCAGCAAGGGTCAGCTCAGATGCTGTGGAGCAACAGGCTGTACAGTGGAGGGGAGCACTTCAGATTGGATGGGCAGCCGACACAGTGTAGCTGTTACACTGATCCCTCATGCTGCACTGGGCAGTTCTAGTCTGCATGTCACAGGTTGGTAACCCTTGCTGTATATTCTACAGGTCTTGAACCCAGGTCTCTGTTTTGTCAGTATAAATTTATTGACTTTTGAAAATTTTATCTCCATTTATATCAATGTCAATGAGACCAGAATCAGGTCCATAATTTCTGAAAGTGTTCTGAAAGGCACGATATACATATAAGAACTTCATCTTACAGTGATAACAATGTAGACAGGCCCTCCCCACACCCACCCACTGATTTTGCTTCTGCTTGCCATAGGCACAGGAGTCTTCTCCTGTGATGGCTAAAGCAGGATCAGGGCCACATTATCTTTTTTCTGATTCAAGTGAAACATTTGTTTGTTGTTTTAAAGTTTGAGAAGTGCTTATGTGCTGCTGAAACACAAAGAGGAACTAAACGTCTACAAGATCACTCCATAAACTGCCAACATCCTTTTTTTTTAATCCTTCTGGGAGTGGGAAGTGGGGAGAGGGTCAAGGAAGGAACTAGGGCCAGACAAGGGGAGGAGCAGTGCATCATGGAGGTCCCCACAGAAGATGTAAGAACAGTTACAATAGTTCTGTTAACAAGAAAAGTGGATACAAGTGGAATAACTTCCATGAGAGTGATGGCCTTATTGTGACTAAGTGAGGGAGGAGGGTCAGGAATGAAGTGGGGGGGTTCTTTTAAAGAGGGATAAGGGAATGGGAGAGGAACGAAGTGTCTAACAGAAAAAGATAGCCTTGAAAAGAGCAGCAAGAAAGCAAAAGTCACTTCCACTGAAGTTTGATTTCTCCAGATCCTCTAGATGGAAGGATCCTTCCATGCTCACTGAGCACATGTGTGATAGGTCTACCATGTTTGTTGTTCTTGTCTCCCACCATAAAGATGCATATCATTATGTCTCAAGAGCGAAGGTGAGGCATGGGCCCATTTTTTCATGAGTTTATCTGTGTCTTGCCTCTTCTGTTACAGCCTGTGGCAATAAGGTTGACCCTGTCTATGAAACCCTCCGCTTTGGAACTTCTTTGGCGCAGAAAACCAAGAAGGGCAGCTCTGGAAGTGGATCTGACTCACCCAAGAGGAATTCTGTAAGTGTTGTATTTCATCATTCATTTTCTTTTTGGAAGACCACAGCATACTCATTCATAGCCACCATTGCTGAATTTCCATCCAGAATGGAAAGCCTACATTTCAGGCTTTTATAAAAAAACATCTACCCCAGACACAAAGAACAACGGAAATTAAACAGGTGGACTGTTCTGTTATATTTGGATTTGTGCTGCTCAGTTTCAGTGTATAGTTGTGTTGCCCAGAAGAAGAATTGGGGTTGAATTGCAGCTCCACACAGAGGAGGAAGAGTAGCAGCCAACTGATACAGGGGTCCCTGATATGGATGGTTCATTCAAAAGATAAAGGAGGCAGCTCATATGTCCTTACTCTTATACACAGGTGTCTAAAGTAGCCCATGGTTAAGTCCCTCGTGAGTACAGCTAGGGAATTTTTTTCTCAGTTGCTGAATGTCCACCACTTCAGCTGAATTCAATGAAAACTTCAGGATTGGCACCTCTGAAATTCGGGTCCCAAGGAAGTACTTGCCTGTAGTTCATGAATAGCAGGCTGATTATATGATGCCAGCTCACCTCCTCATTAAAAAAGTCTGTAAGCAAGATGTCTCAGAAGGGTTGAAGTTTATGGTGATGAAGGAGGAGGCAAGGTGGTTAAATGCCAATCTCCATATAGTGGTAGGGCCTCTGCAATGAAAAAGGGTACATTTACCTTGGAGAGAAATTCAGTTTAGCCCAAAAATCTCATAGGACTTTGACCCGATTCAGCAAACTGCTTCAGCATATACTTGACGTTAAAATTGTGCTTGTATATATCCATGTTCATCACAAGACTCAAACCAGGACTTTGCTGCAGCTTAAACACAGATTTAAATGCAGAGATAAACGGGGGTCTCACTTATACAGATAAACTTCTAAACAGAGATGTGAATCTAATTCAAATAGGCAAACTCAAGCTAATCCAAACAAGACCGTACAATCTTTTGTCAAAGCTGGGTAGGATGATAGGCTCAAGAAGCTGAATGAAGGCGTTATACCCTTCATTCAATTCCTTTTTATTTTGAAAGAAACTTAGTATTTTCCTCCTTCTTTAAAACCAAAAACAATTCTAGTACCTTTCTTACTTAGTGCCTATAACTAATTCTTTCACTTATTTAATTTATACTGGAACAGCAGTTCTTTGAATGTAATTATTATCTGGTAAGTCAATAAAGCATTATGCTAAATTATGAAAGAATACTCATGCATAGAAAACATAAAGACAGAGTCAGCTTGCCCTGGAGTTTTGATAATAACAAGGTGGAGAGTAGGTGTAAAATACAGAATGCCAGTTTGTTGTGGCATTTTCTCCTGGGAAGTTAGACAGTGGATTTAATGTGGCACATGTCAGTGCATAGATAATAGAGAAAACTGCAAGACAGCTACATGAAACTATACATTTTCCTGATTTAAGGCCTTTACTTTGGAACAATGGGCATAGGGTTGTGAGCCAGCAATGAATGAGCAGTTATAGAAATAAAGGGCACGGAATATTTTACTCTTGCTTCTCACCTCCCATGGCTCTGCAGACCTGGTCCTTGAGGGTCTTTTGTTCCATTATGATCACAATGGAAGTTGTGCATTATGTACTTGGGTATGCCTAGTGCAGCTGCTAAGTTTATAGGTGATGCAAAACAGGAACCTGCCCTTGAGAGCTTTAGGGAGGAAAGCATAGCAATACCAACTGTTACCAGACTTCATGTTAGACTTCAGGTAGTGGCACTGAATTCATAAATGTTTGAACAAGAATAGTACATTCTCTGAAGAGACCATTTATTGAGCACAGCAATATGCAACTTCAAGCACACTACAAAGAACAACAGAAAAACTTTGCATAAACTTTGTGAAAAATATTGTGTAAAAAATCATGCACAGTAAAGTTAAGCTACTGCTCATTAAGCATCACTAAAAAAGTGTGCTTTTGCTACTGTGCATTGGGGCAACCTAATGCACATTTATTTAGTGCCTCACATTAGAGGTACTAAATTCAATGTGCATTAGGAAAACGCATTAATGAACGTGTAGACACGCCTAGTGATAGCACACACAGGGCACATCTACACATACATGAATGTGCCATTGTTACAGTGCATTCAGTTTAGTAGATGTAATAACAGATACTAACTCAATGAACAGTAACTGATGCTACTACATAATAGTGCCAGCACATGGTCTTTTAGTGACACTAATGGGCAGTAGACTAAATCTACTGTGCATTAGCACAGCTTCTGCCATGATGCGCTAATGCACAGTAGAATGAGTCTACTGTGCATTTAGCATCTCGTATAGATGCACCCACAACTTAGCCTAATTTAAAATACAATGCAATGAGCCAAAAAGACAACAGAAAGCCTTGCATAGGTCTTACATAATCTTGAGGGCAAAGTGTCTCCTTGCAGCCAGGTATGCAGAAAGTCCTTATTGTTACGTCTTGCCTTGCAGGTCGAGCTCAACTTGTTATTGGTTATTGTTTCCTATCAAGTTTAGCACATGCATAGTCAAAAAGCAGAACTGCGGCAAAAGGTCCTGTCGCATGCGCAGTCCAAAAGCAGAACTGCGGCGAAACTAATGCCCCTTAATAACCTCTTATCTTGGTGTAACCCTAGTGCACTGAATAAGTATGGTTGCAAGATCTATGTGCAAAATAAGCCTTAATCTATATGCAGAAGCTATTGCAAAACATGTTGAACACAAAAGCAATTGCAAAGGCCTGGTGGCCGAATTATAACGTATTTTTACCACAGTAGTGAAAGGAAACAATACTAGAACATTTACCTTTGGTGGTAACCTTTAAGTATAGCTAGGTGCACTTTTTGCTGTATCTTTTTTTTCTTGCAATGTAAGTACAGGCCTGCAAAGCAGTTGTTTTCCTTGTATGTACACAGTAATTGTGGAACATTGTAAGAAATTAAATGGTAGGGTGAAATGTTCAAGAGCACTTCAATAAAATGTTATTAGGAAATGAAGAAGGCTATACAAAGGATAATAGCTTTTCAGATGAGAAAAAATCTTAGACTCTATATTTAGAGAGATGTTTTTAAAATAATCTCCAAAGTAGACAGGTGAGTAGAGTTTAGAAAGTGACATTTCTTAGGTCAGATTTTGAAAGCTTTATATTGAGTATCTCCTTATTCCAGCAAGGAGACTCATGTAAAATTGCTATTCAGCTCACTAAAGAGTATAAGATCAGGCCTTTAAACAATATGCTTTTGAGGCCTGAAACTGTACCAGTTAAATACCTTCTTTAAAATAAATTAGGTGCAGGGGACTGTCCTGGGTCCATTGCTGTTCAATGTTTTTATTAAAGATTTGGATGCTGGAATTGAGCATTTCTTGAGCAAGTTTGCAGACTACAAAACTGGAAAGGATTGCAAATACGTTGGAGGACAGGAGCACTATTCCAAAGAATCTTTACAGATTGGAAAGCTGGGCTAAAACTAAAAGGATGAAGTTCTGTTCTGACAAATACCAAATGCTACACCTCAGGAAGAATAATCAAAAATACAAAATGAGTGACACCTGGCTGGATGGCAACATTACGGAAAAGGATCTGAGAGGCTCGGTAGTTCACAGAGTCAATACGAGTCTGCAGTGTGATGCAGTTACATAAAAGGCAAATGCAGTTTTGGTATGCATCAATAGAACCATTAGATGAAAAACATAGGACATGAAAGTGCCTCTGTACTTGGCACTGGTTAGACCTGATCTAGAGTATTGTGTACAGTTATTTTAGGCTCTACATTTTTAAAAGGACAGGGAGAAGTTAGAGAGGGTTCAGAGGCAGGCAATAAAAATAATAAATAGCTTGGAAGGCAAGCCACATAAGTAGAAGTTGAAGGCAATAAGCATGTTCAGCCTCTGGAAATGGCAATTTAGATGAAGCATGATAGCAGTCTTCAAATACTTGAAGAAATGCCATAAAGATGAAGGAAAACACCTTTTCTCTCTCGATGAAGAAAGTAGAACATGGACTACCAATGACTTGAACTTGCAGCAAAGTAGGTTTAGATTGGATATCAGGAAAAACTGAGAGGCAGTGGAGTTGTGGATTTGCCATCATTAGGGCTGTTCAAGAAGAGGTTGGACAGACATTGGCCAGAGATGATCTAGGAGGAGCTATGCCTATGTTCTACTGTGGGTATTTCCCATGCTCCTAGGCTTCTTGGTTGCCACGTGGAGCCAGGAAAGAATAAGTTTTCCCCTCCTGCTGCTTTATGTGTCAGGAGGTTTTCTATCCCTTCTTCAAAAGCAGTGTGTGTGGCTGCAGTCAAGGCTGGGGATTTTGACTGGGATGTTCCAGTGCTTCTGCTGGGACTAGCTCAGAGGTTCCTAGCCAGAGCATCATCCCCATCCTCTCAGGGTCAGGGTGATTATCATATATGAAGTCAGGAAAGAATTTTACCCTGAAGTCAGAATAGTATGGACTGTTTTTTGCCTTCATCTGTAGCAGGGGGCATGACCGTCTTCTTCAGATCTTTTGAAGATATTTTAACAACATTTGCAGCCACAGGACTTTTGCTGCCTTTGTCCCCCTGCTTTACCTGGGGCAAACTAAGGTGCTATGTCTTGTGGTTGTGTCAGGGTTGACTTTGTAGTTTTGCTAACAGATTAGAATTGGGTCTGGCCAGGCTGCAGGCCTGTGCCCCCCCTATTGCACTGTTGGCCCAGAAATTGGGGCGGGCTTGCCCCCTTTGATACATCAAAATACTCAATACCAAGTTTCTGCATTTACTTAAGGCTCTGATGTGATTTCATTTTGCCTCATTGCTTCTCTTTCTGTCTTATCCCATCTTGTTCACTCATAGACTTCAGACCTGGCAGAAGTTCCTGAGGAAACGGATGGTTCAGGAGGCACATTTGACATAAACAGGAGACGCAGCAACAGTGGTGAGTGCAGGACATTCCAGCATTTGCAGATGCACAAAGTGATGGAGTAGCATGAGCAATCAATGTGAACTGTTGCAGCTTTTCCTTATGGCATATTCTGATTTGGGGGTGATTTGGCCAAAGGGTGAAAGGGAGGAATTTGAAAGGTGTTCTTTACCAGTATGGGTTAATTCCTCAGAGCCTTAGAATCGATAAAGACTGATTTTCGTATAGCATATGAACCAAATCTACTTGAAATCAAGTGGAGAGTCAGCACATCTGGGTTCACTTCCTTCCTCTCCCTCGAACCTACTGTGGCATTTTATTAATACCTTTGTCCCTATAGTTTCTTCAGGGCACACTATGTAGTACTCATATTCATAATTAGTTCCAGTCACCACGTGCCTCAGTTTTGGTTGTGGGGGTGAAGAGCTCACTGGCCAAGTTCATGGACGATACCAAGTTATGGGAAAGCGTGGTCACATTTGAAGATAGGCTACATACAGATACAGGCGGACCTAGACAGGCCGGCATGTTGGGTGGATGGGAATCTGATGAAGTTCAATGTTGAGAAATATAAAATGCTCCACCTGGGAATGAGCAACCCCCAACACACTTTCAGGCTTGTTGGCACCAAACTGACTAGCACCACAAATGAAAGGGACCTAGGGGTAATAATAGACCATAGTATGAATATGAGCCAGCAGTGCGATGCTATAACTAGTCTGGCAAATAATACTCTGGCATGCATCAAACGATGCATCTCCAGCAAAACCAAGGAGATGATTCTTCCGCTCTGCTCAGCACTGGTGAGACCACCACTAGAGTACTGCGTCCAGTTCTGGGCACCGCACTTTAACAAGGATGTGGACAAGGTTGAGAGAGTCCAAAGAAGAGCAACCCATATGATCAGAGTCTTAAAAGGCAAGCCATACGAGGAAAGGCTGAGGGATCTGGGACTCTTCAGCCTGAGGAAAAGAAGGCTGAGAGGGGACCTGGTAGCAGCTTACCACTACACTAGGGGAGTACATCAAGGGCTCTGTGAGCAACTGTTCACCTTTGCACCTGAGGGGAAAATCAGGAGTAATGGCCACAAACTCCTGCAAGATCAATTCAGGCTCGACATTAGGAAAAACGACTTCACAGTCGGTGTCCAGACTGGAATAAGCTCCCTCCAGAGGTGGTGCAGTCACCTACCCTGGAAATCTTCAAGAGGAGACTGGACAGTCACCTTGTTGGGGTCACCTGACCCCCAGTTATCTTTCCTGCTTGGTGCAGGGGACTGGACCTGATGATCTTCCAAGGTCCCTTCCGACCTTACAATCTATGAATCTATGAAAAACCTCCAGGTGCTCCAGGAATACAAATCGTAAATAATACAAATAGCTCCAACCCTTTGTCCCTTTGGAGTCTGTATGTAATATGATTTCATTATAACAATAGTATGTATAATTGTTATGATGTGTGTCTATGACTGCTGCCCAGTGATTATGAACGCACAGCATGCAGTGAATTGCCTTAGCCATGGGTGTGACACAGTGAGTCATTAATTTTGCAGTGCCCGAGTCCAGTTGTGGTGATGGTAGAAAGAACTTCTGTGTGCCCAGTAAAACTTCGGGCTGGAAGAATTGGAGTTGCTTGCTGTTTTCACCAGAGAATTATTCCAAAACTGCGTATGCAGTCAGAATGTACACTGCAAAAACATACCACAGGTCCCTTCACTCCCTTACAAATGTTTCACTCCATATGCCAGATAATTTTAATATTAGCCAGGTGGTAACTTCAAAATCCCTTCCTTCCCCCATTTTAAACTCCCTCTGAGCCTCTCTTCTATTACTTATTCTCACCGTTTCACTCCTTTTCTCAGTGTTCAGTTCTTTTCCTTGTTGTCAATTTAAGGTCGTCTTGGCACACACCTTCAGATGCTACTTACTTGATGGTTTGGAAGTGTAAATCGACTTTAGAAGTGCAACCATTGGCCAGTGGTTATTAATCCATCCTACCTGAGTTTAAAGTTGTCACCTTATGTTTTTCAATCAATTTTTCTTTACATACCTTACCACCTTGTTTTGAGCCCAGGAGAATTTTTTCCTATGGGATCTATGTGACTTGGATGCATTCAATAAACTTGCTGAAAGAGACTAGTTTAAAGAGCTCAATATGTGTCCAACCTCTCAACAACGTCCTTGGCACATTAATGATTCCTTTGATCAGTAGTGACTTTCTTTACAATCCATCTTTCAACGGCTCAGTGTATGAATTATGCAGCAGTTGCTCAAAAAAACTTTCACTTGGTAGATCTAATAAACTGCCCATGCTGTTTGCACAAACCAAATGACAAAATGAAATGGAAAAACTCTTTTCATGCTCCCAGAGTTCCCACATGGTTTTCATGCTTCTCCTACTGCAAACAAATATGAAAACAGATGAATTTCTAGAGTATGTGGAAAAGAAGTCCTCATAGTTTCTTTGTCCTATAGTGTTTGTGCATATCAGGTAATAATCTAAGAGAAAGAACCAAATAAATATTAAGAGTGTAATGAACTTATTTTAAAATGTTCTTGTGATCTACCTCTTTTTCCTCCAGGCTTAAAGTGATATGCAGTGATTCTATCTGGAGTTGCTGTTATGTAAAGCTCCAGTAACTCTGATGAAGCAGGTCCATTGGGCTTTGCTTTCCCTGGCAAGCCTGATTTCCTTTAAAAAAAATTCCAGTAGATGGAATTTTTAGTATAACAGCTACAGAAGTACTATAAAAATAAGTCTAGCAGGCTGGTTTATTCCCTTCTAAAGATTTAGTCTAATAATTGCAAAGGCACATTTATTATTGTTCATGCTAATGTACCTACAGTAACAACAGTTCTCCATTTGCATATAAAAAGATGAATTTTGTAACATCCAGCCCTGTAAACTCAGCATGGCCTCTGAGAGTCAATTATGTTCTTTCTTTGTGTGAATCACCACTAGTGATAAAAGTTTTGAAAGACAAATTACAATCTTAGTGACACCTGCATGACCCCACTGCCAACAGGCAGTTTGTGCAGGTGTCACCACTTCAGATGTAGGGGGAAAAAAACATGCCAAGAAGAATTTTCTGCTGATAGACCAAGAATACAATCTAGCTTACTAGCTTTTGGCAATGTTTATTCGACATGGCTACCAGGGCCCAAAGCTAGTAGTTAAGTTTTATTTTTATCACTAAGTCCAGCAGAAATTACCCTGAATACACAAAGGAAGCTGATCTGATGAACTAGAAAGTACCATATTCATGTGGTGTATTTTCAGATCAAAACCACAGCCTAGTAGCTTGAAAAGCTTCTCTATAGAAATGCACAATAGATGTAAAAAATGTTCACTATTACATTGCACATTATTCCCCAGGACTTTTTTATTTAACCCCTTTTTTCATGACACCTTCCCCTCAACATCCAGAAAATAAAAATTCATATGGAAAAAAATTTTCATCTCCTAATGTGTCCAAACAAACTGTGAGCTGACCTTCCAGCTCTGCCAATTGGTTGTAAAACATTAGCAGGTCACAATAGTGGCATTATACACTGTGACACAGGTGTAAATTCGTTACTGTTGAAAATCAAGAGATAAGCTCCTCAGGTCCTCCACAATTTGTAGATTCACTCTATTTACTGTGGGGCTGGACAAACAATTCAGAGAGGTGTCACGATTAGCATTGCTTGAAGCAGGTAAATAGAACTGGGGTGTTTTCAGCTTAAGTATTCAAGATACAAGATTACATCCAGTTTGTGTTCAGACATCTTCAAATACTGCAACTAGAACGGGACAGAAATTTTCTCAGGATCATCCACACCTTTACTGGCTGTGTTTGTACTAATGAATGTCCCTCTTTTTCCTGTCCAGTCCATGCACCTGACATTTCATCCCTCCTATTCAAGCAATTAACACTCTGTTTTCTCAGTGTCTAAAAATACAATTTTGTCTCCAAAATATAGATTTACTACCTAAATCTTGGGGAAGACTTTTCTTAAAAGACAGATTCTTGTCTGGCTTTCAGTTCACAATGAGAAATGCAATAGGGAAGAGTGAGAGAGATTCAGCAGAAGTTCGGCAGTTCCTTGGCTTCTGTTTTCCTTAATCTAAATCTTAGAAAAATGAGAGAAAAATTCACTAGAAGGTGGAGCAGCAATGTTATGAAAATAATTAGTAATACAAATAATGATACAAGCAATATAATACAAAGTAATGTGGCTCAGCTAGGAGGTGGGCTGCTGCTTGTAACCCAAACACTTCCCTTGCCATCCTCCTTGGCACCATGTGCCACCAAATGTTGCCTTAGGCCAGCATTTCCCAAACCCGGCATGTACATCTCTTGCGGATGCTGTCACCATTCACCCCACCACTGATAGCAGCAGCTGCAGCAGGGCAGCACAGACTCACCAAAAGAGTCCCATTCTGGTACCCTGCTTACCACGTGCCATTGATATCCCTGTTGCAGAATGCTGCCAAGTGCTGCCAATCCCCCTGCTGCTGCTCACTACCCCAGGTCAGATCACATCTCACATAGGTTGCAGACCCTTGCACTAAGTATTTAGTCTTCTATTAAAAACTAGTGCTTTGGAGACTTCTGTTAGAAAGTATACAAGTAAACTGTGGTCCTAAACTTTTCAGAGGGCTTTAGTGTCATAACAGTTGATGGATTCTTACATTTAAAATAATGTTCAAGCTTGCTGAGAACTGAGATACAGAGTTCTCTAAATATTAGATAGCAGTTTTTATAATCGGTGGGCTAATGCCATCAAAGTCAGCAGGTGAGCTGGATGAAAAAAGGTACTAATCAACTCATGAAACAATTGGAGTAAGATGATAAGTTTGATTGTGATATTATTGTGCAGACAGTTCATTACTATCTGCCCTGCTGGTTGTGTGTGGGGCAGCACAATAGCCTCACAAAGGAAGGCCCATCCCAAATGATTCATCACAATAGCCAATGGGCCTTAGTTTTTTGGGGGTCCTGTAGATGTTAGAGCAATGAAATGACTGATTCATGTAAAGAGAACATGACTGAGAGATGGAGTGAAAAGTCAGAGTAGGAATATAAAGATAAGCCAAATGATGTTGAGCCTTCAGCTATTACCAGTTTTTCATGTGTTTTATTTCAGTGTTTACATACTCAGAAAATGGCACAGAACACTTTGGAGAAGAACCAAAAAGAACAAACTCCCCAGTACAGGCAAGGAATTAATGAGAGTATATTGAACATGCACATTGATTTAAGAGGTTTATGTCTAATAGAGAAGAACTTGGGTGAGTCTCTTATAAACTGATATTGTAAACGCAGAGTCCAACAGTAAACCCAAGCAGTGTGGATGTTGGTCAAATAGTGCAATCTTACAGCTATAACTCCTGAAACAGGCATTGGAAAAGACATTTGGAAAAGATCCATTTCCTTTCTTCAGTCCCTTTTAGCCCAGATTCTCACTAGATCCTTGTGGAAGTGCCAATAGAAATGGGAGTAATACAAGGAGGAGTCAATGTCCTTCCTTTAAGGTTCTGGGCAGTTACGTGAGTTAAGGAAAGACCACATATCCCAATCTTTTGAACTTCATCCAGAGTCCCCTGTGGTTCAGTGGTATGATACTTACCTACCACACAGGAGACCTGAGTTCAATTCCCAGATGCTTTTACAGCTACAGCCCTGGAGGCACCCAATGTCTGGTCTTTAGAGTCAGTCTTAGTGCCCTAAGGGCAGAATAAAAGGTCTGGGCAGCTTCTACTCTCCCTGCTAGGCCCTGAGGGAGGCACACCTGAGCCTGGGATAAGTGAGGATCTAGTTAGGGAGCTGCTGGAGGGGCTGGATGTTTTTAAGTCAGCCGGTCCGGATGATCTCCACCCTAGAGTTCTAAAGGAACTGGCCGGGGTCATTGCGAGTCCCCTGGCGCAGCTTTATGAGCACTCGTGGTGCTCTGGAGAGGTGCCGGAGGACTGGAAGAGGGCCAACGTGGTTCCCATCTTCAAAAAGGGGAGGAAGGAGGACCCGGGAAACTATAGGCCAGTCAGTCTTACCTCGATCCTGGGCAAGCTGTTTGAGAAAATTATTCTGGCACACATCCAGGAGGGGCCAGCAGGGAAATGCATGCTCAGGGGCAACCAGCACGGGTTCATCAGCGGCAGGTCATGTCAGACCAACCTGGTGGCCTTCTACGATCAGGTCACTAAATCATTGGATGCAGGGGTAGCAGTGGATATAGTCTTCCTGGACTTCTGGAAGGCTTTCGACACTGTCTCTCACCCTGTTCTCATTAGGAAACTGGGGGACTGTGGCGTAGACACCCACACAGTCCAATGGGTCGCCAACTGGCTAGAGAGCCGCACCCAGAGGGTGGTAGTGGATGGGTCCTTCTCGGCCTGGAAGGACGGGGGCAGTGGGGTCCCGCAGGGCTCGGTCCTCGGGCCCGCCCTGTTCAACATCTTCATCAGTGATTTGGATGAGGGGGTGCAAAGCACCCTGTTCAAATTTGCTGATGATACCAAGATGTGGGGGGATGTGGGCACAATAGAAGGGAGCAACAGGCTACAGTCGGACCTTGACAGGTTACAAGGATGGGCAAAGGAGAACAGGATGGGGTTCAACACAGGCAAGTGCAAGGTGATGCACCTGGGGAGGAACAACCGGCACCATACCTACAGGCTGGGGAACTCCCCTCTAGTCAGCACGGAGGTGGAAAAGGATCTTGGAGTCATTATCGACTCCA
>NW_005842070.1:270916-273794 GCF_000455745.1 Alligator sinensis | reverse complement strand
CGTTGTGGGGGTCTGTTAGCCCTAGTCCTCTTTCCTGCCATGGCAGGGGGTCGGACTAGATGATCTGCCCAGGTCCCTTCCGACCCTAGAAACTAGGAAACTATGAAAAATTCTTGCCCAGGCATATACATTGAAGGTCTTGATGGCCCTCATACACCATAATCCAGGAGGAATTGACAGTTGCCCCATGAGCTTTGTTGCGTGATTTTATAACACTTCTATCCTGGACTGTGCCTAATAAACACTTTGTCATTTACAAGCATTGTATAACGGCAGCAATGCACTGCAGGGCACACTGCATGCAGACGTCACACAGAACAGACAGCACATTTGTTTTTAAAATCTCACCCTAACGACCTACAAACACTAAATTACACTGATGTTTCTTTATCTATCTCTGGAGAATGAAGGTCTGAATCATCTCTGTCATGATCTGAATGTCTGGTTCTAAAGTCTAGTTATTGCAAACCTTAGAACCCATTTATACATATATTGGATTTATAGCCAACTATATATCCAAACCAATTTCCCTAAAAACGTTTAGTGCCTAATTCCCTCGGATCCGTATCAGTGTAATGGGATGAACCAAAATCTGGGACTGAAATTTCAATTTTAAAGTTCTGATATGGAGTCAAATGTTCTTTCTCAGTCCCAGATTTCTTTAAGATACAGCAGTTATGGCACCTTATTCTTACGTTGTCTCATTTCTTTTTTCTTAAAGGGACCGCTTTTCAAAAGCATGTTACAAATGAACACCTACGTTGCCTTGTACAAATTTGTACCACAAGAGAACGAAGACTTGGAGATGAGGTAAAGAACTGACATATTTATATATTGACTTGACCCATGAAAATCAAGAGTTCTGCCAACCTAAGTTACCATTGTACTTTTCTTTTAATTCTAGTTCTTGTTCTGCATTTTTTTCAAGGTAACACTCAGAAAAAACATATTCTCATGGTTATTTAATTATGTGTCCTTTCTGTCTTCCTACCATTAAAAATAAGACAGCAGAGGTAAATTATCCAAATGGAAGCCAAAGCCCAGCAGAAAACATTGGGACTTGGGCTTATCTACATGGAGAAATTAGTCTGCAGCAAGTTAGGGTATGAATTTACAAGCGCACTCACTTTTCTGTATTAACTCCCTGAGTGGACAATCTTGTTGAATGCTAACTGCAAGGAACCTTTCTGCATTTTCAAAGTAGAATAAGTTACCTCTCACAAGGGCATTCTTCAGCTTGTCTGTATTGAAAAGAAATTGAACAGCAAGTTAGGGTCCAATTTTATAGTGCACTAGCTAATTCCCTCTAATTCCCCATTTACTCTTAAAATCAATCCATTTGAGACTCTGAGTCTAAATGCTTAATGATCCTTTAAAAATCACACTCAGGATCTTTTTCCCAACACTTTCAGGCACTTCTCCTTCTCCTTGGTGCACTTGGACTTGTGAACATCCTTATATCCCATTACTTTCTCTCTTTCTTTTCTATTACATTTGGCAGGATAGATGCTATAATTTCCAGAATCTCCATTTACTACTCCTTTTCCAATTCTTCTGGCCTTTAGCAGGACAGGGGAGGACTCAGGTTTCAGAAAGTCTTCTTTTCTGGAAGCATTAAGCAAGGAAATGTCTCCCATTCTGGCAGAATGTGTGTGCACTTGGAATGCATGGATGTGTGTGTGTGTGTGTGTGTGTGCGCGCACGCACCTATGTCAATCCAAATAAATAAGTAGGATGATGATTATGGCTTATTGAAAACTGTGTAGCCAACACTTTTTTTTCCCCAAGGAAAACTGGATTTTCTACTAAAAACATTTTCTTGTAGAAATGGTCTGGTGTCCTTGACAAATGTTTACATTTTTTTGGAAAACCAATTTTGAAAAATTGGCTTAAGATAATTTTTTTTCAGCAGCTAAAAACTGAAACTTAGTTAGCTTTAGGATTGTTTGGGTTATCCAGTCAATCAGAAGCAATACTACTGCTATTTGATTTTACTCCCCCTTGAGATTTTGCCTCAGAAAAGGGGAATGGTGAGGATTTCAAGAGACTGGATAGCAACTACACTATTTTCTCATAAATAGATGTGTTCTTGGCTTCACTTGCAACATTGCCTATTTCAAATATCATTCCTGTACTTCTTTTCACTGAATTTTTGCAGCAGAGCTGCCATCCCTAGCGCCACAGGGCTTTAAAGCCCATTGAAACCAATAACAATCCTTCAACTGACTTCAACAAACTGTGGTTCAAACTATTCATCATAAGTAGATGATTGCAGGGACTTCAACAGGTTTTAGGAATGCAGTCCTTTTTGAGCAGTTTATGAAATATGTCAGCTCTCTTCATTATTTACCCAGGGTCAAAGGAGTAGGATGGTGACTCAAATATGACATGCTTAAAAAGTCACTGGAGAAAAGTCTCACTCTTCAACCCATCTCTCTTTGAAAGCTCATTTCCCAGTTTCCAGCTGTGGCCTTTTCTTGCTCAAGACAGAGTGGGTGGAAAGCAAAGCAAAAATGACAGGCTCTTCGACCTTTATGCATAGCTGCCATATTTCCACACTTGTTTTGTTCTGGGTATGAGAACTTTTTTAGACAACAAAAAGTAGAATAATAAAATGACATTTTGTAGGAATAAAGAACCCCATTTATTAGCCACTCTGTGGGCGCATCTACACAAGATGTTTACTGCAGAGCTGACTAATAGCTCTGCAGTAAAATGTCACCATCTACACGTGCAGCCCTACTAGGTTGCAGTAGACTACTAAAAACCACCACAGGGTAGTCTGGCTAAACACAAGTGGCACTGGTTTTTTGCACTGCTGCATATGTGTAGATGGTAACAGGGCTGTCTGGGGCATGAAAGTGCTTCAGTGAAGGAC
>NW_005842070.1:265364-270885 GCF_000455745.1 Alligator sinensis | reverse complement strand
AGCAGGAATCGCCCATGTTGAATCACCCTTGTACCCCAGCCAGCCCAGCTGCAGCATGTGAAGCCTGGTCAAAGCAACCTGGGCTGGCAGGGGATGTGGGGGTCAACCCATCAGCCTAAGGCTGCTCTCACCAGGTTCTACATGCTGGGGAGCAGCAGGCTGAGGCATGAGCAGCTCCCGTGCTGAAGTACCCTCATGCCTCAGCCAGCCATATTCCCCTCTCTCTCCCGTAGCATGTGAAGCCCAGTTGGAGCAGCTCTGGGTTGGCAAGGGATCCAAGGGATATGCCTGCCAACCCATGGATTTTCTGACCTGGCTCCATGTGCAGTGGTGGGGCTGGATGAGGCACAAGGGTGCTTCATCACAGGGTTACCCAGCAGCCCTGCACTGAAGCATCCTCATGCCTCAGCTAGCCCCTTTGCAGCATGTAGATCCCATCAGAACACCCCTGGGCTGGTAGGCTGACCCCTCGGGTCACCCATCAGCCCAGGAAGCTCTGTTCCAGCTCCACATGCTGTGCATAAATAAATTCTGGAACAATATGTTCCAGAGGTTTTTTTGCTCCTGGGCACACATTCAAAGGGCATGCCCAGGAGCAAAAACTCTGGAGCAATAAGTTCTGGAGTTTATTTGTGCATATTAATCACATGTGTAAATGCACCCAGTATTTAGGACTCCCATGTTGAATTATTTTATTTATTTATGCCTTTTGGTTTGCACACTCATTCCATTAAAGAGGGCACTATTTTAAAAATACTTTGTAGCAACCTTTCCCAAGCATACACAATAACCCAGGGGCTGAGAACATAATTAAGATTCCTGCAGAGTCCATTCACTCCCTCCCAATTGGAGAAAGAGTTGTGTCTTGCACTGTGTCTGATGGTTGATAAAATAGGACTCCCCTGCCCTCTCTAGTGAGCTGCCAACTAAGGTTGAAATCAATGCAACTTGTTTATAGTAGTAGATTTTATTTGATGGCCAAAAGTCAAAGAGGAAGTAGACTAAAATCATATTTGGTGCATCTGCATGTGCATTAATGCACCTTTGCTACTGTGCATTAATTTTAGTACCTCTACTATGAGGTACTACATAAAGGTGCAGTAGCTCATGCTAATGTGCAGTAGAAAAGATTGGGTTTTTCTGTGATGCTTAATGCACAGTAGACTAATTCTACTGCACATTAGCACAATTTTTGCCATGTTCCTCTAATGCGCAGTAGACTAGGCTACTGCGCATTACAGCTTCTCATGTAGACGCTCCCAGTGACTACCAAATAGCTACAGATAATGTTTGTTATCATCACACATCCTGTTTTTCATTTAAATCAATGGGGCACGTAGGGCTATAGCCACAAAAAGACCCAGATGTCACTACATTGAGCATTTTAGTACCTAAATTATAGACTGCTTTGAAAATCTCTGAATTCTAGAGCCCTAGAGTTAAGTGTCTAATGTTAAGCATCTCGGTAACTTCT
This sequence comes from Alligator sinensis, assembly GCF_000455745.1. Lineage (NCBI taxonomy): Eukaryota > Metazoa > Chordata > Crocodylia > Alligatoridae > Alligator > Alligator sinensis. The sequence continues at coordinate 269,411 of NW_005842070.1, read as the reverse complement.
GAAGCATAGACACCTATGTCTGGACTGCAGAGGATGTATATGTCCCAACTAGATTGACCCCCTCATAAAATGAGGTGTGTATGCCTGCCATGTCTTACCAAAAAGGGAGTGTAACTTGAATTCCTTTTAAGCAGTAACTCTCCAGTGGCAAGAGGGCTCATACAAGACATGAAAGACAGAGGTCCAATTCCCACCCCTTTCACTGGATAGGAACTGCTCTAATCCATAGGCTATGTGGGCATTTTTACACATGCTTCTGGGGAGGCGGGGAGCCGGGGCAGGCAGCTGCCTGCTTCTGAGGCAGGGGACAGTGTCCCAGTCCCAGCTCTGAGACTGGAGCTGGGACCGACAGCTGCCTGCTGCTGGGGCAGGGGACAATGTCTGAGCCCCTGGCTCTGAGATCAGAGTTGGGCCCCAGTAGCAGGCAACTACCAGGGCAGGGGATGATGTTGCAGCATGCCTGCCTGCCCCTATAGGCACAAAGGGAAAGCTTTGGGTGTATTCTAAACTCAGAAACGAGGTTTTAATTGCTGAGGAAGGGTGACATTTGGCTCACTATATCACTATCACTTTCACAGCCCATGACTGCCCCTATGATAGTATGTGGCAAAACTCTCATTGTCATATGGGATTAGGAGCTAGACAATTGAGGCATTTATACACATACGGTTTTGTCCCGCAATGCACCGGAGATCCATTGCTTCAGAGCAGACTTGATTAATGGAGCTTGCTCCTCACGCAAGCTGATGCAAACAGCACTGTACCACAGGCAGTTGTATAAGCAGTGAAATGCACATCAACACTGAGAAAATGGAGGTGGTATGCTTTTGAACTAAAGCACCTCCAATGTGTTTTAGTTCAAAAGTGCACCGCTGCACATTTCACAGCTTATACAACTGCATGCGCCATAACGCCAGGCACTTTTCAAAGCCACTGTGATACATGCATGTGTACAAATGCCCTTCGCAAATAATTGATCCCTGAACAATGCATGAGGGTTACTACTAGCGTGGATGCACTAGTTGGGTAGGTGGAAAGAGCTGTTCCTGTGCCTGGTGTTAGCTACACATTAAGTGGGCACTATTGTCATCCCTCCACTTGGGGGAATGCAAGAATCCTCTCTTTCACCACCCACATATATAAATGACAGAAATGGAATAGGGAAGAAATGAGATCATGCCCTCTCAATCCTTCCAATGCAGGCCTCATCTCTCTATGGCTCGCTGGCCAGCATACACAGAGGCGAAGGCCACACCATCCCTCTCACCTCCCTGTGCCAAGAGAGATACTGTGCTTGTGATACAAAATTCTTCCTCATTTCCTCCCCTAATGCATAGTGTCCAGCCATTCTGTCCCTAACTTAGACTATCATGGAAAACACACAGAACCAAATCCTGAGGGGATGTTAATCAGCACTACTCCACAAAGTTTATTCTTGGTCAGTGTGGCTGGTGTTTTTGCCTCTGTTCAGCTGCAGGCTAGAAAATATTACAGCTTTTGCACATATCAATAGGGCCAATTGGGACCTAATCACCTTACCTTGGTATCAAAATGTCAATGACAACTCAGTGGGACAAATTTTGCAATCATTTGTAATGGTCTAAACCCCTGAGCATCAGTGGGATGTGCAGTTTTACAACTGAGAGAGAAGAATTTGACTTTCACTTCCTGGATCCACATATAGAGATTACTCAGGTATAATGGCCACACCTGAAAGATGTGTTTATATGATGCAAGGCAGCTCGCTGCAGAGATACCTAAGCTAGCCTGGTACTCACTGGCTCTGAAACTAGACTCAGCAAAGCCACATTAGCGTAGTTCTGCCCATGGGTTAACTAACTGTGTTTGGTCAGTTCTGAAGTTAATGTGTATAAAGCTGATAGTTCTCTGCCAAAAATATGTGAATGTGTACCCTTCCGGGGTGTTCCCTATTAACCATCTCAGATACACAAGACACGGAGATTTTGAGAGCAGTGGCAGGAGGCACCCCCAAAGCAGCTTCACTGCCTCATTTTTGGGTTTGGTGCATGCAAGCAGAAGTGGGTGTGTTAGGCCTACTCAAGAGGGGTGCTTAATCGGCACACTGGTAACATGGTGTTGACATATTCATCTAAACCCTGGTACATGAGCCAGCATGTTTATGCCTAATGTGGGGTATCTGTAGGCTACAAAGCACCTTGGAGGCAACAACAGGATCTCTGCATAACACAGTATTACTCGGCGTAAACATACCTAAGAATGCTGCTGTACTATTGCAGAGAGAAAATTAATCAAATTTTCCTTTTCTTGGTACAGACCAGGTGATATGATCACACTTTTGGAGGACTCTAATGAAGACTGGTGGAAGGTAGGCGCTAAATCCTTTATCGTTTATTAGGCTGGGGAGTCGGGGGGGATGTAGTCCTGGTGATAAGATTATTAGATCTTAACACCAGGTCTACATTCCCCTTCCCCACCATGCAACCTGTTACCCATTGACTGGCACAAGTTGCATTTTCACTGACTGGCATTCTCGCATTCTCGCATACTGGCCTCAATTCTATCACATCCAGGAAGAGCACAAAACAACTGCAGACACTTCCCCTGCCTGAGGAAGGATTTTTGTACCCAAAAGCTTGCAAAGAAGATTTTTTCCAACTATTTTAGTTGGTCTAATAAAAGATATCGAATTTACCCAAAGAATCTTGTCTGCCTATGTCCTTAGACCAACACAGCTACAACCAACAGCCCTACATCCTTTATAACCTTTTAAAAGTAGAACGCTATTTACACGAAATATTACAGTCATTCTTTTCTTTATATCATTCTCCAGGGGAAAATTGAGGACCGAACTGGATTTTTCCCTGCTAATTTTGTTCAGAGAGTGCAACGAGATGAAAGGATTTACAAGTGTGTCCGAACATTTATTGGATGCAAGGAACAGGGACAGATAACACTGAAAGAAAACCAAGTAAGTGAACAACTAGCATCATTAAGAACAAGGTCCTGCCCGCTCTACATTTCCAGTAACACTACTGATTAATCTGTAGCTTTCAATGCTGCAATGATAATATAAGCAGATTCTGTTACTGCACATATTAGAATTTCTTTATTTCATTATTATTATTATTATTTCATCCTTATTATTATTTGCTTCTCAGTGGGTACATCTACACAGTCATTAATGTGATTTTGCTAATGAGCATTACATTTAGTACTTCCGTTGTGAGGTACTGAAAAAAAGACTCATTAGCCTATTTTAGTGTGAAGCACATGGTTTTTTTGTGATGCTTTAATGTGCATTAAAATAGGCTAATGCACATTAAAGCGCATGTGTAGACATACCCAATAGTGCCTAAGTCAATACTTAAGGCCAGGGATCTTATTACTAGGTGTTACAAACACATGGAAGATACAGTCCCTTCCTCAAGGAATTTACAGTCTAAACAGTCAATCATACGTATTTATAGACATGATTAACAATACCCATGCAAGTTGTCCTGTTGACTTCGTGGATGAAGCTCCCAGTACATGAGACTAAGACAAGACATAAATTTATTACTGGAGTAATTTAAGACAGAACATCCACCAATGTGCATAACAGCCAATAGAAGGGAAGGGGAAGTGGGCAAGGATAATAGGAAATGATCTAATTTCTAATAAGGATATCCCTGCAGGATGCGTCCAGATGAGTGCCCATGTGCACTCAAAGGCTTTTCAGGCACCACAAAATGCATGTGGCACATATCAAATCGTTCTCCACGCTGCATATTTGCAGCACTGAGCCAAAATTAGATACTGGGAAACCCCAATATCTAAAAAAAAATGATTAAAAAAAAAAAAAAACCAGGGCAGCACATGTGGCTACAGCATGCACCACCTGAAACCAGAGCCTCACCACCCAGAGCCACACTCCAGCTGCCAGCCAGGCTCTGTGCACCCAGATCACCACCACCACAGGCCCAGGAAGACCCCAGGACTCCAGGGAAGGCTGCTGGGACCAGCCCAAGTGCTAGCTCCAGCTTCCCCTACCTTATCAGGTGCAATATGCAGTGCATCAGAGTGGTC
>NW_005842070.1:218930-265333 GCF_000455745.1 Alligator sinensis | reverse complement strand
CATTCCTGGGAACAAATCGCAGTGGCACATAGTTGTGCTGCTACTACTTGTCCCTGGGGAAACAAACGTGCATGCTCATCTGGACGTGCCCTCATTAGGGATTTTGCTACATAGGATAATATGTAAACAGCCAGCTAGAACGTTCCAAATCATTCAGGGTGGGACTTTTCAAAAGCACTCTTGCACCAGCCTTACTTCCTCCCAATGAAATCAGTTCCTAATGGTTTGACAGCAAAGGGCACAAAGAAAAAATAAAAGTAAACCCTTTAGAAAATCGGATCTTCAAAGTCTTAATCATCATTTAAAAACCCATTTTATCTCCTTGGACTGTGCTACACCAATTTATTTTTAGATTACAAATGCTACTGCACAGTGCTTTGTGCTGTGTATCACTGTAAACTCATGCAGTTTAAAACTTAATTCTTGATTAATGGATGCCTTAATGGATCCAATGCTACTGAAGCCAAAATAGAATTTTGACAGAGTTACATTGGGAGCAAAATTTTGCCAGAAAATTACATGATGTGAATCAACATTGTAAAAAAACCTAATGTAAGCCAGGAAATAAACAACTGGGGGACAAAAGAGAACCTAAGTCCTTTATCCCCTATGTAAAATGGGACACCCACATAAATTCTTTATCAGTACATCCTCTTAAATCAATTATTCCCTCTTCTCGGGGTGTTTCTTTCCTTTTGGTAGCTTATGGTTGTGGACAGATGTCACTTTAAACTGTTTTAAAAGAGAAAAGGGAACATGCCAATTGAGAACACGCTTCAGTTATTCCAGTTTAACTTTCATGGCTGTCTGCTCCTATACTAGCTTAAGTGAGATAAACTTCTGTAAACCCAAATGAAACAGTTTGAAAATTATGGTAGGTTAGTTCCACTTATACCAGTATAAAAGAAGATAGGTGTATCAGTTATATCAGGATAACTTATGCCAGTGTAATACTAGTATTACATCTTCATTCTGGCTATGGACACATTTGGAGCCATTTCAAAAGGGCAGCAGCTGTTACATTCTAAATGTTATGTCTGGACAAACTGGGAATTGTACCAATGTGGCAAAACTGCTCCAAATTCAACACTTTTTCATCCACTGTTAAAGTTGGAGTGGTTTTGTTTCATTCCCAGTTTGTCCATGCATAATAATTAAAAAGTGACAGCTGCTGCCCTTTTGAACCAGTTCAAAATGTACATGTGCCCATACCCTTTGTATCACAAACTAGAGGACAATTTTGGTGCTGACTTACACCCTCTGCAAAGTCACTGACCCCCATCAGATGGAACAGGAGTTTGTCCCCTTATATTTCTACCAGGCAGATGTTGCTCCTGGTTTTTGTTAACACTTCAGTACAATGATAGGTTAGGTTGTTTCACCCCTTTGCTTTTGCTTTTGAACATGTGCTAATGTTCCATGAGAACATCAGCACTTTATAAAAGATATTACAGACATGGTGGTTAGCATGCATTTTAGCACCCTACTACACATAGTAAATAAGATTGCCCTGAAGTTGTTAAAGTGAGCTAAGCTATATGAAGTGTTTTAGCAACACAGCATCATAATGCACATATCTTCACTGAGAGCCTCCTCTCCTCTATCCTACACTTTTATCTCTCTGCAAAGGGATGGAAAAATGTTTTGAAATCTGAGTAGTGAAAATATATACCTGCTTAGCTCGAATATAAATGGATGCCCCAATGGGTAAAGCAGGAAGGAGTTGGGTCATTTGCATTTGGTGTGTCAGCATGAGGCATACAAAGTTTCCCAGACTGATTGCGAGTCAGATCATAACATTAAGTGTATAATATCCTGGCAGTTTATATGATTAGTCTTGCAAAGGATATGGACCAATTTTCTCATATCATTTCCCACAAGACCATAATTTCCAAATGGTCAGATAGAAAGTCTGGCAGTTGTAGCGAAACATAAGACAATCCTATTGGATTGTCGTAATTGGATTGTGCTGGAGTCATCAATCAGGAGCTTCTCATAGTCTCAATTCAGTATAAGAGATAAGTGGAATGGAATAATCCACTAAATTTGCCATCCCCTTTGTTCCTTTTAAGTAAATTGGTTATGCTTAATTTTGAAGCCAAGCAAGCAACAAAGTTCAGTTTGAATGTTATGAGGTTCAGGATAAAAAAAAGCACAGAAATCAGGCAGAGCAGACAAAATTTCAGGGAGATGTAGAAACAGGAATAGATACTGAGAGGAAAATGTAATGAAAGAGTAAATGAAGAAGGCCAAGTTATGCCCAACCCTTGAGTGGATGTGCAAGAGAGGAAGTAGAAGGAACCTTCATGCTACCTTGCACAAGTTCCTCACATCTCACAATCCTGATTCTTCCATAAACCCAGCAGAGGCCATTCATCTTTTCATGCAAGTCCACAGAGTAAGTGCAGCCAGCACAACATCCCTGGTCAACAGGAGCATGAGGAAAAATATAGTCCATCTCTGGGAGCCATCCCTGAGGTTCCTCTGATCCCTAATGGAAACTTCAATTTTTCATTTGACCAAACATAAATTCTTACAAGGAAAATGTTAGTCTTTATGACCAGATTTTATTGAAAACTTGATTTGGCATTTAAAAAAAAATCATTTTTCTTTTTTGAATATTTCTATTAAAGGTTTTGAATGAAGTAAACATTTTTTCATTCCTCTGACATTTTTACTGGGATTTAGATAGCATTTTTTGAATACCTTTGCCATGAGGAAACACAAATATACATACAATACCCTTACTGTATAGAAGGCATCCACTTGTGTCAACCTAAGTTTGGAAGAAGGAAGAGGAAAACTTCAGTCTCAAACATAGAGCTCAGGCTTCCCTTTAATTAAAAAAAAAACCCTAATTGTCTTATTTATGCGGCTAATTAGTTGCTATAATAAATTAATCTAATTACACTGAAGCAGATTTTCCTCATTTTACATTTGTATAGATCCCTTAGGTAAAATTGTGTTGGCTCTAAAGTCATTCTATAAAACATATGGAAAATTAAGTTAGTGGACTTATGCCAATGGAGAATCTCTCTCAGTAAATATAAAGTTGAGTTTCTGATACTGTCTGATGTCACAAATATTTTATGCTGCACCAGCCTATTCTCCTGCTGCTTGGTCATCAGATTAGTGGGAGTTATATTTGCTTCCTGATGTGCATACATGCAAATCATAAAGTATAATAATACTTTGTGTATACAAAATTATATCAACTGCAAAAATACATAATTGTATCAAAACAGGCACAATTATAAGCTGTTTTCAGACAGGCAAAGATGTTTACAGCATCTGCACTGTAGGCAAGCCTGTCTCTGCCTTTGTTTTACATAATTACATACCCTTTGGATATCATATCATTTCCAAACCTTTATGGCAAAGTTGACACTCGGGAGGAGAGGGAGAAACAACATGTTTTGCTCCTCCATCCCCTGCATTATGCAAAGGCACAGCTTCACAAAGAATCACTTGAAAACTTCATTATGAAATATGTAACTCAGTCTGATTTTTAAAAAATGTTCCTCTTCAAAAACATCAATATTATTCAATTTAGGATTCAGTGACAGACTTTTGGAACTAGTTCAGAATAAAATCTGCTACGATACATTTCAATCCTGAGTCTGCTAGAGCAAACGTGAGTTTTGCTATTGATATCACTAGAGCAAAGCCAGGCTCATGTCTTTGAATTGGAAATGAAAACCAGCCAAGTTTTGCAGGTTTTCAGATTTTGCAACAAAACTCTGAAATGAAACAAGTCACATAAACATTTCTGTTCATGGTGAAGTCCTCGCTTGGATGTGAAAGATTTCTTCCAGCCTGCAACTTCTGCTGCTTCCAGCCTCTCAACTTAGATATGTAGAATGTATGCATCTGCTTGCAGGTCCTAAGTGAACTTGCCTCATAGTATAAGAATATAAGAACTGCTATTTACTGAGTTAGACCATAGGGCCATCAAACCCAGTATCCTATCTCACGAAGAGTGGGTGTTGAGGGCGAGGGGGAACAGGGCATATCCACATTTTTCCACATTGTTCCCTAGTATACAATCCAGCAAATCGTAATTGGGCAATTAGAGAGACCCAGAAAATAAATCACAAGAAGAGTTGCTTTTTAAAAATGATATTAATGTAAAGCACCTCCTGTTTAGCTTCCATAGTCACATACTTCTCTATGGCCATATTGTAACGATGTGCTGTGAGCAGAATCTCAGAGCCGTTGACCGCTACTTCCTTATGTCCCTTAACTTGCTGAAACTCATAGGGCAATCTCCTGCCCTAGCTCCAAAACATATAAGCCTAAATTTGTAGGTTGGTTTTTGAGTTCCCATTCTGCAATGCGGTAAAAGGGCCTGATTTTGTATGATATTTTCTGGGCGTCTCTACACGTGCATTTGTTGTGGGAGCAGTTTACTCACAAGTAGACTATTCATGAGTACACACTCTTGGGCAGGTGTCTACACATGCAAGGAGGCAGGAGAAGATTTGCTGCTAATGTCAGCAAACAGCTAATGGCTGCTAACAGCAGCAAACTCCCAGGGGCCCTGCAATGGGCCCCTGCTACCACCAGGAGGAGGTCTAGGCTCCTCTTGGGTGCTAGCCCAGCGGTTGGCAGAAACGCTGGGCCAGGAGACAGCTGTCTCCTGGCTGGGGGTGAGACATTGCACCCTGCACTTGGGGGCTGCCTGCTGCTGGGGTGAGGACAATGTCCCCCTGCCCCAGCAGCAGAGAGCTCCAGGCCTGGCTCCAGTCAGTGGCAAGGGACTTGGAAAGAGCTTAAGGGGAGGGGCAGGTCCCAGCCCCCTGTCCCAATCTGCCACTGGGGCAGGCAGCAGCTAGCTCACGGCTAGCTGCCCCACCACCAGGTCAGGGCAGGGGGCTGGGACCTGCCTCACCCCTGCAGCTCTTTCCAAGCCTTGTGCCTCAGTCACCCAATCAGGGCACAGAGCTGGAACCTGCCCCTGACCAGGACAGTTCCCAGCCCCCACTCTGTGATAGTGGGGTGGGCTGGGGGCTGGAGAACCTGTTCCCCACTCAGCTCTGTGATCAGTACAAGGATCTCCCAGTGCCGGCCCTGCAGTCACGGAGCCGGCAATGGGAGATAAAAATTTCCCAGCCCCTACTCCCTGATCACAATCTCAAAGTGGGGGGCTTGAAGCTCCCTGCTGCCAAGACAGGGGGACATAGACCCTACCTGTGCTCCGATGGTGAAGCCCGCCCCAGCAGTAAGCAGCTCCCAGGGGCAAACAACAATCTGGTGGCTGGCTGACTGGGAGGAGATTTGCTCCCAGTGAGGCATCTACATGAGTGCTACTGCACAGTAAGTAATCACAAGTAAATCTGCTACTTGCATTTGCAGGTAGCAATTTTACTCATGATTAGTGAAGTTTACTGCACAGTAAGTGTACGCATGTGTAGACGCACACACTTACTCTGTAGTAAACTAGGCTACTGCGCAATAAAGCATCTCGTGTAGATGCACCTGCTGAGAACCAGTTCTTGGTAAGGTCTCAGTCCCCCACCTTGAGATCCAGCTAAATTTCTAGTCAAATTTAAATGTTTAGACCAAAATATGCTTCTCTCAATGGAGGCCATTAACATAGAAGCAGATTGGTAAGCAAGAAACTCTACCCCGGAATTCATAAAATCATCAAATCCTAGAAAATTAGGGTTGGAAGGGACCTCAGGAGATCATCTAGTCTAACCCACTGCTCAAATCAGGACTACCCCAAACTGTATCATCCCAGCAAAGGCTTTGTTGACCTGGGTCTTAAAACCCTTTAAGGATGGAGATTCCACAACCTCTCTGGGTAGTGTACTCTCCTAACTGTTATTCCTAACCATATGTCTAGTAGTCTTAGGAATAGACTCCATCAATATTCAAATCCAGTTCAGACTAGTAGCAAATATCACTGAGACACAATCTCTTCAAGGCTGTTTGGTGCACTTACATGAAATGAGTTTTTTCTGTCAGTCCAGATGCTAGTGAGTCAGCTGGCACAAAAACCACAACCACATTGGGCACTTTGGCTGGCAGAATCAATAGGAATGAATAGGCATAGAGACTGAAGTGTCTACCTTCCATGCCCAGAACTGGCCCCTTTAAACTGGGATCTAAAGATTTTGGCAAGAAAACAGGTGAAAGCTTAGAGCACATCTATGCTATACCCAGTTTTCCATAGGCTGCCAACCTGCACTTCTGTCAATCTGGCATTTTATACAAGTTTTGAACTCACTCTAGAAATTGGACTGCCTTTGTATCCAAATAATTGTTCTATGGAAAACAGGCTGTAGTACAGTGATAGGGAGTGCTGTTAAAAATATGCAGGAGAAAGGGAGCTGAATATAAGACATCATGAACAGTCTGAGCAAGCTCATAGTGACTGTTTGACAAAGGGAACTTTCCACTTGAGCCTAACCCCAAAGTACAGGACCCATGTGAATCAGTGAATATTAATAACTGTGTGGTTTAAAAGATCGCTTCTTAATCATTCATCTCAGTCATCTGTTTAAGGAGTAAGTGATGGACAAGAATCCTTGAGGGTCAGAATGTGTTGACAAGTTCAGAGAACAGCCAGGACCCCGACCGTTTGGTTTTAAGCAGAATGAAAACAAAGAATTGGAGAAGTGACTTTCTAATCTTAGATCGTCTTTTCCGCCTCCAGTTATTTCTAGGACTACCTGGTGACTCTGAAATAGCCTGAGAAATGGTTCCTTGCACCATTTCTAATTTCTTGAACCAGAGTCAAGTTTTTTTGTGTTGCTGGTTCACTAGGGAGCTGTTGCCCAGCTGCTCACTTACCTTGGCAGCATGGCAGCCTTCAGCACATAAATTGAGCCAGCATGAATAGGTGCCATTTTAAGCAGGCTCCAATTAAATACAGCAAGCTTGTAAGTGCCTGATGGCAGGAGCCTCACACTTCTGTTTTGTTTTACTTCATGGCCATAGTATTGCTTTGCATTTATCAGCAGCACTAAAATATTGGAGGAGCTGAGTCAACGCACAGGGTCCAAACTAAGAACAAATCAGAAGGCCTCCATTTAATGAGCCACCTGCTGGAGAAAGGGCTTGAGTCTCTTCCCATTGACTGCACATTACAGAGGCTTTCTTTCATTTACAACATGATCGTAGTGCTCCACTGATGTCCAGGAAGTTACCACTGATATAGACAAGGTGAGCAAGCAAAGAATCAGGTCCCAAAACTACAACTGAGGACCAGGTCTTTAAGTCAAACAAACTAAACTGAAAAACGAAAACTCCCCTTTGCACTGTCAGACCTTGAGATGATAGAAAAACCTGGAGCAGCTGTAAGCCCTGGCAGCTGCTACAGCCCCTTAGGGCTAGTTGCATTGAGAAGAGATTGTCAGTATGCAGCATGGTATGATCATACCCCTTTCTCCTCCTAAAACACCCTCCTACTGGAAAGCAGTGGCACAGTACCAGCTACGATTTGCCATATGCAAAAACTAGGGAACTAGCTGGCAAGGGAAATTTATTAGGAAAGGCTATGTCACTCTATCTAATTAAGATCTGAATCTGCCACAAAAGCATCCCCACAGTTCTCAAGAGGAGCTCAAACAGTTGATCAGCAACATCCACCTCTGCATTAACTGAGGTTGAGGCAAAGGTGTCCTGTGCAAATTTCTAAACAAGTTATTTCCTACTACCCACAAGGAAATATGCCGAAAGTAACAGAAATGATAGGTAAACACTATCCTCTCCCCTTACATTTTACATGGGTTCCTAAAGAGAGCTTGGTGCTATTCAGTTATGTAATTCAGCTTTGCATAAATTACTCCTTTTGACCCAAGCAGTTAAAAAGTTTGGGTCTTTCAAGTTAGAATAACATGGTGATGGAGCTGTGCATTTCTTTGATGCAGTTCTGAATATTTCCAAAGCTTGTACAAAATCCCGTTCCTTGAACACAACAAAGAATGAAACAACAAGAAAGATGCCTGACCTCTATCCCAGGGAAGGTCTTAGAAAAGTTTATTAAAGAGGCCATCCTTAATGGACTGGCCGACACCAACATCCTGAGGGATAGCCAGCATGGGTTTGTTGTGGGTAGGTCTTGCTTGACCAATCTCATTTCCTTTTACGACCAGGTGACCTATCACCTGGACAAGGGAGAAGAGATTGATGTCATATATCTTGACTTCAAAAAAGCCTTCAGTCTGGTATCCCATGATCACCTCTTGGCAAAGCTGGCCATTTGTGGCCTTGGGTCCACCACGATCCACTGGCTGGGAAATTGGCTCCATGGTCGGACCCAGAGGGTAGTAATTGACGGAAGTCAGTCGTCATGGTGTCCTGTGACCAGTGGGGTTCCCCAAGGCTCTTTCCTTGGACCCATATTGTTCAACATCTTCATTAATGATGTGGACATTAGAGTCAGAAGTGGACTGGCCAAGTTCGCCGATGACACCAAACTTTGGGGCAAAGCATCCACACCTGAAGACAGGAGGGTGATGCAGTCTGACCTGGACAGGCTCAGCAAATGGGCAGACGAGAACCTGATGGTGTTTAACACCAAAAAATGCAAGGTTCTCCACCTTGGGAGGAAAAACCCGCAGCATCTTTATAGGCTCGGCAGTGCTACACTGGCTAGTACTACAGAAGAAAGAAACTTGGGGGGCATCATTGACCGCAAGATGAACATGAGCCTGCAATGTGATGCTGCGGCTAGTAAAGCGACCAAAACGCTGGCTTGCATCCATAGATGCTTCCCAAGCAAATCCCGGGATGTCATTCTCCCCTTGTACTCGGCCTTAGTGAGGCCACAGCTGGAGTACGGCGTCCAGTTTTGGGCCCCACAATTCAAAAAGGATGTGGAGAAGCTTGAGAGAGTCCAGAGAAGAGCCACGCACATGATCAGAGGTCAGGAAAACAGACCCTACGACGACAGGCTGAGAGCCATGGGGCTCTTCAGCCTGGAAAAGCACAGGCTCAGGGGTGATCTGATGGCCACCTATAAGTTTATCAGGGGGTGACCATCAGTATCTGGGGGAACGTTTGTTCACCAGAGTGCCCCAAGGGACGATGAGGTCGAACAGTTATAAACTACTGCAAGACCATTTCAGGTTGGACATAAGGAAGAATTTCTTAACTGTCCGAGCCCCCAAGGTCTGGAACAGCCTGCCATCGGAGGTGGTTCAAGCACCTACATTGAACATCTTCAAGAGTAAATTAGATGCTTATCTTGCTGGGATCCTATGACCCCAGCTGACTTCCTGCCCTTCAGGCGGGGGCTGGACTCAATCTTCCGAGGTCCCTTCCAGCCCTAATGTCTATGAAATCTATGAAATCAATGCTTTTGTTCATACTCCCAAGCTCCTTTCAGCTACTACTCAGCCCAAATAGCTCTTTTCTCCATGTCTTTTCTCATTGCTGTCCTCCTATTGTTTTGATTATCATGAATTATAGGGTGCTTCTTGGCAGACCTCTGGCCATTCTCTTATCTCTTACAGACATACAATTTCTTAATAAATCATAGCTAGCTAAACCAATCCATGCATTAGCTCTTTGCATGCTCTTTGCCTTGAGCAGTGACCTGTGCCTGAGATTGGAGTGGAATCTGTTATTCTTTTAGCTTTCTGATTCCATAAAAGCAGATCGACTGTTTGTTTACAGCAATGATGACCTTTCCTCATGTTCAGTGAGCTTTAACCCAATCCATAACATGTACATTAAATCATTATTTAGTGCATGGGTTTTTATATACCAAGAATTCAGTATCACAGGTGATTGATCCAACATATACTTCATTCAAGAAGAAAAACCTTGCTTAATGGAAAACCACCAAACCTGTTTGTTGTTCCAAGCCTCATCTATAAAATGTGGCAGCAGATGACAAAGTATCTGTTTTATGATGCACCTTCTTTCGCATTCTTCCCTTCTTAAAACCTCCCTATTCTGACTGCACAGATTACTTTCATTGAGCACACCTATGTGTATGTACGGCACCTAGCAGAATTGAAACCTACTGCCAGATGATGCATTTAGACACTACTATAAGGCAACAACAACAACAATAATAATAATAATGCTAAAAATGGTTCAGTTACTGCGTCAAACAGAATTCAAAACTTATTAATGAACAGGCGTGTTGACTGCAGTAATGGAATATTGGCAGTGTGGTTTAGTGTCGTGGGGCATTTTTACATGTGCTCCCAATGCAGCGTCAGGCACTTTTAATTAGTGAGCTGTACTAATTAAAAGCACCTGTGCATCATGAGAAAATGACAGCGGAGTGCTTTAAACCAAAGCATATCAAACATGTTTTATTTGAGAGCGCACCTCCACCATTTTGTCATCACAGAAACGCATTGTGCTTCTGATACATGTGATGCGCGAGACCGCCCAAGCACATCAATTTATGTGCTCCAGCAGACTCAATTAATCAAGTCTACTTCAATGCACTGGATTTCCAGCATGTCGAAGCAAGCTTCCCCACATGTGTACAAGTGGCCATGGTTATTCATTTTGTGCCCTCTAACAAAATATTTCAAATATTGGAAGCATATTCCCCCTCCCGCCTACACAGAAACATAACTGCTCAGTGAGAGTTTAGACAGGCTGGCATCCCATGCTTTTCCCTGAGAGGCCTTTGATTCTATCACTGCAGTAGACCCTCCTATTCATGAATATGTCTGCACACACGCAGCACAATTGTACTTCACCAGGGGAGAATAGAATCTCAAACTGTGGGCAAATACCCCAAACTATGGTTATGTAACTGTGTACACACCATTTGGATGCTTACAGTGAAATAGGGTTTAGGTCTAACTGCTAGTGCATGCTGTAAAGTAAGTCTTGATCTGAGAGAGCTCCAAGCGATGTAAATAAGAGTTGCAATATTGACACTTGGGGTGGGGGGAGGAAGAGCCCTTGACTATATTTTATATAAAGCTGGAAGTTGTTTTACAATTTGAGTAGAAGTGGAAAGAAGACAGTTTTCTTTAGAGGCTATATAAGCAAGACAGCTCAACCTCGCAGTAGCTGTTTGCTCCCAGAATAAAGTGACTTTTGGTCATGGCAAAGCATGTATTTGAGCATTTCTCACCCTCTTTGAATTCAGATCTGTGTGACATCTGAAAAGGAGCACGATGGCTTTATCAAAGTGTACAGCGGGAAGAAGAAAGGCTTCGTCCCCATAGACGTCCTAGAAAACATCTGATTTCAACATTCCACTTGCGGCAGTAGGAGAGCTTTGTTGGCAATGCCTGTCTCCCTCATCTCACACTGTGTCAACCCAGATGGGCTGTCTTGCAGATGTTCAGGGAATAATGAGACAACTGCAACAACAATGAAAAGACATTTAGACTGTTAAAGTAACAACAAGATTTTATTTTAAAAAATAAAATAAAAAGAGGGTTGATTCAAAGAATATGTATCAGGAAACCTCCAAGGGGGAAAAGGGATCAGGGAAGCTAAAAGGAATAAGGTAAGACGTGTTTGGCCTTAGCTGATTTTCAGGGCAAGACAGTTATTAATACCCTGATGGAGACAGACAGCCGTTCTGAAGGACTAAACTTGCATCCCGTCCTTGTCTCCTAAGAAACCTGTTGAACTGTATTGTTGTTTGATGTGTGAGTGGAAAAAAGAAAAGGTCCTTGTACTGCAGTCTGATGCTTGTTAGTAAAGTGTGGCTCTAGAGTTTTGTCCACAGTATTAGCCACAATCAGTACAGCGTTTAATCCAGATGTTTAGTCTCATAACAAAGCAGTTTGGAGACATTGTGTAAACGTCAATCTGAGAAGTGCACTTTGGTCTGGACAGCGATGGCTTTCTCTTTCTCTGCGACTGCAATGCATGAAAGAGCAGCCTCAGCTTACATGTCCCTTGTTTTTTGTCTGTATACGAACAAAACTGTCAGCACATGTTGGATGTAATGACTGTTGTGTTACCTGATGGAGTTAGCTGAGTTCCTCCTCTTCAGAATGTCTGACTGGATGTATTCCTCCAAGTTCCCTGCTCCTTTATCTAAGGATAGAAGTGACAAAATGCTCAGAGCTGGGTGAGAGCCACATGCTTGAGAAGTTTTATATTTTTCTGGTGTTTCTTACATTTGGAAAGATTTTATATCTCAGTCCTATTAATAATAAAGGAAGATGGTCAGTTAAGCCCTGCTAAGAGTGAAACTGATAGTGACTAACATGTTGTAAGTGAATGTATAGCTCAGAGCGAGTGAGAGAACTGGATTGTCTTCTAATTGCGCTTAATCCTGCCATTGACTAGATAGCAGCACTTAGGGTTCAGCTGTATGTACACTAAGCCAAATTCTGCCTAGATGAAATCCCCCATGCTTAAGTCCAATGAAGTTGCAGAAATGCCCATTAAGAAAGTGCTTGGGTGACAGTCTGTATCACGCTGTCTCCAATGTTGAAAAATTCCGCTGAAGGGTGCAGAATGAACCCCTTGTGCCCAAGCAAAACCCATTAGTTTTAGTGGGTCTCTTTAAAAACATAAGGTTCTCCAATGCAAATCACATCATAACATCAAGGCCTTAGCACTCCCCAGACTACATGGAAGCAAGATTTTCATTTGAGCTTTGCAGGTGGCCACTGTGTCTAAAATAGGCTGAATCACAAAGGCCTATGTCTCAACATCAAGAAAGTTTGCATCTGGAGCCCTAGGCCCTAGTCTGGCATGTAGGATGGCCCTGCTCTGGCATGTGGGTTGAAATCCTAAGCCCCTGCAGAGGCTTCCTGAGGCCTGTATGCTTCTAGACAGACTCAAGGGTCCACACAGCAGATCTGTATGTGAGATAAAAGCCACACGTTGTGAGCTCTCATCTGTTTCTCATTAACAAGTAAGAGTTAGGGGTATCAACTGCTGAATCCTTCTCTTTACAGCTTATGTCATTTATACTGATTGCGAGCATCCCTTTGTCCAACCAAAACCATCCTAGCGCATAACATGTTTAGTGGGATTGCCAGAGATTTATTTATAAATGGTCTTTTTCTTTCACTCAGCTCGCTTTGCAAGGTAACCAATGGGGAAGCAAAGGAAACATACGCCTTAGAGATCAAAAAAAAGAAGTATTAGAAGTGTCATTACTCTACCCTACTTTATAATATTTTTATTTCATAGTAACCAATCCAAATAATACTTTAATAAAAACACCTCTCAAATGCTTGTTATAACAAAAATATGTGTTACTTGGGCCTGGCCTGTTAAACCCGAACTGTATTACTCTATACATGTGTGCTACTGTTTACATAATTGCATCATACTGTGATTCCCCTCGTACTGCAATCTCTTCCTATGATTTCAGTTTCTCCATAAAACATACATCATACTACTCGAAGGATGATATGAATAGTAACTACAATTCACAATGGCCTTTAATCAATGTCAGTTTGATTCTTTTGATACCAAGCAATAAATAATAAAGTGACTGAAAAAAGCCTAAGTGGATTATGTCATGTTCAAGCAAACATTGCTTCTGAACCAAAGCTTTCATGGTTACTTTTACCTTTCAGTTTGGTTTGATTTGGTTGGCTTTGCTTTTTGGTCATTGTTTGATGTGGAAAACAGTATTTTGTCCCTATTTTAACACAATGCTTATGCACATGCCTGACTTGAAACATACACTCTGTTGGCTGCTGATATGCTTAAAGGTAGGCATGTGTTTAAGCACTCAGCTTAGAGAAATAAAGGTCTTGATTCAGCAATTTTGGATGCCTTATTCTGAATCCAAATTAATGTTCCATAGTTTTTTTTTTCTACCATTTGCAATTCACAATAGCCGTTGCATTAATAATTGGATAAAAATCAGGCAAAGAGTAGGACTGGACTTTATCTAATACTTGCTCAGAAAAATTGAATTTTAGGAGATAAATGTTGTTCTCATCTAATTTAATGTTCTGCTTAATAAAGAACATGCAATGGTTGGAAGGAGAATGGAAATATATGCATCTTGACCTCTTCTTTGCATTGGATAGTTTATCACTTTACATTATTCATCATTTGGAGCACTTACTACAGTCATCAGCAGGCAAAACTATTCAATGGTTTATCTGAATTACTCCTGCATCCCTGAGGATTTCTCTGCTGAAACATTCCCCAAATAGTTCTTCTATAAAACATATAGCACATATAGAACATGTGATGCTACTGTGTGTAATAAAGGTTTTATCGATACGCATTTGGTATGAGCTGCACAAATTGCAGTCAACTGCCATTCATGAACAGTACAGTATCTTAGATATATAGCAGTAATGCCTTTATACCACACATTCTTCGGTGGCCTCCTGTCACAATATGATCTACAACTCATGATTAACCTATGCTACTCATTGTCACAGGATGTCATTGAGGTCAAGAATTTAGCCAGATTACCAGAGAAGTTTTATATTTCTATGGATAACAAAAATAGATAGAATTATAATAAAACTTTTAAAAAGAGTTCTGAAAAGAGTATAAGAGCTCGTTCTTCAGGGCCTAAACCATTCCTAATTATTAGGGGAAAAGGAGGATAATTCCCTAAGTACTGATTCTCTTACAGTTATGAGCTGCATGAGCTATGTACAGGAAGCCATTTGCTGTACATAATGATACATTTTATCACCCTGGGTAGGTCTGTAGGACCTAGTGTTCTGTGTTTTGAGCATCATCTGCTAGCACTCTATTTATTAATAGTTGGATTATCTATAAAGACACCTGTGTTTTAAAAACATTTATTTCATCTTTCTCTTCCTATTTAAGAAATTGAATAGTAGTTGAGTAATCATAGAAAAGCAAGGCTAGAAGGGACCTTGAAAGGTCCTCTATACCAACCCTGGCTCAGGGTAGGATCATCCCTTTTTAAAGCATCCCAGAAACATTTGCCTAACCTTCACCTAAAAGTTTTCCATTTAAATCCTGGATTCAGTGAAGTCAATGGCAAAAAATCCCTGAAGTTCTTTAGGGCCAGGATTTCAGCTTTAGTTGATGAGAGACTAACCATCAGCTTTACTGCTTTTCTAGATATCAATTTTCTAATGTGCACACATGACACCTCAGGGTACTCTAAAGAAGATAGTACACATCACAATGAGAAACAGTAAAGATTTGATGGACTATAGTATTTATTGTGTACAGCTGTTCCTTTCTCCATTCACATATAAAAGATAGGGCGCATCGATACATCACCCCAAGTTGCTGTAGCAATGTGCTATGTTGCCATATGACAAGCTATGGCGATGTAGCTATCACGTGAGTCTACACATGACTGGCAGCTACTTCACCATAGCAACACACTCCCCCATTTTAGTGCACCACTACGGCAAAGTAGCAGCTAAAACTAATCATATGTCAAACACGTGGCATAGTATGGACAGTTACTGTGCCGTGCTTTAGTAATTCCAAAAGGAAGTACTAAAACACGGCACATTAACAACATCACCGTAGGGTGATGTGTAGATGCACCCATAGAGAAGGACATAATACAGCAGTATTAGTTTCCAGAAGTCTGATACACCAACTGCTGCAGCTCCCTGAGCCTGACGAAGGGTTTTTGAACCCGAAAGCTTGCTTATAACTATTCTCCAACCATTTGGGTTGGTCTAATAAAAGATATCAAATTCACCCAAGGAACCTTGTCTGCCTATATCCTTAGACCAACACGGCTACAACCTAAATCCCTGCAGAAGTCTGTCATACATTTTATCAAATGTTTTGAACATCAGTGAAAATGGAGGAAAAAATTAAAAAATCACAAAACAAGTCCATTTTGATTATATCTAAAATATATGATGATACAAATCTCATTGCCATGGAGATTGCTTTTATACTTTACCATATTACAAATAGTTTTCTAGTCCAACCAAAATAGTTCCTTTCAAATATCTCATATAGTCACAGACTATCAAGATGTGCACAATGCATTTTGCAAAGCACATAGTGCATGCAGATAAGTATTTCCAGTGGGAACATATATCAACAAAGTCTTCATATTTAGTTTTCCATGGCAAAATAAGTTCATCTAAGTTGAGGTACAAAAGTATTATTTTTAAACCTAGCCTTTATATAGATATTGTAATGCGCCTGGGGAATGAATACTTGGCAGTCTGCTCAAAAGAAGCCGAGAGCTGCAATAGCAAGATTGTTGCTGGTCAGCAAAGTAAATTTCTGAGCTGCTAACAGAACACCATTCAACACCTCCTCAAATTAATGTATCTCATTCTACCAGTGATATTATTCCTTATATTTAACAGCATCAACTTGATAGCAAGGACAGAGTCCCTTTAGTGTCCATCCTGATTGATTGGTTCCCTTATCTTAATGTGTTTGGCACCTAGATAGGATGGTAATTGGTGTCCTACAAGTACCTGAACCAGACAGATAAATGGATAGGGGAGTACAGCAAGACCAGACAGCACTATCTGCATTCATACCAACTGTGTACCATACAAGCACACCGCTACAGAGAGCTGAGCTGCAGACATATATGACTGCATATATACGAGGCACATGAATAACAAAACACTCTGCACTCCAAAATGCACGCTGCCTCCTAAGGCAAAGTTGGGAACTTATACTTAAAAAAATAGCCAAGCTGGAAACCTGAACTATATTGAAGATGATATGCAAAACATGCGCCAACCTGTGTGTTTAAAAAATGTCATGTGCACAGTATGGAAATTTAGACAGATTGGCCAGAGATATACCAAGGTTCATCTGATTATGTATGCTACCAGGCCACTAATAATTTGATGGCTCTCAGAAAGATGAGGTTTTGAGAGGGGGACATGAAAAGGTGTTATTTTAGCAGTGCAGTAACCTGAAAGGAGCCCCAACAATAAGAGAGGTGCACTGGTAAAGCCTTCCATAAAATATCATTTGTTGGTGTTGTTCATCTAGGTCCAATCCTCCCACCCAAGACAGGGTACTGACACTGAAATAGCCCTGTCAGCTTTAACACACCTTTCACGATTCTTAACCCACTCGTTCTCCAGACACTCCATCAGTCACCAAAGCAAATCACCTCTCCCCACACAATGTGTTGACAATGTATAGCCATCACAGAACTGTGCTCTACACCACACAGGAAGGCCAATATCCTGAGTGACCATGCCAGCTATTGTCTGCAACAACAGTTGCAGCTCTGCTGCTTAGAACCAAAAACCAAAACCTTCAGCGCTTGCCCCTGCTTTTTGGCATGCATACATATGCAGAAAACATATGCCATTCTTTGTGCTGTCCTGCTACATACAGTCTATTCTTAGCTAATGGTCACTGGTGCTAAACATCTGGACCCAGGCTTGCATCCAAGTGCACCCTTAGCCCAACATCCACTCCTGTTTGGAGTTGCACTGGTTCTCACACCCACTCCCTTAATGGAAAGTTCTTGGAAAGCATCTGCCCTGTTAAATCTGCAGCCTCTTCCCTAAACCCAAACATACTTGAACTCAGTGAAGTTCTTTGACCAGGGGACATGTGTGTATTCCATACCAGCGATTTAGTGCCTCAAACCAGAAGGTTGGCTGCCCAAGGAAAAGAGCCCAACAGGAGCAGAGGTCTGTGTAGTAGAGGGTGGAGGATTGTATGTCTGAGGGGAACAAAAAGTGAAAAGACATGATTTTTTTTACACTTTGGGGGAGACCAGCTTTCCCAGGCACAAGCATCACTTGAATCATCTGGGAAAAGAATATTTGTGAGTGACTAATTCATATTCTTCATTACTATACATCTCCACATTTTGGCTCAAGAAATCTATAGTGAATATAATTACCTGCCTCTCCCCAGCATCCTGAGGATGAGTCTGTGCTTGATCACATCAGCAAGTAGAAGTCCTGCCTCCCTCCATCCCCAGTCCTTTCTCTTGCTGCCAGGGGCTATTCTCCTTGTGATTGTTATCTAGGTCACTATGAGGAATCCCTCCCTGTGGCTCTTTCTGCCTGATGATGTCACTGGACATTGCTGTTTCATTGTAATGCCCCTGTTTCATAGCATTATTCTGCAAATGGCCTTGCTTATGCTATTGCAACACAACTCGAGATGACAGGAAATGCCCAGATGGGAAGCAAAGGAGATTTGCTTCTCTCTCATTTTCTGGGTGATGCCTGGTGAAATTACAATGCAAGATGACTCATCTCCAACACGACAGCAATGAGCATCAAGCAAGACATGTTCACAGAGCTGGTCCTGCTGGTGAGAGGGAGGAGTGATATGATGTACTATTGATTCACATGTATTTTAATGAGACTGTTGAGGAGGTTACAATCAAATAGCTATATTAACCAGATTTGACTGTACCATATGGGCACCAGATAAAACAGATTATTGGCCTAGAAACTAGGCTGGATTATGCAAGTAAGTGTACCCTGCCCTCAACTGCATATGCTGGACTTACAAGACAACCTCATATGCATAATGTATGCCTTCTTACATAAGTGGAAGGATGAGGGCCAGCATAGTTGATAAATATTATGGTACATATCCTATAAACACAGCTTCTCAATTACTGTAGTGCTAACTATATTAGTCACCTCAGGCTCTTGTGCACCTACTAGGACCAAGTAGCTTGTAAATAAGATGGCCATTGGCAAAGTACTGGCCTGCTATTCAGGTGATCTAGATTCAAGTTTCAGTTCTATCATAGACTTCCTTGCATGACACTGGGCAAATCACTTAGGGAAGAACTTTGTTTCACTAATAAGATATGAATGTGATACTCTCTAGGCACTCAACAACATTTCATAGTTTCATGGTTTCATAGTAGCTAGGGTCAGGAGGGACCTGAACAGATCATCTAGCCTGACCCCCTGCCACAGGCAGGAATGAATGCTGGGTTCACAAGACCCCAGATAGGTGATCATCCAACCTCCTCTTGAATATGCCCAAGGTAGGGGCAAAGACCACCTCCCTGGGAAGTTGGTTCCAGATTTTGGCCACCCTAACTGTAAAATATTGCCTTCTGATCTCCAACCTAAACCTATTCTCCATCAGCTTAGGACCATTGTTCCTCGTCACCCCAGATGGTGCTGGGGAGAAAAGGGCTCTACCTATTTGCTGTTGATCCCCCTTGATGAGCTTGTAGGCAGCCACCAGGTCTCCCCTCAGCCTCCTCTTGCTGAGGCTAAACAGGTTCAGGTCCTTCAGTCTCTCCTCATAGGGCCTGTCCTGCTGCCCTCTCACCAAGCAGGTGGCCCTCTCTGAACCCTCTCCAGAGGGTTGATTCAACTTCAACTTGCACACAAATGCCAAAGTGACCAATGTGGCCACAGTTATACCCTACCCAACTAAGTTTGTGCCAACTGCATGTGCTTAGAACCAATTCAGTGCTGCCCTGGAGGCATCTAATTTCATTTACAGTCTGCTATGATTCAACTTTACTAGGGCCAGACAATAGTTCTGCATAACCCCCAAAACTGTAGCTGGCCAAAAACCACACTCATGCCCATTTAGCCATCTTACATTTTGCTCAGCAATTAGAACTCCCAAGGGCTTTGTTACACATTACACTTTAAGCTTCTCAGATGTGGATTGGTGTTAGTGTTAGCCTGAGTTTAGTTACATATTCAGACTAAAAACCTGCTCTGTATGTCCCCAACCTGCACCACTCTGACTTGCCACAAGGGCTAGGGACAGATGTTATACATAAACCAGTTTCAGCCATTTTGAAACTGGTTTATGTCCACTGAACTTCTGTCCTGTTACAGGCTGAAACAAGTTTCTGATTTCTTAAACTGGTTTAAGATAAACGTGGTTGAATGTAGTATCAGATTGAATGTTATTAGTAGATGTCTAGAATTATGAATCCAAAAAGATGACAAAACTAGTAGGGAAATGCAGATCGCCCGAGCTAGGGACTAACATAAGAGGGATGCAGGTGAGGAGGAGAACACAACTAGGTTACAGAAAATATAATGTTGCCAACTAAGCCCAGGTGTGGGGAAGGGTGGTGAGGGAAGGGGAGGGAGGGAGTTCATGATGCTGAGAGAGAAAGAAGATAGATACACACAAACCCATACAATGGTCCACAATGGTGGAGGAAGTAGGCTGATGAAAGTTTCTCAGTTCATATAGAGTCTCATCATAAGGGTCCTCTTCAGGTAGAATGGGGTGGTCCATTGCTGAAGATTCCTCTCAAAGTGAAGTCCATCAGGTGCAGTGAGGGGTTCAGGTGGTCCCCTCTGGGTCCAATCCAGTGATGGTCAGTCTGGTGGGGTTGGTGTACTGGCGGTGGCCCATGATGTGCTCCATGTAGATGTTATGACTACACTTGATCTGAGCCTTCAAGAGGCCAAGAAGCAATCAGATATATACCAGTTTCAAAATGGCTGAAACTGGCTTAAGATAAAACTGGTTGAATATAGTATCAGACTTAACTGATTTTGGTCAAACCAGTTTATGAAACTTCAGTCACAGGCCCCTTCCTGGTTCAAGTTAAATCACAGTCCCGCAGCATGCTTTGCAGCACTGGGCTGTGCTGTGCTGTCTGCTCCAGCAGAGAAGGGTTGGGGGCGGGGGAGGAAGGGACTACCCCCCCACCCCCCACAGACAAACCCCATTTGGGGTCTGGGGCCAGGAAGGGGGATTAAATTTTCCTTCCCCCAAGTACAGAGCTTCCCTGCCCTGCTAAAAACTTACTGCAGGCTGTGACTGTGGGCTACAAATCCCAGCAGCACCTGAAAGCAGGCAGAGGAAATGATGAGCAACTCTGCAGGGTCCTGTTACTGTGACTCTAGACTGCAAATCCCAGAGACCTCGGGGGCAGCAGGAAGAAGAAGCAAACACATAGCCCATGCTGACTTCATGCCAGAGAGCTGTGCTGTAGTGCCACCCAGCTTCTGATCTAAGCCACTGCAGGTATATGGCTGTATTTCCTGAATCAAAAGTGAATGTCTGTCCAGTTGTTTCTCACTTTAATCTCTGCCATTTAAACTAACCTGCAAAGACTGAATTGATTCAGCCTCAGGCTTTTTGACTGTCTGTACTTAGCCTAGAGGGTTGGCAAGTCAGGGCAGGCTTCTATCCCTGCTCTAGGTGGGTATGGGCTGGAGAGGTGGGTTGATAGGGCCAGGAGCATGAGGCTGGAAGGGGCAAAGTGTAATGATGAGGATTAGGTTGTGAAATGGGAGCTGGAGAGGCAATGGGTGGGAATGGCAGTGAGGGACTGGGTGGTAAAATTAAGTCAACCAGTCCCTGAAGCCACTAAAGGATAAAATAAAAAGAAGTAAAAAATAATAATTAAACAAAAATAAAGAGCAAGTAAATTTAAAGAAATTTTCATGTTTTAATACATTGGGATTGGGAAACCTCTGATCATGAGGACACTGCCCCTGCACCAGGAGGGAAGCCCCAGCTCATGCAGACCCCAGCTGTGGCCCCCTACTTTGATTCCCCTTTCATCCCTCCCCCAGGCCTCCCTCCTGGACTACTGTGTGCCCCTGCTACCTAACCACGTCTCTCTCACACACACACCCCAGGGGGGGAGCAGGAGGCAGAGTTGGCTTGGTGCCAGTAATACCCCCTAAGCAGTAGAGTTCAGGGGGTGGAAAGTCTGTCCACACAGAGCAGCAGGATCAGGGAAAAGGACACTGCATCCTGAGATGCCAGAGGACTGAAAGTTGGGCATCTTATCTCTGGAGAGTAGTCATCCATTCATGGGCCATGTAACACAGATCAAAGATAAACCTGCCCTAGAGTGGCATAACTAAAAGGTGCTTAAAACTAGTCTTAATTTGTGGACAATTCAAGGGCTAAGTGCTCCCTGAGCCACCTAACATTACTGTGCAATAAAGCCCCAAGATAGTCTTGGGGAATCCAGGTTCTATCCTCACTTCCCTCTGAGGGATTTGAGTCCTGACCTCACAGCTCATAAAGCAATGTCCAAACCTTTGCATGGCAGAGGTCAACAGAGTACTACTTCATTAAAGAGGAGCCTGTGAGAAGACATGGCCTGGAACCCGGAGCAGGAAGGAGTCTGTCCTTGTGTTTGGAGAGAAGGAAAAGAGAGCCTTCTGGACTGCTAGTAGCAAGCTTCAAAGGCACTGTCTTTTCTTGCAGAAAAAGAAAACCCATATGTACAAGATTGAGTATTCTCCAGCTCTTTCACTAGTTCATGCTGCTTTTGGGAACACTACTGGAATCCTTCATACCCTTCTCTAACTACCAGGCCATTCATGGAGGCAGAGGCAGCTTATGCTGTTGCCTGCATAGACATCTAGCTGCTTAGGTCAGCACTGCAGAGAGGCCTATGTATTCTGTGGACAGGAGGAAGCTGGATTCCAAGAAGACAGAAGCATCTTCACATAAGTTAAAATGTTTCATTGGAATGAATAAAGGCCATGTGCCTCCTGCCTAGTCAAGGAGATGTCAAGTGCTGGCCATTGAAATGAATGGGAAAGCTGTGTAGTTCTGTAGGGCAAAGTAGAATTCACCTTCAAAGGGCTGCAAGTGGGAAGGGGAGGGCAAGGGGTGGGGGGCAGAAGCTGCATATTAGCTCTTCTCTGAAAGTACAGAAGAACCGCACATCTACACAGGTGAAGTGAAATGCCTCCCTGATCAAGGCAGGACTTTGACTGCAGCTGGTCATTAGACATCCAGTGGGTAAAATAAAAGTCAGCCCTTTCTCCCTGTGTTCCATATCTGCTCAATGGAGTCTAGCCTCTGCTGTCCTGTCACTGAGCTTTCAAGCCCTTTAGGACAGAGACCATTTCTGATGTTGAGTATGTGCAGGATTGTAGTTTCTACACAGTACTGTAACCCAGAGGAGAAATAATAACAAAGGGCATAACTGGCATTGAGAAATTGAACCTAACTTCTTTGAGAAAAGGAGAACAAGCTGTATGACCTACCAGACAGGTTCTTCATCAAAAAGCTGGGTAAATAAGGATGCTTTATTAGAGTTTGGTCAAGTAACTGAGGTATAGTCTTCATTAAGAGATAAGAAGTGGGATTTCCAGGGACACCTGCTTGGACTTTCAGGTCATGGCAAATGCAGACACTTTTTACAACCTGGGTACCCATGTCAAAACTTGCCATCATCTGGCTAGTAAGGATGATCTGTTCCAGCAAAGTAAGTTTCAGGGTCCCATTAGAGTGCACACCATTAAAAATGAAGCAGCTTTTGCTGCACTGCGGCACAGAGTTTTTCCACAGTATTTCCTGCGCTCAGAATAGTCAAATACCGTGACAGTGGCAAGCTTGCCATGAGAGAATGCTGTTTCTTTTAATGACAGCGACTAATGATATTAATGTTCAGACAATCTGAAGTAATTCCATGTTTACTGCTCTGTTCTAAATCAGGGAGACTGACACTCTCTGGTCTCAGTGGTCTGGACTGTTTAATCCTAATTCCCATTGGACAACGCTCACTCACATGATGTTAGCAAGGGTTGCAGAATCTAGCCCAAGAGGGTTATTTTTCCCTGAAAAGCTGTTTGTTCCTCCGCCTCTGCTGTATAACACCCCCAGCATATGCCACAGATGAACGTAACGCATCAGCTGTCAGATCAGATGCCAGAGCAGGCACACAGGCCTGAGCCAGCCAGTGTTGCAGTTAGTGAACTGTTCACATTCATTCACCAGAAGGAAATGCTAAACAATGACTGCTAATTGGAGACCAACAAACCACAGTGTCCAGAGAATTCAGAACTATTAAAGATAGCATCTTGCCCCCAAGCCTTGCATCTTCATTTAACCCCATCATTGCTTTTTATAGTTTGCCACATAGAAGCCAGCAGTTATCCTACTAGTCCTCAGAAGGAAAATTTGTTAGTGCAATGTACTGGTTGTAGTACATTTTCTTTAGGCCAGATTCTTACCTGTGCCAGAATTTTGGTCACTGCAGAAGAAGGGTAGTGGCTTGAGCCGTTTCATATTTTCCCAATTTCTGGGTCTATTATAGCCCAGTACAGCTCTAGAACAGGCTTGCAACCCCAAGAGATGTTATGTCAGCTAGGCCTTGCCGTAGCTCAGTGTTCTTCCTGACCCAGACACAAAAAAGCCATGTATGCCAGCTGTAGAGGCCCATGCATGCTTCCCCCCACCCCATACACACCAATCAAGGGATGAATTTGCTACTTTAAGACAGTATTAAAGCCCTGTGTTTCAAACAGCAAATACAAAAGGCCCTGCTGTTGCGTTTCCAGTACAAACCATACTTAGGCAACACCCTGAATTTGGATTCCTTGGGCACGTCTTCAGGATGCTAACTGTGCAGTAGCACATCACAGCACAAACAGTGCTAACATGCTTCTCCAGTTACTGCTCATGAATTTAATACTTCATTATACAAGTACTAAATTTAATGTGCAATAACCACTGTGCACTAATGAACATGTAGACATGCCCATCTTGGATACTTTTGTTCCAAGAATATTGCAGATTAATGGAGATTTACCCAGGAGATTATAACTTTCCAGCTAAGGGTTTTCAATAGCACCAATCAATTCCCATCATGCTGGCTCTGGAAAAATGGCTGTGTCAAGGAAGAGAGATTCTGCTTCTGAAAAAGATCAGATTCTGGATTAGTCCAATTGCTCCTGTAATCTTATTCCAAACTCTTTAACTGAGAATACTCTAGCATGACTGTTTTCTGGAGCTCTGAAACCTGCACTGTCTAAAAAGAATTTGGGCTGTCTGAGCCAGTGGACCAACAAGTTACTGCCATCCCTCAACTCCTTGTGGACCAACAAGCATCTTCATTACCTATTTTTTAATTGTAAAGGAAGGAGGAGGGTCATCTGAAGACCCCTTACCATGAGCTCACAAACCACCAATAATCCACTACCAGGCATGGATGGAAATGGAACCGTTGATATAACTACACCCTGACACACTGAGTGTATCTACACAAGATGCTTTACTGCTCAGCAGATTAATCCACTGCACAGTAAAGCATCACCATGTAACTGTGTACAGCAGCTACTGAGCAGTAAATTAGTCTACTACGCAGTTAGTTAGTACCTGTAAATACAGGTGCTAAACTAACTGCACAGTAGGGCTCATGTAGACACTGACCAGGAGCAAATTTGCCCCAGAAGGGGACCTGGTCCTGGCACTGCTCAGTTCCCAGCTCCCTCCAGGAGCTAGAAGCCATTCAGCACAGGAACCAGGTTCCTCTCTGGGACCCACAGGGACCAGGTCCACCCACCCCCACCAATCCTGGTGCTGCAGGACTCCTGGATTTTTATAGAACAGGGATCAGAGCAGCTCTGAGATGGAGAAGCTCTTGCTTTCCCACTCAGGCAGGTGCTGGCCATGAGCTGTCCTGCCAGTTGGGCAGCTGGCAGTGATCCCCTGGCTAGGTGAGAATTCCCTGCCCAGCCATGGGCTCACTGCCAGCTGCCCCACGGGCAGGACAGCTCCCAGCAAGCCCTACCTAACTGGGTGGGGAAACAAGAGCTCCCCAGTCAGCAGATTGGAGCAGGGGCTAGGAAACAGCTGGGGTGGAGAGGGGACACTTCCTAGCCCTGGGGCATGGTGCTGGGAAACAGCTGGCCCCCACCCCCTGGAGCCCAGGCCTGACCCGGGTGTCTCCTGCCAGCATGGGGCTGGCACTAGGGGGAGCCTAGAGCTCCCCCCACCTGCCATATGGCTGGGCACACACCTAGTTTTAGTGTGCATAGTAGTGTTAAAGGTGCTGCAAGCAGCAGGAAAAAGAAAACTTTTTTTTTTTTGCCATGACTGCTATTGATCATCTAGGTTTAATGATGACTCAGGCAGAGCGCTGAAATTTTGCACCATTTAAATGAAGGTCTTTGACTGAACAGAAGGGGAAAGCCTTAGCTAGTTCTTCAAATATTTCTCTTTCTTATGCCGTATCACTTTGTTATCTGTCCTGTACTTGTCAGCCCCAGACAGAACACCAAGCAGAGAAGCCACAGCAGTGTGGCCAAAGCAGGAGCTAATACAGCTGTAGGCCATAAGGCAAGCCGGGGGCAGTAAGAGTTAAAAACCTGTAAGTCTAAAATTTTGTGGCTGGCAACAAAGTGAATGCATCAAAACATTTGGAATCTAGTCAAGAGTATCCTGAGATGGAGAGAATCAGTATGAACTGCATAATAGATAATAAAAGGATGTGAGAGAGTATAACCAAAACCTCATAGATATCTGGGATGGTGTGTTGGAGTTCTGTAATAAAATAAGTTCAATAATCAGCAAATTGTAAGGTGCATAGCATGAGATGTGACTAATCATGTGTGGCCAACAATGTGGGCTTGATGTAAGTGTTTCTAATATATAAGCACTGTATATATGGATCTGTACTGAACTCTGCATTATCCCTGCTGTTGGCCAGGCTGATCATGTGTGTGATAGTATGAATAAAGGCTATGCTAAGTCTATACTCACTGAATAGCTGCTGCATGGTTATTCGAAGTGCATTGTATGTAGTAGGATTTACCAGGCTGGCCTTGGAGAAAACAACAGCAGTCAGGTAGCTTCCCAGACCTACCATGGAGGAAGGTCTGCTACCCACTTACTGGTAATTCAGACTTAACTGGCATATACACCCACCCATCGTCTTCAGGGAGATAGGAAGCAGGAGTAGTCAGTGTTGGCGAGAGTGAGAGTAAATGATGCAATTATAGTCTGAGAGGTGGAGTGACAGACACTGTGACACTATCTGTTGTTTTATTAGAGACATCTGCTGACCCACCTACACGGTATCTCCAGCCATGCTAGACACAGCATGATACAGGAAGAACCAAGGATGTGTCTAACCAAAACACCACAGACACAGTACTCTATGTGTACAACCATCCATGACCCTCTCTCAGGGGTTGCCTCCCTACAACATAAATAAATCTACTCTTAAGCACATATTCCAGGAATAAAAGGTATTGATACAAACACCTTGATAAATTATCTATTGGAAAAAATTCATCTCATAAAGATGTGGCCTGGACTGGCAAATAAGTATTGAAAGTAAAAACCAAAATAAAAAAAGATTTGGTTTTCAGTTGTCTCCAGGCTCTTCTTTTGTTAACTGTATATATAGCAGGTCTTGAATTCTACTAACAAAATACAAAAAAAGATAGGAATAGCATGTGTGCAACGTCTACAGGCCACACCACCAGGAAAATTCCATACCCAGTTGGTGAACATTCAAGAAAAGGACCCAATTTTACATAAAAGAGGAAATGAATGATGACTCCCAACAGGTCCCAAAGCCAGGAATTAAATTAATGGACCCTAAGTTTGGGGGTTATAATGGGGAAGGTACAGTTGACATTTACCTGGTCAAACAGATATGAGCAACAGTGATGAATGGCGGCAGCTCCAACTGTGGTAGAAAATGTATGAGGTGACCTGGGAAACATAAAAGGCAAAGTAATGTGTCAAATTGCAGTCAAGTGCGAGCAATAAAGCCTGACAGATCATTACTCAAGTAGACAATATGAAGAGTGCGGAGTTCTGATTTGCCCTAAGAAGGATGAAGAGGAGGAAGAACATGTGAATCAATTACATCTCCGATGAATACGGTGGAATGTCATAATCACTATATATTATTTTCTATGAAGATCCAGAATCATGCTTGAGTCCTAGGAGTGGATGAATGAGAGCAATAAAATTCATTAATGTATGTAAAGGCTAAGTTCATTAAGTCTGTGAAGTGCTTTGAGAATCTCATATGTAAGACACCACAGAAGCACAAAGTATTATTACCAGCCCTGACACTTTAAATTAATTGTCAGTCTATAAAATATTCTAAATTAGATTAAACCAAGGCTGCACATGCCTACACAAATGCTCACGCCTTTGCAGTGCTGTAAAAGCTGTGATGGGGTCAGATTGAATATAGTGAACACTGCAAGACTTCAGACAAAAGAAAGGATGTTTAATATTGTTGGCAGGCCCTGAAGGAATCTATTCTTGTCACCAGATCTCTTTGACAAAAGAAAAAAAACTTCTTTTTATTCTTTCTTTTAAATACATTTCATATAATTAACAGTGGGCACCAACTTAACTAATGTTCCTGGAAGAGTGAAACATGTATCACTTTTCTCTTTTTTCTTTCTAAAATGAGTGAGATGACAAGATGGCTAGAAGGGAAATCTTTGTTGGGCTGTCTTATTTCTCTTTTGCCTGTCATGTTCGCTAAGAGAATGGAAAGTCATTAATCACCTATCAAAATAACCCACTAGAGTTGCTTTAGGGTTAGCCAGGATTAAAAAGCATCATCAAAGCATGGCAATTAATTTAAATGGGTAACACAATGTCAAGCTCTTTATTCAAAACCAAGTAGCAGATGATATGTAACAGATCTTGGTTGATATTAAGAAAGAGTGAGTGAAGCATCTCATTTGACTAGAAGAACAAAAGTTGTGAGTGAGCTACGAATAAAATGAAACAGAACAGATGAGGGGAAAAGGAAAGTTTATATTGATAATCCTAGGTATTATTATTTTTCAACCATTTGATATAAGGGATTCAGTGGAAGTTATTCTTTATTTGTGCAAGAGAACTAGGTCATCAAGAGGATGTCTTCACTGTAGGGTTTAGAGCTAGCTCAGGTAAGTCTATATTGCTGTCCATTGTGTACAGTGTAGACATATGCTGAGTTCCATTCATAGCCCTTGCATGAACTTCCTGTGTGACCCTAAGTAAGACACAATCCGTCTGCTTCATATTTCATAGTTTCATAGTAGCTAGGGTCTGGAGGGACCAGAACAGATCGTCTAGCCTGACCCCCTGCCACAGGCAGGAATGAATGCTGGGTTCACAAGACCCCAGACAGGTGATCATCCAACCTTCTCTTGAATTTGCCCAAGGTAGGGGCGAGGACCACATATTCACCACATATAAAGTGACAGTACAGCATTGGTTGAGAAGTGAATTTTCCCTCTGAAAAGTTCAATGAAAATTTTTAATTGTTTTCATTTTGATAGGTTTGGGGGGCTATTGACCTTTCTTTAAACTGGGCTGCCCCTCCTGCAGCTGCTGACTTGCTGTCAAGAGGCTTCAGCAGGGGGTGGGGGAAGGGAGCTGGCAGGAGGTCAGGACTTGTGGGGGAGCACACCAGCAGCCTCCTGGGAGACATGCAGGAGCAGCCCTCACAACCTCTTGGCCTTGGCAGCAAACCTGCTGCACCAAACAGCACACATCTGTTCAGTTGGAATGTGTTCTAATTTATGGCACTTTAAGTGCAAAAGAGCACTTTCCGCCAGGGGCTTTTTGAACATCTGTATTTAGCCAGAGTTACTGCCACGACTTAACCTGCTGTAAATTGTTAGATTGTCCAAACTGTTTACTCTCCCTAAGTCTCTGCAGACCCTGTTTCCCACTGTTTCTCTTTGGTCACTTTCTCGTGCGGTATCCCTGGATTAGAATCCTCCCATCCTCTTCTCCCCTTCTGATTTTACACAGCAAAAGTAAGATATAGAAAGCAAATGGACACAGCTGGGTTCCAAATCACCATACTGACCTAGTCACAAATATAGAGTTGGCTTCTGGCAGCCTCTGTTCGGTGAATAAGTCCAAGATTTTTTAAATCTTTCATAAAGGAACAGGGGGAAAAGATTATCAGGCTTTCACAGAACAGTTACTTGGCTCTACAGTGGCCTGAAGAATCACAGAGGGTGGAGCAGCACCTCTGCTACCTCCTTTCCCATCCAAGAAGCATGATGAGAAGCCCCAGACAGATGAACAAGAGCCAGAGAATTTGGCAACCCACCAGCTGATAAGCCTGGAAACAGGAGTTGGCTCACCAGGCCCAATACTTTAAGGACCATTAAAGTATTGGGACCCCAGCAATATTCTTGGCATGCTGTCACTTAGACTCTGGAATAGACTCCCAGTAGGGGTGGTGTAAGCACCTACCCTGGAGATCCTCAGGAGACTGGACACACGCCTTGCTGAGGTTATTTGACCCCAGCAATCTTTTCTGCCCAGAGCAGGGGGCTGGACTGGATGATCTCATGAGGTCCCTTCCAGCCCTAAACTTCTGTGAATCTGTGATCCAGGGACCCTGGAAGTTGATAGGACAAGGCAGGGGGTTGCCAGAAAGTTTGCAGGTTTCCATCAGAATTTCACCAAAATGGACAAGTTCTCTTAGAGTATTGCAGTGTTGATGAATCACAGTTTCCAAAATAAAAATGCCATTAAAAAATCTTCTGCTCAGCTGTACAAAGCATTCAGTGAGTAGTGCTACTAGCCTTCAGCCCTACTTAAGGGCACACCACCATCTGTACTCCATAGCATTGGAAGTCCAAAAGGGGTTTGGGAAGACTGCAAGCACTGAGGATCAGGAAGTGCTCTTGTCATACTTAGCTGAACTTTATGTAGCTTCTTTTTGAACTTACCTGAAACTTCAGCCCAGATCTGGTAGAAAGCCCAGCTCTTACTGTGAACAAGTGGGTGGAGAGTGAGCAGACTTCTAAAGTCACCTCCTCATTCACTGATTAGAATATAGCAGGAAATTAGTGATTATTACAGGTATATGCTGGCAGTAAATTGTCACCACCTGGGAACAAGGAAGGAGCAGGAATAGAAAATTGCACGGCTAACTACCTCTCTCTTCTCAGAGAGAGACTGTAAGCCAAAACATGTTTTTGTCTCTGTTGTTCTGAATTGACTTTGGGTTGGGAATTAAGAATCCCTTTGAACTAATTTTGCAGCCTTTCCATGCGCAAAATTTTCATTCACCTCATTGGAGATTGTCGCAATAAGCAGCTACAGAGCAAGGCATATTAGAAGCTGGACACTGAACTGTTTTCAGCCCATTATGTCTTGTCTTCTCTGTGCAGCTTCCAGAAGGAACACCACCCTGCAACACAGCTCTCTCAAAGAGCACCCTTTTGACTGCAGACGCTGGCAAGATAAAATAACATTCACCTCCTGGAGCCGAGAAGTAATCCCTGTGCAATATATATGAGGCATTCACACATGACTTTGACTTTTCTCTTTTCAATTCTGGTTATATAACAGGTCATTTTTAATAAATCTTTGAAGCAGTCTAATCAAAGTTCAATATTTTGTGAAATATTTTCTCTGTGTGTGCAATTATCCTGCTTAGCTGTTATCTGGCACGCACAGAGCCAGGTTGAAGTAAAACATCAATCTTGAGGAAATTGAAGACATTCATAATAAGCTCTCAATCACATTTGTACTGTAAAATTAAATAACCCCATTTTTGCCTGGCTTGGCTCAGTCCAAGCCCTGAAAGACCAATAACACCCAGAGTAGCTTTGATTACAGTTCAGACACTGGCTGTCATTTAGTGGACATTAAGCCAATCCTGCCAACCTTGAAGAAAAACAATACTGGTTTCGTTCAAGATACACACACTGTCTTTGTAGTGATGTGTATTCATGGTAAATTCCTGAAGATGGCTACCACATTAGGTATGGAACTTGAAAGCCACTCAGCTGCAACAGCACAGAAAATTATATATTTTCATACATGCCGTTACATTCATGTGTGATATTATTGTGCAGCGTAGGGGGTATGATGGGGCACAGCGACAGATTGTGCAGTCCCTTTACAGCATCTGATGAAGCAAGCTGCTGTTTATGAATCTCCAATTAAGGTAGTCTATAAGATGCATGCCTTCTCCCAGGTGTGAGGTTAAGCTTCATTCTGGATTCCTGCCAAGGGTCACTCCTGTTTGATCCAGCTGTCAATGGGAACTTAGTCATTTGGACAGGATAGCTGGACATGATATTTGCCATACCCTCCCCTACGTCATGCAGGCTACTGAAACTGGAGTGACTTAACTGCATTAGTGTGACTGGCTGCTGTTTGGGGGGGATCCCATGTTGCTGCAGGATGTGCCTCATGCTACATCACAAGACAACGTGGTAGTAAAAACATTATGAAAACTAAGATTAGAAGGAAAGAACACTCACCTTTCCAAAATGAATAACACAGATGTAGCGATCACCAGTTTTAATAAATATAGGCATACAATGAATGAGAAGAACTAAACAACAAACTTGAATTTGTGGAGTGGTAGGCAGCCCCTTTGCCTCTGTCTAACTGGGCGCATCTACATCAGACGCTACGGCACAGTAAGGTCGGAAATGACTTGTGTACGACCAGGACAGCACAGGAACAGTGGTTACTGCGCAGTCATTTAGTACTTGCTAAACCAAGTACTAAATGACTGCGCAATCGGGCACACGTGTAGATGTACCCACTGACTAACTAACTAGTGACTCTGTAACTGAGAAACCAGCACCCAGTTCCCAGCTCCCTCAGTCTCTTATCAGGTAGCACCTCTAAATTATAATTTCCATCACTAAGATCAATAAACTTTTCCAAACAGGTCCGATTACTGCAATAGGCTCTCAATCTGCCTTGCTAAGAAGGTAAACATTAATGTGTCTCTGCCACCATACTCAGGCCTGCAGGTATCTATAGGGGTCACATATACTTAACTACCTATGAGTGTTTCAAACTATTTTGCCCAGTCCCACTGTTTTTTACTGCTTTTATAAACTGGTATAATAAAAATGAAATAGAGACTGTCTCCCAAATTGTACCTCCACTAGTGTATCCTCTGTATGGATCTACTACGAGAAATTGTACAAGTGCATAGCCTAAACAGTAGTGCTCACCCTTTTGGTCCCATGGGCCAGATGAGTGGCAGGGGCTGGTCTACAGGCCAGATTGAGCTTCACACACCAGGATTGTCCCTGCTCTGCCCTGGCCCCATGCTGCTGAATTGGGCCCTGTGCACCTCCACTCAACTTCATTGGGCCCTGTGCTGCTGGATCAGACCCCATACTGCTGAATCAGGTCCGGCAACACCTCTGGCCAGCCCCCACTGTTGGATTGGGCCTCACACAGCCTCATTCAGCCCCTCCGTGCCTGGATTGGGCCCCATACCACTTTCAGCATGTCTGGACTGGCCCCCACATAGCCCCATGCATACCAAAATTGGCCCCACACTGCCTTCACTCAGCTCCAAGAACTCAATTGTGCAAGCAGGACTATGTTACCTGACCTGTGGTGCTCCCCACAGAAATTTGGCAACAGACGAGTGGCAATTAACGCTGCCACCACTCCCCAACCACCAAATTTTAGGACCTGCAGCGAGCCCCATGGGCCAGATGATATGGATCCGCAGACCAGATGTGGCTCATGGGCCAGGGGTTGAGCACCCCTGGACTAAACTATTAGCAAGCCACAAACATCATAAAGCCCTGCATCACCTGGACAATTGAACTGTGAGCTGTAACTAATTCAAGAAAAGCTCAGGTGATTTGAAAAACCTTCCTTGTCTGCAGCATCACTCTTCCCTGACAGAACCTTTCCTCCCCTAGAAGGGAGCAGGATAGTGTGTAGCTTCAATACCAACTTTTGTACCATTACAGCATAGATAAATAATCATGGACAGTAAAACACCCTTTTCTATCTTCAGTTTGCAAGAAAACTGCAGCCATTGTTGTCAGATTCAGACTGGGCACAATGATCCCCATTATTCATGGACTTCAGACTTACTTACTGTCACTCTCTGTACCTCAGAATGAAACTATTGGCCTTAAGAAAGTGCAGCAGATTCAGATGACAGCAGCCTCTGGTGTTGTGCTGCACTGCAGCCTGTCTGTTCATGGGCCACTGAGAGCACAGCAGTCCAATTCTCTATTCTCTTTCCTGGTCAACTCTGGAATGCCTGGTCAAATTCAAGACTCTATTCTTCTTTTTTAACTGATTTCCACTTCAACTCCTTGCTCTTACTGGCACTGACAGACTGTCCCCTTCAAGATGTACATATGTGTGTGGAAGAGATACAGGTTATTCAATGAACAACATACGAATGTGGGACTTAATTCTGGAAGAGATCAGAATGACCATGAAACTCGGCACCATCATAGCAAAAGGCCAAATAACTTTTCCAGCCTAGCTTTCCCACAGTACCACCAGCACACAAACATTTAATCCCTGCTGACTGGAGGATAGTTGGAACTTCAGGGACAGACCTAAAGAGACACCTAAACTCCCATTCTTCACACTGAGTAATCCCCACCTTCCATGAGGCCTGTCCAGCTGTCTCCATTGTTGGTTAGTGAATATGCAGTAAGGAGGAGGGCACTTATCCAGACTAGTAAGAAAGTGCTTTGAAGAAGGGTGAAGCTGCTATGACTTGTGCCAGAAGCCAAACAGGGAAACTCAGTGAACAGGAAACTGGACCAGAAGAAAAAGTGGAACAAAAGAAAAAAGGACTAACGTCCTACTCCTGACTCCATCACTGACTGCCAGGGTCATTTTAGGTCAGTCACAGAGGGTACGATTTGTTGTGCAATTGGCCCCCTGAAAGTGCTGTACAGCTGTGCCCTGATGGAAGTGCATAGCTGCAGAAGTCTTTAAAAGTGCCCAATCATGTGACAAATTAATCCTCATCTAATGAGGGTTCAGATGAAAGCACTCCAAAGTGAAGCACCTTAAGTAATTTCTGTAAGTCCCTGCACCCTCAGTGCTGTTTGCAGGAAGGAAGAAGGAGAAGGAGGTAGCTGCAGGCTGAGGTTTGCCCACCCTGAGCTGGAGGTGGGGTAGGTGGATTGGAGCCCCCCCTCCCTCCCCACAGCTCAGGGTGGACAAACCCTAGCCTGCAGCTCCCTCACCTTCCCTTCTCCCCCTCCCTTCCTGTAGACAGCACCAGAGCTGGGAGGGGAGAGCGAGGCTAGGGGAGAGAGGCTGCAGACACACAGCTCTTCTACTGGATTGGCTCCAAAGTGAAGCTTGATCCCCCCCGTCTCCTGACCCAACAGTGAACATCTGTTGGGTCAGGGGGATCACTTTAAACTCATGGCACTTTCTGTAAAGTGCCATGAGTTAGAGTTGGGGAACTGCATATCTGTCAGCACCCTAAGCCATGCCTCAGTTTCCTGTCACGAATGCAAGAATAATACTATTTACCTGACATCATAAAGTGTTTTAAGAACTGTATTTCTACCATTTTAAGCCTTAGCTTTTCTTTTTAAATCTTCCTTTAATTAGTTACTAACCCAGTTTGATTTTTCAGGCATCTTACAGCCTTAACTTTGAATGTCATATTTTTTTCAAGTGTTTCTTAAAAATGCTCAAGAACATTACATGTTGCTTTTAATTGATAGATCAGTTTATAAATATAGCTGTTTTAGTGAGACTATGAGGTTGTGTATGCATTATATCTATCACTGAACACACATGCACACATATGTAATTAACTGATGGTTTTCATAGTAGACTGCCTTTCATTAGGAAGAATCAGTGTATTGTGACATTGTGAATTAGAGGATGATTTGGGTTTAAATTAATAGAAGAAAAGGCATGGGCTGTCATAAGCATAGTGACCAATAAGTCTGGCATTGGTAAAGCATGCTAGTCTCCATAGCCAACATCACAAAAATGGTGTGATTATTACCCCATGAGGCAGGATGCCTTTAACTCCCTGGCCCAAATGACCAGGTATCCATTTGCAACTGGACTAACTAGGAGCAGGTCATGGCACAAGTCTGGACCTCATGATTCTGGAGCCATAACAAGATGCCTTAGTTGGTCTTCAACTGCATCCCTAATAGAAGGGCTTGACAGTGAACTTCCAGAATGCAGAAATAGCACAGTTATCCTTTCATCAAAATAAAGGCTTGCTAATTTGATCATAGTTATCTTTGTCTCAAGAATGAATTTTTTACACCAAAATAGCATAATAATGCAGCCAACAAAGGATTAAACTACATTGAGTTTCATGCATCTCTTTACCAGCTTCCAGGACAAATGCAATGATGCCCTTTTGTTCTGACATTGCAAAGCTTTATTCTTTCCCAGTTTCAAAGACAAGTTATTGAACTGCCTCACAGGAAAGCTTGAGGAATGTGTGTACATATTAAAAGGCATTTATTATTGGCCCTTCTCCATATCCTCCCACTTGACATATATCTTACGTTAAATCAGTACCACAGTAAAGTTGGATGGTAAAGGTCACTACTTTATTTGTTCAGCCTTACACAAAACCCAGGAAATCATCACTGGCCACACCAATGAAAGAGATGGGAACAAAGTAATACTGGCAGTGGGTATTACTTGCCCAGGACATTCAGCAAAATCTCAATGGAAATGCTCTCATGCACATAGAGTCAAACAAATATCTTGAGTCAACATTTGTAAATGATGGCCCTAATCCTACAATTAGAAGCACATGGCTAGAGCCGCACTGAAGTCGTTTTTGTCGGTACAGTAGTTTTTTGTGTTGGGTTTTGTGTCGGTACAGTAGTCCTACTAGAAAGAGCAGACTGAAGGAGACTAGCTAAATAAATCCTAATCCAAATCTCATCAAAGTCAATTGAAAGGCTCCCTTCAGGGGAGTGGGATCAGACCTGTAATACCTGCTGTCAGCATATTAGGGTAAAGTTACAGACCATATGAAGGGCACTTAAAGCACAAGCATCTCTGTGTTAAAGCTCGTTATCTCAGGATAAGTGCCTTCCAAGCTTCTCAAAGTTATGTTACTTCAGGCAAAGATTAATCCAGGGCTATGCTACCTAGCTTGTGTTAGGGTAACTCCAGTCTGCTCCATGAAGATAAAATGAGTAATTTGTATTAGTGTGATCTAAATATGGCATGTAACTTCACTCTTAGAGTTCATAAAGAGGGAAGAAAAGGGTTAAGCAGGATGAACTGAGAAAGAAAATTGGTTGGAGAGGAAGAGCAGTAAATGACTGAAAAAGAATCTGACAATAGTTGGAGATGTATGAGGAGACCTTTAATATTTAGTGCTTATAACTGTTTAACTTAAAGGGAACTATCACAGGCCACTGGCACAACTGATGGTAATCTCACTGAATCAAACCATTAGTGATAGACAAATCAGCCATCAAGGATCCTGTCTCTGGAGAACAGGGAACAGAAAACTACAGGACATCTTACCCACTGACAGATATCCTTGCAATAATAAGCAAGCAGCAACTAAGCAATATTCTTCAACCAGACCCAAAAGGCAAGTAGTTACTACAGGCAAGTCCTCATCAAGAAGAGTTGAAAGAGAATTCAGCCAAGGACACATGGAAAATAGCAGTGTGTATGTTTTCTCTAAAACAAGCACAAATAAGAAGATTGGACAGGATTATAAACTCATCTGGCAGATCTTCCCTGGTGATGATACACATTGAAACACAACGACAATGTATTACAGGGAATTACACAGATTATAGAAAACTTTAGAGATCTTTGAAGAAAGCAGAAGAACCTGAACAGTCCTTATGATTCTGGGAGATTTCTCCAGTTCCACCAGCAAGAGAAGGCAGAAGTGAAC
Organism: Alligator sinensis; assembly: GCF_000455745.1. Lineage (NCBI taxonomy): Eukaryota > Metazoa > Chordata > Crocodylia > Alligatoridae > Alligator > Alligator sinensis. The sequence continues at coordinate 228,165 of NW_005842070.1, read as the reverse complement.
CACTGGCTATGGACCCAGTGTGAAGCTGAAGGTTTGGGGCTTTGGAAAGGACTGGGTCACATTCAGGTGGAAGAGGGGGCTGTGCAAATGGGTGGCCTGAAACTCTCAGATGGAGGGCAACTCATCTTCTTACCTGGAACAGCTAAGTGGACGTTAAATCAACAACGCAGACCATACTAAGAAGGGAAAACTGGTACTAACCAAAATCCAGTATGTCACAATGAAATTGAACTGATGTAGCAAAGGATGTGAAGAAAATAAACGTTCCAATTGCTTATGTACCAATGATATGACTCTAATAATAAGCAGGAAGAACTAGAAAGTCCCACCAATGGGAGGATATAATTGGCGTTACTGAAAATTGGTGAGATGATTTGCATAGCTGGAATAGTAAAATCTCTGGTTATAAACACTTTATGAAGGAATTCATTGATAAGATTATCAGGGAATGGGAAAGCTTACATAAAAATACCCTTACTTGTTTTAGAATTATTGATAAACCAGAACCTCGGGATCTTCAGTGCATATCCATCACTGGGCCAATTAAAAATCCAATAGGGGTTACTAGAGGAATTATGTTACAGAGCAGAATCAAACTAGAAAATAGTATGCATTACTCTTTAAATCACCCATCTGAATTATCTGAAAAGAAAAAAAAAAAGTGTCATTATGTGGGATTTCAATAAGAGAGACATATCCTGCAGAGCTTATATAGTCAGTACTAAAATATCATTAGTGTGTCTAAATATTATAGACTTTTCTCAAACAAAAGGTATTGTACCCATAAGGTATGTCTAATTTGGACCTCATTATGACTGATAAAGATGAATTCAGTATAGACAAACCAAGGACCGCCTGAAACAGAGATCTCTATTTAGGACTCCAAAAAATGAGGAACATTAGAAATGAAAGAAAGGAAAGAGTTAGATAGAAAACACATAAATGGAAATGGAGAGTTCTTTAATAGGAATTTAAATGATCACACTCAAAAAGAGACAACTCTGGCTATAAGGACAGTAAAAAGTTTTAAAGAATCATACTCACATACAACACATTTTTCCCCAAAAACTAGCTTTTGGAAAGTTTAGTTCATATTACATGTGAGAAATAAAGTAAGAACAGTTTCTGCCCATTAGAGGTAAACATGAAAGTAAAATTTGCATGCGACTCACAGGATAGACTTAATTTGAATCTGGAAGGAATCTAGGACAGAAGTTCAATAAACCAATTTAACCTAAATCAGTTAAGTCTGATATTACAGCCATCCAAGTTTATCTTGAACTGGTTTCAGCCATTTTGAAAGCGGTTTATGTGCACTGAACTTACGTTGTGTTACAGATTTGAACTGGTTTTGGATCACTTATACTTAGGGATCTCCACAAATCCTCCTGGAAATGCCCCCCACTGTGGCTCCTTTAATGTTTTTCATTTCACCACTGGCCCCCACCCCTGATTGGTAGAGAGGTACCACCAGCCAGGCTGTTTGCCGCTGATCACCAGTTTTAAACATAGGCGACTGGTACCACCTTAGTCAGGGGGGGCACATGCCCCCCAGCAACCAGTCAGCAACTGGGGGGTTCCCCCCCGCGGGAAAACTCACCAACCTGGAAGTGGCCGCAGTGCTCCCGGAAGCAGCCAAGGCACTTCTGGAAGTGGCTGCAGTGCTACATCTGGTGTTCCCACTCCCCAACCAGCACTAGCAGGGGGGTCACTGGCACTCCTGCCTGCCTATTGCCTTAGTGGGGAGCACGGCCAGTCAGGGAGTGCACCAGCGCTCTCAGGGAGTGTACATGCACCCCTGCGCACCCCCTATGCACCACCACTGGTTTTAAATATGCCACGGTTTTCACTTCCCCAGTGATCAGAGGCAAATGGCCCACCCAGCAGGGCCCCTCCATTATTCAGCCTTTCAAAAACAAAGTGTATTTTATATTCTGAAGAAGGCTACATTTGCAGAAATACAGTAGATTAGGAACAAAAGATATCCTAGCAATAATATAGGCCTGTTATTATAGGGAGATGCTAACATTGCTAATGCTGAAATAGGGAAGGCAGAAGTGTTCAATAAATATTTCTGTTCTGTACTTGGGAAGAAGCAGGAAGAGGTACTTGTATCATATGAGGATTATAAAGTATTTTTCAGTCCATTCATAACCAGAGAGGATATTAGATTACATCTACTAAGGAGAAACATTTTTAAATTAACCAGACAGGATAAACTTGCACCCATGAGTCTTTAAAAAACAGACTAAGGAGATTTCTGGCTCACAGGTATTCATTTTCAATAAGTCTTTGAATACCAGGAAAAATTCGGAAGATTGAAAGATTACTAACACTATGCCAGTATTTGAAAAGGGAAGCAGTATGATCCAAGTAATTAGAAGCTGGCTAACCTGACATCAATCTCTGGCAAAATAATAAAACAGGTGATATGGGATTCAATTAATAAAGAATTAAAGGGTAGGAATATACTGCCAATCAAGACTTTTACTGAAAATAGGGCTTGTCAAAACAAAGATTTCATTCTTGGAAGAGATTACATGTTTGATAAATAAATGTAACTGCATAAATGTAATACATTAGACTTTTGTAAGGTGTTTGTATAGCCTGACATTCTGATTAAAAAATTAGCTCTATGCAAATACAATAGAGCATGACCTGAATTAATTAAGCAATGGGCAAGTGGTACATCTCAACAAAAGAATAGTTGTCAGTTGGGAAGCATCACTGAATGTGTTTCGTCCTAGCAGGGTTCTGCAGGACTGGGTACCTGGCCTGATATTATTCACCATTTTCATCAGTTATCTGACGGTAAAAATAAAAGCAGTGCAGCTAGAATTTGCAGAAGTCCCAGACAAGCATGTGATGAATAAAATACAAGACAATCATACAGATATATTTTGGGTTGTTTGGTGTGCCAGGCCCATTCAAACAAAATGCATTTTAATGCAAACACATTCAAATTCACGACTCTAAAAACAAGCGCCACTGTATCCTAGAGACCATGGACTCTGAAAAGAATTCAGGAATCATAGCTGACAAGCAACTCAACCTGAGCTGCCAGTACAACACTGTGGCAAAAAAGGAGCTAATATGATCCTTGGAAGTCTGAACAAAGGAGTAGTAGGTCAGGGTAGAGCAGATATTTTACCTTTTTATGCCCTCATTGTTAAGTTCAGCACTAAGATACAATTTACAGTTCCAATGTCCATCATTTTTATAAAGGGTGTTGTCAAAAGGCTGTAGAAAATGCATTAGAATGAGAGAAAGAGCTCAATCTGCTTTGCTTAGTAAAAAGAAGAGACTAGGTGACTTGATGACAATGTTATATCACAGGGGGAAATGCTGGAAGTATAGGACTCCTTAAAGATATGTACCACAAGATCTAAGGGCTGGAAGCTGAAGCCAGGGAAATTCAAATGGGATATGAGGCACAGGTTTTTGTACTGAGGGGGGACTTAACAGTGAGATGTGGTGGCAGAACAATTAAGGCATCTTGCTATAGCTCCAGACAGTGGCAATGCATAGAAGGTGTACGGGAGTGCCCATGCACCCTCTGAGACCACCAGTGCACCCCCTGTGAGGCCATGCTTCCCGCTCAGACAACTGGCAGGCGGGGCAGGTGGGAGTGCCGGTGTCCCCCTGCGAGCACCAGCTGCGGAGTGTGAGCACCAGATGTAGCAGTGTGGCCACTCACCAGTTGGTAAGTTTTGATGTGAGAGAACCAAACCCAGTTAGCACGATCGGCCCCCCCAGGCGACATGATCGGCTGGGGGGAGGGCCTTACTAAGGCAGCTTCAGTCACCCATGGCTCCAGAGACTCCTACTAAAAATGCCCTCTGACAACGAAGGTGTAAATAGGTACCTAGTCTTTCAGAATGGGGAGTCACATGTGGCCTCAGATGTGTCTGCTGCTGGCTGTACAAACTGATGTGCCATTCAGGTTTAACTAACCAGTAGACTAAATAGCCAGTGCAAAGGGTGGCACAAAATTGGAAACCTTTCTAGGAAAGGGTTATTAGCCAAACACAAATTACTGGGCTCAATACACATGTAATTTGGTAATACTGAGGAGCCTGTGATATGCAAGAGGTCAGAGTCAATGTCTGAGAGGACCTTCTCAGCTTCAACTCTGAACACACAGGAAAGTTAAATCATTACTGAAAACCATTGCTGTTAACTTGAAAAATAGCAAGAAATGAATCGCTGAAACTCTTTGAGAAACCTCTCATTACAAGTACCTATGTACTGAGTGTGCTTCAGAAAAACAATTGTGCTATCCAGGAATAAGGAGTGGAAATGTTTTCTAGCTACAAACGTGACACTTACTTTTTTTTTTTTTTAATAGTGTTGCCAGTGTGCTGGCAACATTAGTCACAGTTTTCAATTGTCTAAACAAAGTTAATCTTAACCTTGAAACCGGTAATTAGTCAACCAGACTACAGGGGCCAGATTCTGCTTTCACATTAGTAGAAATCATTAGTACTTCCACCAGAGGCAGTGGACTTGCACTAGTATAAAAAGCAAGTGAAAACACAATCAGACCCTGGGAATCAAAATGGTGCCAATGTGCTGGGTAGAAGGGAACCTAACAGAAAACACAAACCTGTAGAAATTTGGGACCAACAATGAAATGGGAGAGGGAAGAGATTATGCAGCAGCTCACACAATGCACAGATGCAGGCACACTTAAAAGATCCATACATATGCTGAGAAAGGTATGAATATGGATCTGCAGCAGCTGAGGGAAGATAGGGAGATGATACCAGTTCAGGCATGTAGATGTCTCTCCTTTTCCCAGTGATCCCAGTGCAGGAACAGACTCTCTAGAGCAGAGCTTTCCAAACTGGTGCCGCGACACATTAGTGTGTCGGCGGCAGTGTGTAGGTGTGTCGCGCGAAATGCAGAAAATTTTGCGGAAGGGCACCGCGGAGCTCCCTTACTCGCGTCTGCTTCCCTTGGCCCCTCCCCCAGAACTGAATTACTGTGTCGCGAAATGATGCATGTCTAAAAAGTGTGTCACCAACATGAAAAGTTTGGAAAGCTCTGCTCTAGAGAGAAATAGCAGTATGTCACATTATTTACTTTCTTTTCCCCCTGAGAACTGCAGTCCTAGTTATAAGGTGAAGGGGCTGAGCTATATTACTTTGGCAGCTACTGACATTCTCAAGTGAGACCATTTTATAAAAATTAAAAGCTTCTTTGTTGTCCACTGGAAATGACATGCAACCTTCAAAGATAAGTGCCTAACTAACAGGTTTTCTCCTTTTTCTTCAGCATTATCTTGGACGTTACTTTTTTCAAGCATCCTTTTGATTTTGTTGCTGCTGTCATGGAAAAAATGATCAGTTGTTTACCAAAGCAGTCTTTTGTTTAGAGCATACAATTTGTTATCAGCATATCTGGCTATGAACAATTATGCCAGATACTAACACTAAAGTAAGTTGCTTAATGGGCCACAGACTCCTAACGAATAACAGAATGCGAAAATAAAGAGGAGGCTGCAGGCAGGTTGTTTGCCTTTACAAGGTTTGAATTATAGAACTGGCTAGGCTTCAAAGCTATGAATCATTAAGAACATGCACACAGCAGTTTTACATCAGCGAGCTCTATTGACTCTAAAGGAGTTAATATTGATATTGATCTATGGCACATATGGGTGAGGCAAACCAGGCCCCACGTTATTACAAACATTTATTGTAAAGGCAGCATTTTGAATTTTACTTGCTCAGTGTAACATCCATGCCCGTAAGGATAAACTCTGAAAGGGTGAAGTACAAAATGAATTTCAATTAGCAAGGGACACAGGGCAACAAGAAAAGGCTCTACAAACATATTAGAAGCAAAAAGAAAACAAATGGGAAATTGGAATGGAAAAGGACAGCAAACAATTGATGAAATAAAGAAAAAGTAATTATTAATATTGTCTGTGCTTCAGTTTTCACACACAAAAAAATGTAGCTTGGGACCACTGTCTTGTGTCTTGGGCCAAGGATACATTGACAACATAAAACCACTATCCCAGTATAACCTACCCAAATCTAGAGTAGAATTATCCTAGGGAAAAAATCAAGGATAATGTAAGTTTCAGGGGCATAAGTGTTATCTGTTCACTTTCCTACTGTGGTTTAGATTGCTTGATATTGTTGCATTGTCCAATGATGCTACAGGTCTTTTTACCAGGTACAGAGACTAAGACATGGTTGTCCTTAACTATAAGCAAATTTATTGAACCCTAACAAATGCAATTCTAAAGTCAAGAGCAAATCATCCTCTGTAGTTTTGTTCTAATATAGATATATTCTAATACTGTAGTTTGTCAAAAACCCAGGCCCAAAGGCCTTTGGGTCCCAATGATATATGCAGGCTATCATCTGCTTCCTTCTCCTCCTTCATTCTTCCCCTCTCCTGTGCTTACATACTTTGAGCAGCTGTGCTGGGATAAAAGGCAAATCCTTGCCTCTGTGCTGGAATAGCTGCTTGTCCATCTGCTCTGGATCCTGGTATAATTTATCTGTATAAAACTAATGTAAATTATACCTGTGTATAATACCTGTACCACCTGTCCAGCCCTTAATGAAATTATTTTAATTAGGAAATAGGAATGCAGACTGGAGAACAGAAGTAGCAAATCAAAGAATATTTAGATGTGATAGATGAGTTTAAATTGACAAATAATTTCTGAACCATTAGTGATTATCTTTGAGCACTTGGGGTGAATGGAAGGAAGTTTCTAGAGAACTGGAAAATGGCAAATATAGTAGATAAAAAAGGTGGGGGGGGGGGGAAAATCCACAGAAGTACAGACCACTCAATCTTGGATCCCTGGCCAGATTTTTAAAGAAAGTATCAAATAATCAATTTGCAAATGCCTAGAAGCTATTAAAGTGATAACAAAGCGCCATTATTAGTTTGTCAACAACAGGTCACATCAAACCAATCTAATTTCCCTATTTGACAGAATAACTCATCTAGTGGGTAAGGGTGAAGCAGTAGATGTAATATATAGGTTGACTACAGAAAGACTCTTAACCAATAATTTTTACGCACTATTTTGTGCACTATGCAAAAGAACACATGCTTATAAACTGTGCACACTGGAGGTACGTTCAATCATTTATGTCTACACAAATTACATACACCGTGATTTGCAGATGGGCAAATAGTGACTACCTGTTGAAAATATGACCATATATATTAGTGTATTCTTACTTTGTGAGCCAATTTGTGTTTATTGTAACATTTCCAGTTTTAGAATGCTGTTGTGTCCCCATCAACTTTTAAGATTGACATGAACTTTCAGAACACTTAATAGCACTACCTAGCAAAATCTCATTGCTCTCAGCACTCTGTTTCCTATTCTCAGTGACCTATCACAAATGACCCCTCTTCTTTGTTTTGCTAAGAATCATGTTGAAACACCTGTCATCATGAGACAGCACAGGGGCTAAAGAAATGGGAAATGAATATAGGCCTTCTTTCATTGCAAAAAGCAGTTTCATCCCTGAACATTGAAGTGGCTTGGCATCCTCTAATAATAATAATAATCAGAACTGAAGTTTCATTTCTCAGTGGTAGAGAGAATGCGAGTATGCATCTGTTCTGCAGGAAAAGGGGTTTTGCAATATGACCTTTGAGTATTGTGGTATGTACTCATGCTACCAAGCCGAGCATGACAGGAATCTATCCTTTCGGGTTCAACTATTGAAAAAAGGAGGACATCTTGTCCTCTGTTTAATGTCTGCCTATTTACAAATAGATGGATAATTAGAAGTCCTTTGTTTCTTTGTCCCTAATCCAATCCACCTCATGGAAAACATGAGCCAAGTTCTTTTGGCTACAAAAAAGTACTGCTATTAATTGAGATCTCAAATGAACAAAACAAACACTCACAAAATTCAAAGCTAGCAATTCAACTTGAAAGTCCTAAGTGTTTTGGTCCCTGGATTCTTCCAGAGAACCAAAGCTAATCCCATATTATCTAGCACTATGTTATTATTTTCCGTTTTGTGGCAGGATTCATAGTTGAGCACATTTTCAATGGTTAAGATTTGTAATGGAGGCATAGATATTTATTTTAGGATGAATCTTGATATTCTAGTCTCAGTAAAGGTACAATTTAAGCTTGGGTTATTTATCTGATTTTCATATAGCATGCAATAAACTTACTTTGGTCCTTTTAAGTTACTCATCTCTAATCAAACGGTAAACCAAATTAAGTGCTTTAACCCTTTAAAAATCTTTGAAATGAATGAGATTCCACAAAATACATGTGCAGAATGTTATATATTTACAGCATGTATATATATTTGTAGTATTTTGTATAATATCTATGAATACATAATATAGAGAGAGTAGATTAAAATATAAATAGTATATATCTATATATATATGCCACAAAATACTACAGACACATACCAACATATAACTGCAGAATATGACATATGCGTACAATAAAAGTTAAATTCTCTTCTCAGCTGAAATAATGGGTGCTCACTAGTATAAATGAGAATATTAGGTTAGTATAAAATGTATGTGATATTCATATGTTATGTATAAAATAATGGACTTCAATTCTCTTGCACTAGCATAACTGAGAAAGTAATGTGGCCAATATAGTGTATTTACATCACATATACATATATCTCACACATGCTGCTTTTAAATAGATTTTATCCTTTGCAATTAGAAAAATAGCAGGGCTGTGCAAAGCTTTGGTAGCTGATTCTATTCGGAGATTTAACCCAATTTGGGGACCAAATCTCCAAATCTAAATTGAATTGGTAAAACAAGTAAAAGCTCCAAATCGATCCAAAGCATCCGAATCGATTCAGAAAAAGATTCGACCATAGACTAAACAGACAGCCTCCGGCTGCCTCCAGCTAGTAAGTCTGTTGGGGTTGGGGGAGGAAAGGATTGGGGCTGGGGCTGGGACAAGCCTCCCGGCCAGGGTGAGGGGGCGTGTTACTCAGGGAGGGGTGCAGGATGCAGGCACAGCAGCACTGGGAGTGGGGGCTCTGCCCTGCTACCATTTGCCCTGCTGGCACAGGGGAGAGAGGGATGCAGACACAGCTCACTCCAGGTGGAAGGGGGCAAGTGACAGCAGGGCATAGCCCCCACTCCCAGTGCTACTGCACCTGCATCCCACACCTCCCGTGCCAGTTGGCAAGCAGCAGCAAGGGCACAGTCCCCGCTCCCAGTGCTGATGTGGGCACAGCAGTGTTGGGAGTGGCAG
>NW_005842070.1:213189-218792 GCF_000455745.1 Alligator sinensis | reverse complement strand
CCTGTGTCCCCCGGCCCGCCCCCCGCCCCTGTCCGGTCCAGCACTTAAAAAAAAAAAAAGCCCCACACTCACTGGCTGCAGCAGGGTTGTGGGGGCTCTGGGGTCTCCTGGCAGAGCCTCCCCCCATGCAGCCCCCACTCCCTGATTGCCCCCCCACCTGGCCCACCCCCACCCCAAATGGTACCCAAAAAAAAAAAAAAAGTCCAGCACTCACCAGCTGCAGAAGCAGCAATTAGGGCCTCTGGGTGCTCATGGCAGAGTGCCCCAATGCAGCGTGGGGCATCAGGGAGCAGTAGGTATCACCTGCCCCACCTGGCACCCTCATGGCAGCTGTCGCATCACATGGGTGCAGCGTGGCTCAGCAGGGCACCACATGCTGTCTGGGAGCTGGGGCAGCTCCACGTGTCAGCCAGAGCCCAGCAGTGCTCAACCCCAGTGGCCCCAGCTCCCAGACAGCGTGCAGCACCCTGCTGACCCACACTGCACCCACGCCATGGAGCAGCTGCTGTGCAGGTGCCAGGTGTGGGAGGCGATCCCCACTTTCCCATGGAGGGGCTCTGCCATGAGCATTCAGAGTCCCCAATTGCCACTGCTGCAACCAGTGAGTACAGGGCTTTTTTTTTTTTTAAGTGCCAGGACTAGGCTGGCGGGGGCCGGGAGGGGCCGCCGTGGGGGCTTCTCCCGTGGCTCCCCCAACCCGGGGAGAGGCAGGCACAGCTGAAGGAGCCATGGGAGAACCTGCAGCTACCCAGCTGTGCCTGCCTCTCCCCGGCCAATCCAAATCACCAAGTCTCTCCGAATCAGTGCCGAATCTTCCAAAGCTGATTTGACCAAATCAATTCGGGACAGAGATCCAAATCTCTGAATCAAATCACTGTCCTCTGAATTGGTCGAAGCCAAATCCAAATCAAATACTTCCCTATTTGCACAGGCCTAAAAATTAGTTTTAATGAAAAAAATATCACTGTCATAGGATGAATCCATAAAACAGCATAACTTCTCCTAATAACTGCTGTTGTAAACCATCAGTCTGCAGTTCCTATGGTTTCCATTCTGGTTTCTTTCTTGGTCTCTCTTGATTTCCACTTGTCATTATTGAAGGTCTCTTCTCCTCATTCCCAAGATAATTTTCATTTTGATGGGAGTGAATCATGATTTGTTGAAGGAGAACAAGTTTCCTGGTTTCTTTTGGTCTTCCTTGGTTTCTGCTAATTGCTTTTTGTTTCGTTTTAATGGAGACCCAATAGCTCCAGGAAAAAGTTAGCCATTAAAACCCAAGCAGTGTTCTACGTCTAATAATTAACTAGAACCAGCAGAAACCAACTCAGACTATTTTACATAGAATTTCTATTCAGCTAGGTCTGGAATAAGCATAAAAACTGAATTCCCCACCTAACTTCAGCCTTCTAGGTCAATATGGTAGATTGAGAAAATTCACATTGACCTGCCCATGCTCCCCATAGCCTAAGAATAAAATGTGGTCTTCATGCCACAGGGCTTTGGAGTTCATATTTCACCAGTTGTACATATAAAAACTTCTTAGGGTAATAGGACCAAAAAAGAAAATTGCCTCATTCCTAGTTTCCACAATAGTTTGCATTCTGCATATCATTCTGAATTTCATAGTTTTCTCTTTACATAATAGGATTGGACTGGTTATACTTTCTTGGTCAAATTATTTCTGGTGTAACTCCTCTGAACTCCATGGAATTACATCAAGAATGAATGTCACCTAGTAGGGCTTTCAATATTTCACAAGCACCTTCTTCATGATTATCTGAAGCAGCTGTTCCTTGGATTCTGATTCTCCAGTTCATCCATGTAAGGGCTTATCTGCCTTCATCTAAGTTATGAATTTAGAACACACTAGCTATTCGGCACTAATTCAGTATACAAGAAGTGTAAAGTAGCTTTTTCCACTTTGACCAGCTACTTTCTGTATATGTCACACTGAGCAGGTCCAGTCAGTAATTAGGACAGTCATTTTTTAGTAATTAGGACAAAGTAACTACTGCCCATAGGCACTGATTTTTATTTCTGCCAGGGGGGACCTAAGTTGATGGACATGTGTCCCCTGCCCTCAGCTCTACAGTGTGTGGGGAAGGGTGTGTATGGGCACAGGTGATGCATGGGTGGGGGGTGGGAGGGGGCACAGGCAATGTGGCAGGAGAGTGGAGGTGGCATGTGCCTCCTGAGATTTCTAAGCCCACAACAGGGCACAGGAGGGCTGCAGCCAGGCCAGAGCAGCTCCAGGCAGGATCCACTTTCACGGCCCAGCAGGCAAGACCTGGTGCAGGAGGGAGCACCAGGTCCCCATGGCCACTGGGGTGAGGCACCCCTGCCCACCTGGCAGCAGCAGGGACACAACCCTGTGCTGCTGCCACTGCCTCACCTCACCTTGGCAGTGTGGCACTCCCAGCTGTGCAAGGTCCTGCCCACTGGGCGACAAAAACGGCTCCTGCCCAGAGCTGGTCCAGCCCGGCTGCAGCCCTGCACCCCACTATGGGTGCAGAAATCTTGGGGTGCATGTGCTGCATGTGCCCCCCCCCACCACAGCACTTTGGCCCCCCCACTCCTGTCTGCCATATTGCCTATGCTCCTCCAGCCCCCAATACATTGCTTGTGCCCCCCAATCACCCCAATGCTTCGCCTGTGCCCCCTTCTCCCCACCCTTATAGACTTATCTGGGGGAAGCTGTGGAGCTAGTCTCCACCACTGCTTGGCTGCTACATGTATGCGTGCATGTGGCACCCCCTGCTGCTGATCTCACACAGCTTAACTGAAAACATCTTTTATAACATAAAATAATATAGAGATATGTAATTCTCCTCAGGTTTGGGTTTCGAAAGCCCTCTTCCAAGGGATGCCAGGGCCCTCAGGCCCCCATGTACTTGGCGCCTATGCTACTGCACTCTAAATTCATACTCTAGCCCAATGGTTTTCAACCTTTTTAGACTGGCTTGGGTGTGCACACTGTCACATAGGCTGACACGTAGCCAGTTACAGACAATCATGACAAGAGGTAATGTTTGAAGTTTGTCAGAGAGGAAGTCACCAGTCTGATACCAGCAGGTCTGTGCCAGATAAATTCTGAAATGCTCACATTCTATGGCCAGATAAGCAGATCATTAGGACTGGTTAGGCAGATCAAGCTAACAGTTATACATTGGGGACTATAAGTAAGTGGCATATAAATAATGGAGAAAATTATTCTAAACCAGGAACTGCAAGTCCAACTCAGGACTGAAAACACAGTTCAAGGAGACCAATTAACACTACTTGGTACTGGACATAACCTAGAGCAAACCTGTGCATGGCTAGACAGAAGAACAAATGTAATTCCACTTTCTAGAACCAGATGTGGGCATCCACTTAACAGTACAATGCCCTGCTCTGGAGATGCATCTGTGTTACCATTCACAGGAAGCAAGACTAGGCACAAGATCAGTGACTAAACTAATTCTCTGGTCCTCTCCTATAAAGAGCATAGCTACTCTTGACTCTGAGCTCCAATAGCTTCCATGAAGCAGCTATTTAATGGCCTGGTGGGAGGATTCCTTTCCTCTTGCACATTTACCTGCTGCTTAGCTCAGTTACTTAAAGAGGCAGCCGGGGTTAGGATTTCATAGATTTCTAGGGTCGGAAGGAACCTTGTAGATGATTGAGTCTGACCCCCTGCTCTAGGCAGGAAAGAGCGCTGGGGTTAAATTACCCCAGCTAGGTGCCTGTCCAATCTTTTCTTGAACATCCCTATGGTAGGGGAAAGCACCACCTCCCTTGAAAGTCCTTACCATATTTTGGCAACCCTCACCATAAAGAATTTCTTCCTGATATCCAATCTAAATCTACTCTCCTTTAGTTTGTGGCCATTATTTCTAGTAACACCGAGGGGCGCCCTGATAAACAGAGTATCCCCTATTCCCTGCTGTCCCCCCATGCTGAGTTCGTAGACAGCCACAAGATCACCTCTCAGCCTTCTCTTGTGGAGGCTGAAGAGATTCAGGTCCCTCAGTCTGTCTTCATAGGATCTTACCTGCAGGCCCTCAACCATGCAAGTAGCCCTTCTCTGAACCCTCTCAAGGTTATCCACATCCCTCCTGAAATTCGGTGCCCAAAACTGGACGCAGTACTCCACCTGCGGCCCCACCTATGCCGCATAGAGGGGAAGTATCACCTCCCTAGACCTGCTTTTGATGCACCTGCTAATGCAAGAAAGAGTGCAGTTAGCCTTACTTATTGCCTCATCACATTGGCGACTCATGTTCATTTTTGCGTCGACCAAGACTCTGAGATCCCTTTCCACTGCCATTGTACTCAGAATGGTAATTCCTAGTCTATAGGTGTATTGGAGATCCTCTCTCCCTAGGTGCAACACCTTGCACTTATCCTTGTTAAATTGCATCCTATTCTGATCTGCCCACTTCCCCAGTCTATCCAAATACACCCGGATTCATTCCCTGCCCTCTAGTGTGTTTACTGAGCCCCATAGTTTGGTGTCATCTGCGAATTTGGACAGAGCGCTTTCAATCCCTTTGTCCAAATCACTGATGAAGATATTGAACAGTACCGGTCCAAGGACACAGCCCTGGGGAACACCACTGCCCACATCTCTCCAGGGAGAAACTGCTCCATCCACCACCACTCTCTGGGTGCATCCCATAAGCCAGTTTTTCACCCACCTTACTGTGAAAAAATTCACATCACAGCTACTCAGCTTGCTTGTGAGAACTGGGTGCGACACTGTACCAAAAGCCTTTTTAAAGTCCAAGTAGATAACTTCTATCTCCACCCCTGCATCTAAGCACTTTGTGACCTGGTCATAAAAAGAGACCAGGTTAGTCAGGCAGGATCTGCCTGCTATAAACCCGTGCTGGTTTCCCACGGTTTTAACACTGTATTACCCACTGGCCCCCCCACGAATGTGATCCTTTCTGATCTTTTCTAAGGTCTTGCCAAGAATAGATGGGAGGCTAACTGGCCTATAATTACCCTTGTCCTCCTTCCTCCCCTTCTTGAAAATAGGGATCACATTGGCCCTTTTCCAGTCTTCTGGGACCTGTCCTGAGCACCACAAGCACTCAAACATTTGCACCAGTGGTTTGCTATGACACTGGCCAATACCTTTAGTACCCTTGGGTGAAGATCATCAGGGCCCGCCGACTTAAATATGTCCAAACCCTTCAAGTGCCCCTTCACTAGGTCAACGCTAACCGTAGGTGGATTGGTATTTCTCTCACGCCAGACTGAATTCTTATTCAGAAGCATGTTTGTATCCATGTCCAGGAACACAGATGCAAAGAAGTCACTTAAAAGCTCCACTTTATCCATCCTGTCTGTTACAAGTTGCCCTAGACCATTCTGTAGAAGCCCTATGTTACCCTGCAACTCCTTGCTCCCTATATATTTATTTGTTCCCCTGAGCACAAATAAGTGTTGGGCACATAGGTCTCCAATCTCAATTAGATGGGTTTAAGCTAAGAGTGATCCTATTGATATTGACCACATCATATCAGTGTAAAATGGGTCTGAGTGAGAGCAGAGTCAATTTAACATATTGGGAATGCAGGGGCACCCGTGATGCCCCTGAATACGCTGCAACCATG
>NW_005842070.1:210884-213158 GCF_000455745.1 Alligator sinensis | reverse complement strand
TCCCCTGGAGCACCTTTCCCTCTCACCCGCCATGTATTGATGGAAATATAATAATAATAATAATAGGGAGCCTGCCCACAGACCTTCACATGGCCCCAGTCCAATTGGACCCACAGTGTCTCTGGCACTGTACCTGTCTCTACTAGGTCCAAACCCCTCACTGGGCCTCTCTGGCCCCAGGCCCCTTACTGGACTTCTCTACAACTGTGCCACTACAGGGCACCTAAAGCCTTAGGGGCTAAATGTATGGGTCCAGTCCTCCCCTACACCATGCCCAAGACTTGCAGGTGTTACTGTAATGATGTTTGGGCACTGGGCCCCTTTTGGGCACTGGGCCCCTGTCTGCTGGACCCCCAGGCTCCTGTCTGGCCATGCCCCTCTCAGGTGCCAGGCCCCTGGCCCCCATCTTGCCACACCCCTCTCGGACGCTGGGCCCTTGGTCCCCCTCTGGCTATGTGGCCTTACCTTCTGCCCACTCTAGGTTCTACAGCTGTTCATGCCTTAAGCCTGCCCCTGGCAGGGCTCAAGGTGATCATGCGCACCTTGGCACTAATGGGACCTCCATATACCACCCCTACAGTCCCAACCCAAACCACCAGTATAAAACTGTAACTCAAACGACAAGACCCTGGGCTATAACATAAACAGCAAAAGGGGAAAAAGCCCCTTTAAGAGGGAAAAACTTTCCCTCACCCCTTTGTGCAGGGCACACCTCCCAGGCTAGGCTCCTGTGAGCTTCCCAAACCTCACTGTTCCTGCAGGTAACAAAGCAATCAGTCTAATATCCCTGGGTAGCTCTCCTGGGTAGAAGCTCCTAACCCTGCAGCTGGCAGGGCTAGACTCCCCAATCGGCTCAGGCTCTGGCCTTATATAGCTCCAGCCTGAGCCCTCTTCCCGTCTCTCATGTGAGCCTCTCATTAGCTCCTTGCCCCACCTGCTAGCAGCCTGTGAGTACCCCGAGTGCTCTGCTACAGTCAGGCCCCCAGAAAACTCTGTTCTTTGTGATCATTCACTAAAGCACTTTGGATGGAGGCAAGCACAAAACATGTTAGCGCCCCCGCGGCCAGACGTGCCGGCAGCACTTCTCGGGGGGGCACCAGTGCTCCACCTGCCTGTCACCTAAGCCAAGAGTGCTTGCTCTCAGGGGGCACCGGTGCTCTCAGGGGGTGTGCATGCACCCCCATTCATCCCCTGTGCATCACCTGTGTGTTAGGGCACCTATAAAAATGTCCTATCGGGTTAGAGGCATCAATGACAATCAATTGAACCATGTCAGGCACACAGTGTACATAGATTTGTTCTTTCATAGCCCTAATTAAACTGAAACCCAAGAATGGGATTCCTTGAGAAGTAACAGCTTCTGGGAATAACGCATTCCATTCATACGGGTCCAGTACAAGGTTTAGTCCCCCTAAAACTCTTGTAGGTATTTGTGTGGTTCATAAATACCACACATTCCATGTTCCCATTTTGTAATCTTAAGGGAAATAAGCAGGATCCACATCTGGTTGATCCCATGAACATTTACCTGTCTGAAAGCTACCAAATGGATAACAATAATATGATGTCAAGAAATGTCTGTATAACACTTATCCTCTTGGTTTTTGTCTCCCTAACTTTTCTTTGTCTAAGAGTCTGCTGCAAGCAGTTGTCAGGTTACATTCAGTTGTGAGGCAGTCTGAACAGAAGACACATACTTTACTCATACATTGGGACCTTGTTCCTTTTCTCTCACATTTTGCTGGATTCTATTAAAGTCAAAGAAAACTCATTCATACAGAGAGGAAACATTGCGGTGAAACAATGCGGTGAAACATTGTTTACAGCAATGGACAATAAATAGAAAGAAGCATTATGGTGCTTCTCAGGCTGAGGAAGAAAGAACAAGGCAGTGTGGGAGACAGAACGGGACCTCTGCTTTTATCAGTGTTAATGATTTATCATGTTTATTGTTAATTTCTCAGGAGCGTGCCCTAAACACAAGGCTGCCACTTTGCCAGCTCCCATTGCCTTAAACATTTGTGACCAGATTCATAGCTCAGTTGGTATCCTATCCCTGCAGTAGCACAGCATGAGAAGTTGCCTCCTTCCCTTCCTGTCCTCCCTATTAATGCATTTGTACACTGGAGGCGATGTCACAATTTAACTAATGACTTTGGATTACCAATGCAGCTCTGAGTGTTCAGCAGCTGCCTCTGACTCCAAACTCCATCCCGCTCCCTCTGGCAGAGGCAGGGAGAAGGGGGTTCAGGGCTTTAGACGTCAGCCGGGAAA
>NW_005842070.1:163851-210863 GCF_000455745.1 Alligator sinensis | reverse complement strand
CAGGAAATAATCTTTTGCCTGGGCTCTTTCATGGGTGAGGAAAAAATAAAATTCTTTTCAGAGATGCTCTCCCCGACGCTGATCAGTTTGACTTCAGTGCACTTGCTAACAGCGCTTCATGCCTGCCAAGTAGAATATGCCATGGTAACCGCAACAAGCAAATTGAAAAATTAGAAAACATTGTCCTCATAGACTGTAACAGCAGCCACCAATGGTGGAACGCTACATATAGTGGACCGCTCTGCAGTATGAGATACACAACATACACATCAAAGGACACAATCACTTGGCTCTCAGTCTTCTCCAGATGAAAAAGTCACATCATAGCAACACTAGAACATTGGCAAGTGCCCATATTTTGTTATCAGTCAGATAGTAAAATGGTATTTTCAATACCTGACCCCAAAATGTGGCTTTCATTGCTGCTGAACTCTTATCACAGGTAACAAGAAAATTGCTGCACAATGAGATGAAGAAGATCTCTTTCTTGCCCAGAATGGCGGAAAGTCAAGGGCAGCACCTATCTGGGAGGTGGGGGAGGGGCGGGGGGCACTTTAATTAGAGCGGCTCCAAGAGCTGCTCTAACTAAAGCACCCAGAGCATCACGTGTACAATCATCCCTGTGCTGAAAAATGGTGGTGGAGGTGCTTTAACTAAAACTCGTCAAACCAGCTTTAGTTAAAAGTGCCCCCACTGCCATTTTTCAGTGCGGGGATGCTGATACACATAACGCTGGAGTCTGCTGGAGCGCAGTAGTTACCACACTCCTGCAGACATGATTAATTGAGTCTGCTCCAACATGTTGTAATTACAATGCATCAGAGTAGGCTCTCTGCATGTGTACAGATGCCCCTAAAGTCTAACTCATTTAGAGAGGCATAAGCTTTCATATGTGACAGGCTACTTCATCAGATGCTCTCTGAACCAGGTAGTCTCTGGTAGACACTGCCTTTTGCCTGACTTCAGACTAACACAACTACCTACCTTTCTTTACCTGGAGTGGAAATTAATTGTTATTCCAAAAGATAGTGCTATTTCAGTGCTATTCACTGAACTGGTTCCCGTACCAAAGTGCATTTTACTAATGCCAGCTTCTTACTCAAAACAGCATGTGTACATTTCCATGAGCAGAGGATTTTTTCCTGGAACTTATGACCCAGTTAGCGCTTGCTTAGGCACTCTTCCCCAACTAAGAAACATTCCACTTAACCTGGTGTCCTATCAAACCGATATATCACTTAATTCTATTCCCACTTGATTTTGTTTGACTCACTATAACAATGGAGCTTGAAAAAAAATTACAGCCCCACATACACACACATATTTTTGGCTTATTAAATGAAAGAAACAGGACACTTTTAGTATCCCAGGACTTTTCCAAAACAATAGAACATCATCTGAAACATTTTAATTTCTATAAAATTGAGTCACTTTATCTAAGAGTCAAGAATCAGCAACAGGTTGCTCATAAATCATTGCTTAATGGGACACCCCAGATAAATAATATATAATTATTGTAAGTACTTACTCATGTTCTTAATAATGTGGTAGATGTTATGACAGAATCTGTAAAACCTGATTAACTTTTCACTGCTTGCTGATTATCTTGGCTAGGGACAGAAGTTACACATAAACCAGTTTAAGTGATCAGAAACTGATTTAAACCTATAACAGAACAATAGCTAAGTGTACATAAACCAGTTTCAAACTGGCTTAAGATAAAACTGGTTGAATGTAGTATCAGACTTAACTGATCTGGGTCAAACCGATTTATGAAACTTCTGTCCCAGACCCCTTCCTGGTTCAAGTTAAATCAGAGTCCCCCAGCATGCTTTCCAGCCCCGGACTAGGCTGTGCTGGTTGGCCGCACCTCTCTGCTCTCTAGCTGGAGCAACGAGGGCTGGCTGACAAGGAGGTGTGTGGGGCAAGCCCAGCTGAGGATACAGCCCAATCTACAGGGGGGTATTGTATCCTAGTGTACAGGGGGAAATGGAATGAGGAAGTGATGAGCAACCCTGCAGAGTCCTGCTGCTTTAAGTCTGGACTGCAAATCCCAGAGACCTCAGGGACAGCAGGAAGAGGAAGTGAACACAGCCATACAGCCTGCTCTAGCACCCTCTGGCTTCTGGCCTGAGGCACTGCATTTCCTGAATCAAAGGTAAACGTCTGTCACTTCTGTTTCAATTTAAACTGTGCAGCTTAGACTAACCTGCAAAGACTGAATCAATTCAGCCATGGGATTTTTGACTGCCTGTACCTAGCCCTTCTGTCCTTTACTCACATTGCAGAATCAAACAAGGTATGTTTTTTCTTATCATTAGATTCTTTCTCCTGATGTAGCCCACAACTGGCTTTTTTAGGGTTCCACAGCTTCAAGGGCAGACTGAAGTAACTGAAGAGTTGTGTTCAAATTTGGATATGTTCACATTGGAGTGTATTAAATCCCTATTTTACAAAATCCAACCTTGGTACCTTCACTGTTTGATAGCTTGATTTCACATTTTACTATGCTGTCCCAATTAATTTTTTTTAATTATTCCTAGAAACTACAATCAGAGACCAAGATCCCTTCATGCAAGACATTTTTTTAAAACACAGAACAAAAAGATTGCTTCTGCCCAAACGGCTTACAGACTAAGCATAAAACAAGAGACAACAGAACAAGAAGCAATGGTCTCAAGCTGCAGCAAGGGAAGTTTAAGTTAGATATTTAAAAAAAAAAAAATTCTCCCTAGAAGGGTAGTATAACATTGAAACAGGCTATCCAGAGAGGTTGAGGAATCTCCATCTTTGAAGGTTTTTAAGATCTGGATAGAGAAAGCCTTGGCTGGGATGATCTAGTTTGAGCAGGGGGTTGATCTAGATGACCTCCTGAGGTCCCTTCCAACCCTAATTTACTGTGATTCTGTGATAAACAGATACAAACAGGAAGGGAGACACAAGGAAATAAAGGCAACTGTCTTAAGATACCCACAGACTAACCAGTGCCAAATTTTTTAATGCTTCATGAAGAGTTTTAAAAAGGGGTCTGAAAGAAGATGATGACGTGGCTTTGCAGATATTGCAGGGAGTTCCTCCCAAATCAATGAAGTACAAAATGAGTGAAATTGCAACGAGGGCAATAGCCTCATTGGCTATTCTGAGGTGGGAATCAACTTGAAGCACTAAATACCAGATGATAGACAGGGAATAGGCCATAAAGGACCTTAGAGTGAAGACAACAAGCTTATGCTTGATGCACTAAGAAAATGAAAGCTAGTGAAGCAACAAGCGAGGGAAATCATGTTCTCAGCACTATTACTCACATCTATGAGGACAGAAAAAGAATACTGCAGTATCCGAGAAGTGAGATGGAAAAAGGCTGGACAAGAAATTTCACTATGGATGTTATGCATGAATGAGAAGACCTAAAGGGAATCAGAGTCAAAGATGATGACCAAGTGACAGGCAGGATTACAAGGCTATCCATGATAATGGAGAAAGAGGGAGGATTGAGATGGAAGATTAAAGAGCAAGTTTCAGCCTTATTGAGTTTGAACTGATGGCTTCACATCCATAAGGAGATGTCAGAGAGACAGACTGAGATTTAATTTGGACAGGCCTGGTCTAAAGTGGTAGATCTGGGACTTATCTGCAGAAGAAAGGTAATTGAATTTGTGTTTGTGGATAAGGCTATGCAAGAGATAAACTGTACAGGACGAGGTGGTGGCGAGCAAGAACAGGTGAGGCTGGGAGGTCCAGGATAAGAGCTAACATTTCCCAGCATCTGTTTGCAAATCCATGTAACACATACAGTTTTTAATTTCATGTCAGATGCCCCAGTGATTTCTTATTTTAACAAAGAAAAATCAGCATCTTGACAGCTCAAAGCCTTCTGAGCAACCCTACAAATCAGAAAGCAGGGTGCATGCAGCAAAGCAAATTGTTGGGAAAAGAACTTCATTTCTGTTTCAGCAATTCAGTGGGGTAGTTACATCATACACACACAAAACAGTGAGTTAATAGTTTTTAAGAATGATTGAAAAATACTTTGGCTGTGTTCCTTTAAACAAAGCAAAATGAAGTGTTCATGTGTTAAACTGACAAGCCTTCAGATTGCAGTTATTCATCTTATTTTGGACACCGAACATGTACAGAATAAAGAGCATCAGCAAAAAGTTCCAACAAGGTTTTGCCCAGGTGTGGGCAAAATATGGCCCACCACCCAGCCTGGCTGCATGCTGGCCATGTGCATGTGCACACACAGACACACGTGATGCCACCTGCATCCAATCACCCTCACCCCACTCCCCCCAGGCCCAAGCAACCCCTTGATAGGGCAAGCCAGGAAGTACCAGGAAAAACTTTGATGCTGAGCAGAGCAAAATCCCAGACATCTGTTGATATTTTAAAAAACCACCCAGACAGAGATGGGAGGACCGAAAAAGAGGACATGTTCGGGAAAACCGAGACATATGGTAACCCTACCCATCTGCAGTGCACCTGTGGGGCAGATTGGGAGGGCAAACTGCACCTGCACTTCCTGGGCAAGCTCTGCTGCATACAACCCCTGCCCTCCCCTCCTTCCCCCTACCACTGCCCAGCTCCTGGGACCTAGTGCATGTGCAGCCTCCCACACACATGTGCAAACTCCCCCCACGCGCACACATACACACACCCCAACCCTCCCACACACCCCACAGCCCTACACACACTCAGAGACCCACATAATTCCCCACACAATATACAAGAGTAAGACTTTATTTTGAGCTATTATGCAATCCCGTCTATATATACTACTCAAAACAACATACATCAGGACAATTTTTTTTAATCAAATTAAAATATGTCATAGTAGAAGTTTGATTTTTAGTATACAATTTATTTTTTATCTATAATTTGTTAAAACGATATCTTCTGAAAGATTTTATGTGTATGGCCCTTGAGAAAACTCATTAAGAGTCTCATCAGCCAAAATAATTGCCCACCCGCAGCTTCCCCTGTACTACAAAGTTGTTCAATCCCCAAGCACATTGATCTCAGACTAGAATGACATATAGTTTGCCAAAAGGGTTGGCTCTGGTCTTCATACAGTGGGTGGGCCACAAGTGAGACAAATCCAGACACTACTGAAAGCTTTCACTTAACATGAGTGCCACAAGGCTGTGTTTGTTGAGCATCAGGTTTTCTTAAATTCAATCGCTTCCCATGAAAGTTATGCAAGTTTGGTGCATATCAGGAATGGTGTCTCCAAAATCCTGGTTAGTTATGGAATTTCACAGACCCTTGAGCTCTTTGATGGAGCCACCAACATGGATGTTAAGGATATCAAAAGGACTGGGAACAGTAATTCATTTGTACATCAAGGAGACAGCAGTTGACAGAATCTCCCATCAGTGTTAGGGCTGGCCACCACCTTGTCCAAATTGAGCTTCAGGTTGTCTAAATTAGGATTCATCAGGTTTGGAGCATAACAACTTTACAATGTTGTCACACTGCAATAGTATTCTGGAAACAACCATGCTGAAGCAGCCCATTGCAAGATCACACAGAGGAGGAATGAGTGACTTCAGATATTATATCCCTGGCTCTCAAAAATTCTCATCTATTGCAGTTACCAGAAATTGGCCATCCAGTGACAATGCTAGCATTGCCAGATCTCACACAATGTTACTCTGCATCTCATACTATTTACTGTTTTTCCTAAAACCCTAACTCACATGTGACAATCTCAGGCTTAGCTTTCTGTAATAATAATTAAAAAAACCCAAATCTTAGCTCCAGTTATGGAAAAACCTTTAAAAAAAAAAGCATGACCCAACTGAAACCTAAAAGCTGGAAAACCAGAAGGCAGAAAGAAGGAACCAAATTTTGATTCCTTTTTTAAAGTAACAGGTGGGCACATCTGAATTTTGGCTCTAGCAACAGAGTAACGGCTAAACTGGTGAGGACTTATGACACTGTTGATTTCTGCTGATTGTTTTACCAATTGTGGACATAACTAGTCTAGGGAAGTGGTTGTCACTCATCCCCCTTACCCACTTGTTTGTCTCTGCCACCTGTTTCATCTTGTCTTTTTATATAGGAAATTCTTTGTCAGGAACTATATTGTACAATGCCTAGTACATTGGACTACTCCACCTAGTGGAAATGCCTGGGCAATGCCCATAATGCCCATAGTAAATTGCAGTGCTTGGATACTATAGTTTCATAGTTGTTAGAGGCTGGAAGTAATGAAGTCTACCTAAGTAGACATAGACAGATAGCTGAAGAAAAAACATGCATTGTTTCTCACTCTTTCAGCTCTGGACCATAGGTTTCTCTATAAATCTCAATTTCATATTGTCAGAGCCAAATTAAATGCATGAAAATTAAATTACTGACATAAAATATATTTCCTTGAAAAATAAATTATTTCTCTGTATGGGATATGAAACTTTATTATAGATCATGACAGGTTATCAATTGGATAAATTAGCTATTAGCTGTAGTTTCCTTAGCTCCTTGCTCTTTTCTACTTCCTCAGGCCTTTCAGGGGCTAACAGTTTACAGTACTGTCAGTATATTTAGGCTTAGGTGATCATATGCCTATGCCAGAAGGCCCAGGAAGTGCAAGCATCTGGTTGCTACCATACTACCATTTGACAATGCTTTTAGGTGGTTTTGTAGTCAATAGGCATTAACTAGTATGGATACAGGTCATGTCAGATAAATAAACTGATAAAAATGGTAAATTACAATGTAATATACTTACCTACATTAAAGAGCTAGGGACATTATACTGCAACACACACCATCAAGATGCACCACACCGTGGGAAGCAAGTTTTGATTGGATGTCTAAAACATAACCATGTTGAAAATATTTGAAACAAAATACTCCCCTGTTGAGAAATGGGGTTTCACTGAAATCAGTTGCATGTGGAAGAGGACTAATTTCAGCTGGATTTTCCTCTAAGAAAATTAAAATGGGGCTTTGCATTTCTACATAGGTCAAGGTTATTCTCTACCTGCTGTACCATCTGTAGGAAGATGTACTTCCCTCGACCACTAAATACCTCACTGGGCCCCAGTTCATTCACAAACTACCCCTTTCCTGATGCACTATACTTTTCCCCATAATTCAATCATTGCATGCCTGGTGAAATTGTAGCCTTTATCTCATGAGACCTTAAAGAAGCTCAGCCACAGCAGAGAGAGGAGCATGGGAGAATGAAGGCCACAGAAGCACAACTCCCAAGAAGGAGGCTCGTGCATATACACAAATGAATGACTACCCAAAATGTGATAAAGAAACCACAAAATATTCAAATTTGAAGTTAAGCAAATATTTTTGATGTTGACACATACTTCAGGGGACTGGGGTGCCTAGAGCTCCATTCAAGGGTGTTTCAGGGTGCCATGCAATGTTAGCATTATTAGATGTGAAAACAAAATTCACAAGATAAACCCAGATATTTCAGCTGGTAATTCAAAGTGTCAAAACCATTCTGACCTACTGTGATCTTTCTGAGTGCTTTGCAACAGAAGCATTGCTCTATTCCTTTTCTGAAGTCAAAAAATGAGTGCAAACTAAGAGCTGGCATTTTCTGAGCGGTGCCTTGAATTGACCAAGGGGTGGCTTGAGCCTAAAAACGTTGAAAACTACTGATTTAGATGTTAATATCCCCCTTTACAAAGTTGGGCCCTCCCTGTATTCACAATTTACAAACACAACATGTGTGCTGTGTTAAATCCAATTCCTTTTATCAAGCCCAAGAGCAGGAGTCATTTTAATTTGTTAAGTGCTTAGGTTAGTTTGTCTGATTTTAGTTTTTATTTCTGAGAGGAACAGAAAAAATGTGTTTTAATCTTTTGAACTAAAGATTTGAAAGATTTGGGGAAAACAAATCAAAATAACAAGTGTTAACAAATCAGTATTATAAATAAACACATAACAAAGTAGACGTGATCAAGGAACTCCATCTGCAGCCTACAGGCAAGTAGATACACACACACACACACAAAGGTATTCTCCAAATGGGAGAGGCTTCTGCCCATACATAGTTGCTGTCATATCCAGCTATTGATTTGGTCAGCAAAAATGAGGAAGGTTTATCAGTCAGAGGATAAAAAAAATGTGACAAGGGAATTTAAAAAATGGATGGTAAAATAAAATAAGCAATGATCCAATTCTATGCATCAATACCCACAAGAAAATGCAGGAGCACTCTTATAGATCACATTACTCCCAGAGGTCCATGCTGAATGAGATTTCTGTCACATAGCTCAAATCTAGCTAACACGAACATTGCAGGTCAGTATTTACCAGCACATTAAGCTTCCTTCCCTTATATGATTCATATGACTCTTCCCAGCATCTCTGAATGACCAGCTGAGGTGCAGCGACATTTCTCTCTCTCTCTTGCTGTCTTGCTTTGTGAGTGACCTTTGCAGAACTGCTGCTAACAAACTGGAAAGCTAATGTCTGCCAAACGATTGGTGGCAACAGTGTCACAGGCACTGCACCGCTGTGTGGCTGCTAAAAAAAACAGAGAGAACCAATTTGATGAATGAGACACTGGGTCAGAGGAACAGGTTAGAAGCTGCCAGTTCTACCTACTCTGCGAAAAGGGATAGAAAAGAAAACTGAGGTCCAGTTGTAATACATAAAAAATGTTTGCAAGGCTGTTGCTGTCAAGGGGATAAGCACCAGTATAAAGACAAGACAAATGAATGTAAAGTATATCCCATCAATCTATGGCTGTGTAAAGCAAAAGAGCAAAAAGAACCTATTTTAACACGGCAAGAGCTGCATCGCTAGGGAGAATGTGCTGTTTGTTTTTACAGTAAAAGTCTCATTTGTTAACTTGTGCACCTTGCTTCCATGATTGATTGCTCAGTCCAGCTCTCATTCAAGTCAATAGAAAGGCTTCTGAAGTCTGATTCTCTGCTGCCGTGCGTAGCAAGTTACCCCCCAGGCATCCTGGGTATAACATGCTGCTACTCTGGACAAGTGGAAAACTGCAACTAATTGAGGTTTTTAGTCTTAAAAGAATGAAACTTTTTTTTTAATCTTAAAAGGAAGAAACAAAAGGAAGTTTTCTTCTATCCCCGTTTTCCCCCCAATTGATTAAATCTCACCAGTCGAGTGTTTACAGAATTGGGGATAGGAAAGCGATTCGCACCAGCACACACAGGTCCTGAGTTCATGTCCAAATTCTCAGTCCCATGCCTGGAGTTTGGTTTTGCTGGTAACTCCAGCACAACAAAGCAATGAAAAGCACAATACAGTTTTTCACCTCAAACCTAACCGCTCTATAGGGTCTCCTCCTCTATCCTCACTTCCTATTGCCCTTTATCTGGTGATCCGCTCCGTTGTCCCAGGTGCAATTAGTTGTCCAGCTCTGACATGAGGGTAGCTGAATTTTAGCAGCTTTCAGTAGGGTATTAGCATATGTCAACAGAGTAGACCAGTACAGTATTACCACCAAGGTCTTTCCTTATATTTCTCTGCTTCACTAAGCATTCATCTTTTAGAGATCTTCAGGGCGGGCAGGGGTTCAGTTTAGATCACCAGTCTGTTTCACATCTTTACAGGCCTTTTTGCACACGCCACAAAATTGGCCTTTAAAGCAGCTTAAATGCCCTTTTGCACCACTTTAACAACACTGCTGTTTGCACTTTTGCTGGTGTAGTCCACTTGAATGGCATTGCTGTTTGCACGCTCGGCGGCGTATTCCACTTTAAATGACTTTGGTACATAGCAAGATAAAACACCTCCGAGGTGTTTTAGTTTGCTACTTGACAAAGTGCAACAGTCCATGGAGCTCTGGAAGCTGACATGCTCGGAGCTTGGCGGGCCCCGCACAGCTCAGGGACTGTGGGACCTGGCGGCAGCCCGTGCAGGCAGGCTCCACTGAAGAGAAAAAAAAAAAGCAGAGAGCCTGATCCTTTTTTTTCCCCCTGGAGCCTGCCTGCCTGAGCTGTGCAGGGGCCTGGTGCTTCCCTCTGTGGCTGGGGGGGGGCCAGTGCTTCCCTCCACAGCTGTGGTGCCCCCCCAGGACCACCTGGGCCAGGGAGCAGTGGGTGGGTGCCACCTGGGGGGCCCCCACGCAGCTCAGGGACTGCTCAGACTCTGTTGGTGCTCTTGACTGCCCAGCAGTGGCAGCCCACATGTTTTTAGTAGGGTAGGCCCATGGCCTTTTTTAATCAAATGGGTCAGCAGCTTGCCCCCTCCCCCCTGCCGCTGAAGAGGCAGATAAGGATCGGTCCCCCAACCTTGTGTACATGCCATGGGGGTTTAGTTTGGTTTAATTCTCCCAAAACTGAAGCGGTGGTTTTAAAAACCCACTGTTTCAATTTAGGGAGAACTAAACCAAATTAAACCCCCGTGGCACATACAAGCAGCCTACATCCGGTTATCTGCTTCTCGGTTTGAATAGCCCCTAAAATATCCCATGTCCAAGTCAGATGCCAGCTGCTAGGGCCACAGATTTTCCCATTGTGCAATTCATTCACCATCTTACAAAACACTGTTCCACTTATTAGACAGCAGTGGTTCTTAACAGTGCTTGTATCTATCCTACTTGAATCCCTGAAAAAACACTATTGCAAAAAATCAGGTAGTAGTTCCTTCTCCTATTTACTGTTGTTGTGAGGATGTTGAGATGGCAGTAGATGCATTGAAGATTTTTTCAGGGGTTCAAGAAGGGTGGAATAGGATCACACTTTAGTTATTTAAGTGGCACTTGAGTAACTAGTAGGATCTGGCCCTACATGCCTGTAACTAAAATTGCCAGGAGCAAGGGTGGGTCCAGCACTTCTGAAAATTATATAAAATGCCTCCGTGGCCTGATTGTCAGATCTATCACTGAACTAAGCAATGACAAAATATTACCTTATAAGTCAATATCAGGAGGCTGGGAGACTTCATGCAGTGAGAGAAAGAATGTGTTTTCTATGAGCCACTGTAACAAATGAAGCTGTACAAAAAACCCCTAAATTTAGTAACTGTCAGTGCAATGCCTCAGGCAGCATTCAGCTGAGGGATGATATGCTGATGACAGACTAATGCCCATTGCCATTCTGAATTTGGTTTACTAAATAAACCACTAATGTCATCAGTCTGAGCGGCAGCTGTACCCAGCCACTGCTCTGCTGGGTCTGACAGGGCCAGACCACAGCAGATGACAAGAGGAAAGACTGTAAAATATCATGGCTCTGTAGCTTGGAGCCAGACCCCAGCCCTCAGACAGGCCTGAGAGGATGCACTATAAATTGGTTATAGAAGGAAGCACAGGTCTGTTCTCTACCCATACTGGGGTGGTAGTTCTTAACCCAAAATCTGGGAATGCCAGTAGAAAGACATCCATTGATTTCACTGGCTTTCGATCAGGCCCTGATAGAAAAAAGCATTTATTCCTTCACCATCTTCTCCAGTCTCCCTTTGTCCACTAGGGTTTTGTTTTTTTCTTGAACTTTATTTCTCTCCTCTTCACATTTTATGAATGCTTTAACTTTCCAGGAAAGGCATTTTAAAAATAAGCACACAACATTTTTAAAACAGCACAATTTTGTGCTTTTTTAATTATTTAAGATAGCAACCCATTTTCCCCAGCTCTCAATATCCCCACCATGTCCTCCCATGCTCTGTCCCTTCCTCTCCATCCCCCATGGGTCTCTAAGACAAGAAACATAATCCAATGTATGCAATTACCTTGCAGACTTTGTGGTGCAATTGACTCAGGTAAGCCTTTGACTTCTTGCTCCCTTTTTCCCCCCAGCTGAAATGAAAACCTGAAATTGGACAGTTTCTTTAAAATAAATCAGTATTGCAGAGATATCCATTTCTCACTCATTATTCTTATGTACTAGCAGCACCAAAGCACTTTCAAAACAGTCCAGAAATGCATTACCAGGCAAGTCACCTGAGCTGAAGATTTGAACTCAGGTTTTTGATCCCTCACTTGTAAGTAATGGATTTGGAACTCAGCTTCCAAGGCAGGTCTATGGACTGAGTGCCTCTTTTGTCAATACAGGTACAATATATACAAGGTCAGTATGGCCGCATCCAGACGAGTGTGCAGCGCCACATACTGCACGGCCAGACATGTCTGTGGTGCCACATACCGCACATTCAGCTGTTCTCCGTGCTGCACTGTGGGGTTGGGGGAGTTGACCACTGGATATCCAGGGGTCAAAAAAAACCTGCAAAAAAAAAAGTGGCAGGGTGCACATGGGAATAGCATGTGCCATTAAAAACCAGAGCCTGAACAGCTGGAGCCATGCTCCAGCTGCTAGCCATGCTCCAAGAAACAGGATCGCTACTACTGCAGCCCCAGAAGACCCCCAGTGCCCCAGGTAAGGCTACTGGGGACAGCTCAGTGCTGTCCCCAGCCTCCTGTACCCCACCCGGGGTAACTTGCCGCTTGCCAGAGGGCTCATGGCACCGGTGTTCCCCGGGGACCTCTAACAGCAGCACAAGGGGTCCTGCTGCTAGTTCTCCCTGGGGAACCAAATATCCATGCTCATGTGGATGCAGCCTATAGGGGTATGTCTTGTAGTCAGCCAGTAGGATAGGGTGGCCACTTCATATAGGCCTTATAGGACTAGAGAAAGGCAGAAAGGTTATAGTGGGCATCTTCACTGTTTCAGTAAGGGAATATCCATCATTTATCACAAGAAAAAGTTCCTCTGATGTTTATACAAGCCACACCATCTATCTTAAGCTAGCATCCTGCTATCCAGCCATAACGGCAAGAGTTTAGGACCAGGCACACACAGATCTTTGTGAGAGAAATATAGCTGACTTGAGTCTGAGGTGGGAACTGACTGTAAATCACTATACAAGCCTATAATGCCTGACTGGAAAGATGGAACATGGTCTCAAACATTATTGGTGTCACAGATAAAATCCTGTTGTGTATGCCATGTAAAATGTACAAAATAAGGAGTCCAAAATGGAACTCTGCAAAACTTGCTGATATTGGCAGAGACTTTTTAAAAAGTCACTATGATAATTGGCTTTAATGAGCAATCTCAGTAGGGAGTCACAATGGACCTTGAAGTACCAACTATGCCTGGTAGTGAATCCAATACAGCATTAAAGCAGAGAACTGGGGTAGCTTAAATTGCACATCTTCTGACCTGCAATTAGCAACCTTGGACACTGATGCTCAGACAACTTTCATAGGCCATTATATTCACACAATCAAAAATTGAAGAAAAATGTAATAAGTGACTCTTCCAATACTTCTTGCTTTTTGGAGAAACAATAAAATGAAAACTTTGCTCCTAGAGCACTGTTCAGTACAAATGCTATATATGATGAAATGTGATATGTAGTATGAGAAGTGAAGAGTTTTAAAACCCATGTCAGAAGGTACGAATGTCATATTGTATTTATCTGAAGCTTTCAGACCCCATCAAGTAACAGCACATTAGAAATTTCTCTGTTACCAAGACAAATGTCTAATGGTACTGACCTGCATATTCTTTAGCATCATTTGCAAAGCTCAGCAGATAAAAAGATATTGTGCCTAGAGTTTTGCTGTGTGTATGAAGTACTGTTCAACTAGGGGTGCAATATTAGCAATTACCTACTAAACATAGAATGCTAATTCTACAATAGGCTTTTCTCCATTCTTTATTCACTATAGTCTGAGAAAAATTTTGTTAGTCTTTTTCCATTTTTAAATCAAAAATCACAATTTAATCACCATTGGATCATATCCTGTGAACACTAATACATGAGTTGTTCTAACAGAGTCCTGATGCAACAGTTTGTAATAAAGCTGTAAATTAAATGATAATCTAGACTGGCACTAAAATATCAGTGATGTCCACCAGCTGACCATGGCATTTCCTTGACAATATCATATTTCCCCTGGGAATATCATGTTGCCCATGGATATGCAAGATGGGGCCCATTCTTCTGTGTTACTTAGGTAATTCTACAATGCAATGTCTCCAGAGCAGTGCTGCAGGCCATGGGCTAAAAGAACAATGCACCAATGAGAGCAGTAAATCAGGCAAACCAAATACCTTTGATTTGAGAAAGGTTTCCAAACACCAACACAGTGAACAGCTGACTAAAGATAATAAACTCGTCTCAGCCAGGAATAGAGCTTCCTCATATCTGGAGAGTCCCACTGGTGGCAGATATGGTTTAGACCTCTCAGGGACCTCATTACTCACCAAAAGATTTAGCATGATTATTATTTAAATAGGTCATCTTGAGTTACATACAACCTCTCGTGCAACTTATTTACTAAGATATACATTTATGAGTATTTGTTTGAGTACTGTTGAGTCAAAAGCCATGAAATGAGCTATCTATATTTTTAAGTGGGGCTGAGTTTCATTAATTAACATGAAGTGAGAATTACAATATTGCACAACGCACATTTCATAAAGCCAAATATCTCCATTGCTTCAACTGCTCCTTTTCTGACAGACAAGGATCTATAACATCAAACCTTACAGCCAAAGCTGCCTAGCCAGCACTCAGTGAGCATATCTATATGAGACACTTTGCTGCACAGTAAAGCTAATTACTTTTCAGTAAGTGTCCATGTCTACACATGCAGACAGTTACTGCAGGTTCTAATCATGAGTAATTTTGCTACCTGCAAATACAAGTAGAAAATTTACTCAAGATTACTTACTACGCAGAGGTGCACATGTAGATGCCTGACTGGAAATTTGCTCCTGGTCAGCCAGGCAGCAGGAGGTGAGAGATTGCTCCCTGCCCCCAGGAGCTGCCTAGTGCCAGGCTGGGCTCCGGTACCAGAGGACAAAACACCCCTTCCCCAGCAGCAGAGAGCACCACCACTCCATGATCACAGGACTAGAGCTGGGACTTCCTTCTCTCCCAGCCCAAGCCCCGCAGTCATGGGATCTGGGACTGGGAGATCCTTAGTGCCAGCCCCACGGATCTCCTAGTGCTGGCCCCACAACCACAGAGCTGGCTCTGGCAGATAAAAATCTCCCAGTCCAGATTCCACGATCACAGAGCGGGGGTTGGCATTTCCCTGCTGCTGGGGCAGGGGGACATTGTCCCTGCCTGGGCTCCGGTGGCAGAAGCAGCCCTGGCAACAGGCAGCTCCTGGGGGCAAGGAGCAATGTCTCAGCCCTCACCAAGAGACAGCCCCTGGGAGAGCACCCAGGGGGATCCTAGAGCTCCCCATGGCGCCTGCAGGGGCCCATTGCAGGGCTACAGGGAGCAGGAGCAGTCTTCTGCTAGGAGCAGCAAATCTGCTCCTGCATCCCTGCATGTGTAGACACGTGCCCAAGAGAATTTACTCTTGAGTAGTTTACTCGAGAGTAAACTGCTCCCAGATAATTTGCAAGTGTAGACATGCCTAGTATCAGGGAAATCCATAGGAGAACCCACACAAGGAATGCTCCCCCATATAGACCAGGGCAGAGTTACCCTCAACAGATGTTGCACAAACAAGGGAGGGAGGAAGAGAGAGGAACCACATAATACTGCCTGTTAGGGAGTTCAGTAGCTCCACAGCTGGCTGGCCCAGATGCTATGGCACATCATTCATGGTGACAAGGGTGTATCATCCTTCTTTTCAAAGTATCTGCAAAGAACACCCACCTCATAGGTTACCCTTCATCCCCAAAACCTAGCAAGATCCCCAAAATCTGACAGAGTATGCATTAACCCAGGGGTACCTGACCTTTTTGGCCCACAAGCCAGATGAGTGGTACCAGGTCCATCCATGGGCCAGGTCCAGTCTGTGGGCCTGGCCTGGTACACAGTGCTGGCCCAGATGGATCCCAATCCAGCCACCTGGAAATGGCCCAGCTGGGGCTGATGTAGTTGTGTGGGACCAGGGCCCAATTCAGCTGCTCAGGAATGGCTTGGCTGGGGACTGAAGCAGCTACATAGTAACAGCCTGGCCAGGACCTGATGCAGCCTCAGGGGGCCCAGCCAGCGCCCGATGCAGCCGTGGAGGGCCAAGACAATGCAGTCCCCTGAGAACGGCCTACCCAGGGCCTGAATCAGTCACATAGGAACAGCCCACCTAGAGCCAATTCCTGTACGACTGATCAGGCCATTTCTGTATGGTTGAATCAGGTCCCTCAACATTAGGGCCAGCTCATCTGGGGCTGATCCAACCATGTATGGCTTGGAAATTTGGAAAAAGGGGACTGGAGGAAATTAAGACTGACACCACACCCCAACACCCAAATTTCCAGTCCTGTGAGGAGACCTGAGGGCCAAATTACATGACTCTGCAGGCTGGATCTGGCCCATGGGCTAGGGGTTGAGCCCCCTTGCATTAGCCAATACTCCATTTCCTCTGGATAGTGCTAACTAAGGCCAGAGTTGTCCCTCTGTACCGGAATTGTTTTACCTGCACTTGAAGTAGTCTTAGTGAAGTGAGACTGCTGCATAATATTGCAAAGCACCTAAAAATAACTGCTTGGGTCAAGAAGTAGAGAAATTGTATTCACTTTAAAACAGAGCCAACCTTAGGGATGGGCGTTTTTGGAGGGCACCACACACACATGCATACATGCACACACTCATGAGCAGCCTGCACAAACAGGGGCACTCTTCCCCCCTACCCCACCCCAGCTGACCCCCGCTTCAGGCAGGAGTGGTGCCCAACCCAGCCCACACCCCACTGCTACTCAGGAGGAGCTAGGCTGGGCACATGCAAGTGGGGTGGTACCTGCTCATCTGCCCACCACTACTGCACACAGCAGCAATAGTACCTGGCTGCCTGCCTGCCTAGCACACTATGCAACTCCACCTCCCCACCAGATTGTGCCCCCCCCCCCCTTGCCCACCTGCCATAGGCAGCAGGGGACAAATATTATTATTTGGGGGGCTGACCCCAACCTCTCCCTCCCACAGGGCCATTGCAGGGCCGGTGTGTGCTGAGGTGCTAGCCTGGCTGCATGCTGAGCAGCACCGAACACTGTGGGATGGCAGAACTGTGGTGCTGCTGCTGTTTCCTGCTGCCACAAAATTAGCTTGCGGGGGCTAAGCCCCACTAGTCCCAGCCTTCTGCTGCCTGTGCCACCTGCCTCTGCCTGCAACAGAGCTGCTGACTTTGGGGGCATGGAGGGGACACCAAAATACAAGTTCACCCTAGGTGCCATTTTCCCTAAGACCAGCTCTGCTTGAAACTATGGGGGACTATAAACAAGGATGTGGTCTGATGAAAGTAAGCAGAGAACGGAATGAGTCATAGTATAAAAAAGCACTAAGTTAAATGACTCTCTGTTACAAAAGAGGACATAGTCCTGGACAATTGGAATCTTACTTTAACAACTACTAAAAACACAGCTTGACAGTCCTTTGACAGATTTCATACAAGACCTATTCAGTATGCAGAACCCAGGAGGGGGAGAAAAAATCCTCACACTTCCTCTTTCTAATTCCTGCCATTTCAGAATAATGACAGCTAATTATAACTGGTGCAGTAAGTCACCGTGATAGTGAAGAGCCACCTTTATTCACAGGGAATGTTCTCTTATTCCTTGAGCAGTCACACTGTTATGAATTAAACTACTGATGCCATCAGGCAACACTCTTGGTCAAAGTAACACAATCTGGCCCTTTAAGGTTATATACACAATTAAGATATGGGCCCTCCCCGCTAAACAGTTTACAATCAAAGGCACCAATCCTGCTATGGAGAGCATGCTGAGCTGTACAATTTCAGGGTGACTCTGTGATTGGACTACTAATGCTGGATAGAAATCTACAAAGGACAACCAGCCACAGAATATATGAAGAAGGGACACGCAAAATACGTATAGTTTGTTTGTGTTCCTTAAACTTATGTTACACCCATATTATACAGCTAGGGTTTTTTTTATTATTAATTATTAAGAGCACATCAATATCCACAACAATTTTTTTATTAATGAAAAAAGGACATCAGCTTTAGACTGATCAATTGGCTACCGGTAGAAATTAGGGCTGTGCAAAGCTTTGGTCCTCGATTCAATTCGGTGGAGATTTGGCCTGATTCGGTGGCTAAATCTCCAAATCTGAATTGAATCAGAGGACCCTTCAATGTCTCTGAATCAAATCAGAACTCTCTGAATTGACTCGGAAAGATTTGGAAAGATTTGACAATTCAGACATAGACGCAGCTTTAAATGTTTTTTCTACATACCTCTAGGTAGCAGGCGGCTTGTGAATGCTGCAATGCTGGGGTACATGGAGTGTCCCACAGAAGCGCAGGAGGCTTCCCAGCATGCTCAGCAGCAGACCCAGAAGTGAACCAAAAGCACTTCCAGTCCAATTCCGGGTCCACTGGGGAATGTACTCGGGGCCCGGGGGGGGGGGGGGGGGGGGGGGGGGAGGCCCTCCATGCCCCCCCCCCCCACCCCCCGGGCTCAGTGACTAGTGCCTCCTGGGTCTGGGGTTGCACCCAGGGTCTCCCCATGGCCAATCACCGAGACAGAGAGAAGGGGATGCGGAGAGGGGGGGGCCCTATGAGCTCCCTGGCGAACCCAGAAGTGGACCAAAAGTAAATGGAGGGCCCCCCTGCACTCCTGTGGGACTCTCCATCCACCCTGGTGCGCCACTAACAAAAAGCCACACTGGTACCTTGAGGTATGTATAAAAAACATTTAAAGCTGTGGCTATGGCTGAATCGCTGATTCTCCGAATCAGCATTGAATCTTCAGATCTGGATTTGGCCAAATTGAATCAGGGACAGTTATCTGAATCAACAAATCAAATCACTGTACCGGATTCAGGCCAAATCCAAATCAAATAGGGCCTGCTTGGCACACCCCTAGTAGAAATCACAAAGGAAGGAGATTGGGAGGGAGATCTGAAGGAAGGAAACCATTAGAAGAACTGGCCGTGACTTTTTTCTTCTATTCAGTCATAATTTAAGGTTTAAAAGTTTCCTTCCTCTCCCCAAAAATCAGAAGGGAAAATAGATACCAAATTTGGACTTATTATTTTAATTTTTTAACTTTATATGGTTCTTTTAAAAAGTCATTTCAAACCAAAATTAAGGGTTTTTATCTTTCAAGAAGGGTCAAAAACAAGATGGTAGACATTTGAAATCTGTTCTTTAAATTTATCTCCTCTCCTCTCATGCCAAAAAGGGAAACTCATCCATCCTTGCAAACAGTTTCTGGTTTCAAAGTTTCACTATAAAATACCCATCCCATTCTAGCCACGCTTCTAAATCTTCTCTGATCGGGTGGTTGTAGCTCCTCTTGAATATGTAAAGAAGACATACTTATGGTGTAAACAGCAACCTGATCTCAAACAGCCTCTTTGGTACAAGGGGATATCTCAGCAGAGGAACTGCACTAAAATATTCTCTTACCATTTGTGAAATTGCCAAGCAAAAATAGGGCTAGAGTTTGGAAGGATCTTTTTCCACAGAAAGAAGTTCTGCATACGCTAAGAAGACAGTTAAAATTCCTCCAGCAGAAACCAATAAAATGAGCACTCCTCTGCTCTTATACTTTAATCTCCTATATTGCTAAGCAGTATCTGGGCCTGCCATGTCTCTCTCCTTAGGCAAGCCTAGGAGTAATATGTTCAGAAAATATTAGCAATGCTATCACTCCAAAAGGTTAAGAGAAGGATTTACTTATCTGTAATGATTTATGGAACTGACAAGTCAGTGTACAAATGTGGCTAGGAAATTCATAACAGCAGACAGAGCAGCTTAGAAGCAAATCATTGTGTCAGGGCATGGAGCAGATAGATCCCTTCTATAATGAAACAAGTGTTCCAATTCATAAAGCCAGTTTGTCAGGAATAAAGAAAAGAAAAACAAAATCAGAAGTGGGGACCCTCTGTCTTTATTAGGTATCCAAACAGAGAAAGAGGCATCCCATTACTGCTGGAGCTATGTCCAGCTTGTAGCTTAGCAATGCTTTGCATCTCTCAGATGTAATACATGTCATATATTATCAATATTGGCTGCTGATGCCTAGGTCTTAGTTGTTAGCTAAGTACTGTTCTGTGACTTGGATTTTAAGCAGCAAATTGGCAATGTTCATCCAAGAGATGGACATCACAGTAAACCCGTCATTTGCTTTAACTGCCTAGATGTCGGAGAGATGTTTTGTCAAGGCTGATGAAGCTGTCCATTAATACTTTTTCCACCTTTGTGAGCAATGGGATTGCCATGTTTATCCAGCTAACAAAGTTACATACATAAATTAACCCAAGCAATTTCCTAAAGTGTAATAAACAAACAAGCATTGATCTGTCGCTGACATTCATTACAGGGCATAATACATTCTGATGAACCTACACAGATTTTCTTGTATGTATTTCAATCTCTTAGGAACAGTACTTAACCTCAAACAAAAGCTTTCTGTAGATCATAGAATTATAGAATCAAAGAAAATGAGGGTTGGAAGGGCCTCAGGAGGTCATCTAGTCCAACCCCCTGCTCAAGGCAGGACCATCCCCAACTAGATCATCTCAGCCAAGGCTTTGTCTAGCCAGGTCTTAAAAACCTCAAAGGGTGGAGATACCATCACCTCTCTGGGTATCCTGTTCCAGTGAGAAAATTTACATGCGAGCTATCCCACCAAGTCTCTGTTATTCCAATCATGTCATAGCTCTGTGACTGTGAAAAGACTTCCAGCTCTTCCTGCTTGTTGTCCAGGCTCCGTGCATTCATGTACAGGCACCTGAGGTAACTAGTTGATTGCCCAGATTTCTCAGGAAGTATGAGAACACCACCTCTGTTACCCCCTCCTGCTTGCTCTTCCTCCAGGTCTCCCACTTCCCCAATTACCTCAGGGCTTTGGTCTCCATCCCTCGACAAACCTAGTTTAAAACCCTCCTCACTAGGTTAGTCTGTGAAGACTCTCTTCCCGCTCCTTGTCAGGCAGATCCTATCTCTTCCCAACAATCCTTCTTCATAGAAGAACATCCCATGGTCAAAGAAGCCAAATCCCTGCTGGTAACACCACCTGCACAGCCAGGTATTGATCTGCAGGATGCATCTGTTCCTGCCCAGGCCCTTTACCTTGACCAAGGTACCAAAGAGAGCACAACCTGAGCCCCAAGATCCCTTCACCCTTGCCCCAGAGCCCTGTAGTCACTTTTGATCCACTCAGGGTCTCCCTTGGCAGTATCATTGGTGCCAACTTGGATGAGCAGTCAGGGCCAGGTGAGTCTCAGTAATCCCTCTGTGACATCTCAGATCCGGGTTCTGGGCAAACTGCAGACTTCCCAAGACTACAGGTCAGGTCAGCAGATGTTTCCTTCCATCCCCCTGCAGAAAGAAGTCCACTACTACCCTTTGCTTCTTCCTGGTGGCAGTTGTCTCGATCCTTCCAACCTTGATGAGGCCTGGCCTGGCCTGGCCTCCTTCACTAATGGCATATGCTCCTCCCTCTCTGTTGCTAGGGCTGCATATCTGTTCTCCAGACGAACTTCTGCAGGTGGATGTAAAGATTTCTGCTTGCTGCCAGAGGTCACAAGCTTCAACTTCCACCCTCCTGGGAGTCCATGTCCTCTCTCTTCTCTTGCATTGCCTCTGGTATCTCAAACCTACATTAGAGGTCACCATAAACTTATTATCTTGTCTTGCACATGCTTTAGGCCAATGACATTCAAATAGCACAGTTCTCAAACCAGGGAAGGCTCCTCCATTCATTTATTCCTTCCTCCATTAATAGAACAAGGCATCAAGATATTTACAGATTATTCAGTGCAAAACTGTTTGTGGGCTAGAGGGGCAGATATTTTACAATTTGTACAATAAGACCGTACACACTCTGGACCCTCTCTCTGCTTCAGTAAATCACGTCCAAGGATTATGTTTAGACAGATGCTGATGTTTAATTGTAATTATTCCCCAAACCTCTGCAGATGTGCACTGTAGCACCTGATTGTCAAACCCATTCCAGATGTTACTCATGTGCAGCTTTTCCATGCATTTAATTCACTGGGGACAAAATGTACCCAGTGTGAAGGAGCCTGGAAAAGACCCCATGCACTATTTAACTCTCATTTAAAGATTCTGTTGAAGTGAGTAAGCTTTAGGGTATTTTAAGAATGAATATTACCCATTTCTGTAGGCAGGAGTAGAAACTGCATGCTCCTTCAAAACACTGCTCCCAAATTAAGTGTTTAAATGGCCTTTCTCCAGGCTGACTTACAATAAAAAAAGAATGGGTATTGAAGAGCTCTTAAGACAGGACAGCATTCCTGATAAACACCATGAAAAAGCTTCAATCCATCATGCAAAGATCTTGGTCTGGGGAGATTATAAGATTGTAGGTGAAGACAGAAATGTTTTATCAACATCACAGTGTCACCACGCTATTTTAGTTCACTTCCTAAGAGAGGGGTGAATCCCAGTTCAGAGACCCCCTTGTGATGCTGATCTGGATGATTTACTGAGCTGTTGGCATAGGGTATCAACACCCACGTCACAGTTGTCAGTGTAGAATTAGATGGGCCATTATTTAAGGCAAGATCCATCATCACTGTGCAGGGCACAAAGCCTGTATCAAATATTAACTCTGAAAAATGGGGAAAGCAGAACACTTATTGTTGCACTTCTCTTCCCAAAAAACCTCCAGTAAAATGTGTACTTAGCAAGGTATATGAAAACTGACAAGAGCTAATGCTGGGGAAGCCGAAGTGCTTTTGGCTGACAGTGTGCTGGGCTGCTTAAAGTTAGCCCTGTCACTAAACTGTCACTTTTTGTTTTTTCCAGCTGAGAGATAATAAGCTGATAAACTTTTCAACTATTCCTTGTAAACTTTTCATTCTTCTTTCCCAGACTGACAGAGCCAGCATAAAACAGCACTGCACATTGTTCTGCCTTCCATGACTTACTGTCTCTATTCTAAAAAATAGATTTAATGTTATTAGTGAATCTTAAAAAGGAAGTTACAACTTTTAAGGGAAGGAAACACAGACTGGGGCAAAGGTGGCTAAGTAGTACAGGGTGGTTGAGGGGAGGATGCAGCTAAGTTCAATGTAAGAATGTAGCCTGCTTAACCTAGTGTGGGGGAAGGCTTGGGGCGGGGGTGGGGGGATAGGGGAGCTGGGGGCATGATGCCTACAGAGTAAGGAAGATACAGAATCTCACACAATGAGGTTGCCTTGTTATAGTGTTGTGAACTGTGAAGGATACAAACAGATGCAAGTAACAGCATGCAGGATACAATTGCAGGGTTGAGGAAGAGACCAAGTGTAAGAGTTCTTAGTCATGATCTGTTAGTGGGAGGTGTCCTCTAGGTTGCTTCTGGCCAGTGGTCAACCCATGATGTGCTCAACATGATATCCCTCATGACTTACCAGCAGAGCATAGCAGTGGGATACTCAGCAGGCATGCAGGATGCTCTCGCTGGGGTCCCATGCTCCCAGTGTCCCAGTGATCGGCGCCTCGACCATCACTTCATGTCCCCAGCTCCTCAGGGCATCTTCCAGCAGCTGGTACTTTGCCAGCGTCTGCTTGTGGGCTTTGAAAAAGGCTGACCACCAGTTCTCAAATGGGATGGTGAAGTCAACCATCACCTGTTCTTCTTGTCAGCCACAATGATGTCTGGGCACAGCTGGCACTCACAGCCTAGAATAGTGCAGTTGACAGATATGATCCCAGCTGAGGCTGGCATGGCCTTCGCCAGTCAGTCCTGGATAGCGTTGTGGCAGAGCTGCCATACTCTGGCATGAAACTTGCAGATGCATAGCACGTGGGGGAGCATCTCTGATTCATAGCCACGTCTTCAGCACCTCTTGTCATGGTTCCCATACTGGACAGCACCTTAAGTGACCAGCAGTTGAGTCAGGTGCAGTGGATGAAGCACCAGTCTGCGCAACACGAAGTTCCTGCCAGGCATAAAGTGATTGCTTGCATCCCACTTTGAGGCGAGCTTGAAAACCTTACCCTGGTCAGGTTTTACCCTCATTTCACTAGCATACTTAGTTCAATCCTAGCCCACAAAAGCCTGAGAAGCTACTACACGAGGGTTCTGATCCAAAGAAATTTGGGCATTAACACCAGGCAGAGCAGATCCTTGTGCTATCCTTAACTTAGTAACACTACCATTTCCCTGTTCTTTCAGCTAATGTCATGTCCTGGTAAGCTGGATCTCAACCAGTATTGAAGAGCACAACAACAGATAGCAGTTCAACATGTAGCTCACTAGAAAAGTTTTCTATTTCTATGGTGTCTTTTCCATTTAGCACCTGCTACCAGCCCAATCATGCTAAATGCAGATGCATGTTTCTATAGGGTTCTGTGCTGCAGGTAGACACATCATGCCAAAAACATAAAGAACGCCAGTGACTCTAATGAACTGGCAAACAGCTGCAGAACAGCTGTTCTTCCTACAGGAGTGTGTGTGCATTATGCTTCAAGATAGGAATGATGCTGAGCCTGATTTATTTCACCTTATTTGTTGTTTCAGCAGCTTGTGTTTATGCCAGACTTAAAATTATTTAAAAAATAATATTAGTTGCAACAGATTTAGACCAGATAAGGATTTGGCATTAGGTGAAAAGCTGCTAGGCTGTATGCTTTTAAATGACATTTCAGTGCAAACTAAGTTACTTTGAAAAATATCAAGTGTTGCCTGAGTTGGAATAATAGCCATCTGATTTTGGCCATGTTAGCCTGAAAATAATAATTCTTTGTACTCCCATAATACTTTACCTCTAGGGTTCTCTTACTGCTCAACAAACATTCATAATTTATCCTGCTTCTGTCTGCCTCTGAGGTAAATGTTATTTTTCCCCATTGCACAAATGAGGCCCAAGCAGGTTAAATGAGTTTTCCAAACTTATAACGCAGGAAAACCCAAGCATAAAACTGGAGATCTTCTAATTCTTAGCCCTGTCCTTTTGCCATTAGGCAATATTTCTTAATTAAAGTTTAATAAATTGGTTAACCAATCAGGCTGGAATTATGACTAGTCTTTACTTAGGTATATGGAATTGGGACAAAAAGATTCTAACCCCGTGTCTTACACAATTAAGTCAGAACAAGATACAATTGCATTTTCTTGTGTTTGGAGGGTATTGAATTCCTCAGACTGTACCATGCTCAACAGGGTTAACAGTAATAACATTTGCAACTCAGTATATTTTACTACCTTCCTTTCAATTAAAAAACGGAAAAGAGGCAATAATAAAAAATAAAGAACACAAATAAGGAACATTTTTTAGCTTTAAAAATAAAGTAAAATCAGATGTAGGTTTACAATTTAAGTTGGCTTTTACTTTATGGAAAGTTATTCATCCATTCCTAATTTTAATACATGCACCAGTTAGCAGCTGAGCTATAGTTTTCCACTCGCTGTAGGAGGCAGAGATGAAAATAGTAATAGACAAGTTATACGTTAATTCATGTCAAAGGAATTAGAAGATTATAAATATATATAAATAAACTTGCAGGCCTGTGCTAAAGGTTTTTTGTTGGTTCAAGTACTAGGGTGCTGGTCCAAAGCAATTTTAACATTATCATCAGACAAATTAGAATGGAATTGAAAACAAATCAGCAAATGCCATTAGGCCACCATATAAATCAATGGTACATCCACACTCTGAATCCTGCATATGGTTCTGGTCCCTCCATGCAAAGGGCTATCATAAAACTAGAAAAAGTATAGAGGATGGCAACAAGAAAGATCAGAAGCGCAAAGAGGTTTCCATGCAAGGACTGAAAAGAGATATGACAAAAGTCTATAAAATAACGAATCATGTGGACAAAGTAAATAGGGTCGTACTGTTACCATCTCTCATAATACCAGAACAAGGGGACATACAATGTAATTACTAAGAAACAGGTTTAAAAAAAACATTAAAGGGGAGTTCTTTCTTGTAAAGCATGTAATCAATTCGTGGATCCCTTTGCCATAGCATATTGTAGAGGTTGGCAATTTTAACCAGGTCCAAAAGGGGATTAGTCAAATTCATGCAGGATAGGTTGCCAGTGGGTATTAAGCATGAAGCATGATAGAAGGGCTGCAACTCCATATTAGGACTTTCAAGGCTTCTAAATTTGAGAAGCTGTAAGGGAAAAGGGGCAGGGAATAGCTCAGCCTGGATATGCCCTCACTTCTCTTTAGCATCCACTCTATGCCACCTGTAAAACACCCACTCTATGCCACCTCTGCTGGGCTCTTTGGACCTGTGATCTGACACAGTATGGTACTTGCATTCAAAATCAGGTCCATATGCTGTCATTAACTTGGTGACACTGAATTTTCCCTGTTCTTCCATATAGAATCCATGTTCTGGGGTACAGATAAACATACATCTTAGCCATTTTAAAATGGGATGAAAAGCTCCTGCTATTTCAGAGTGCACAACAGCTGTTGTGATCTAACCAATCCATGTGCGTAAAGTAAGTTAAATAGCCCCAACTGTGACTGTGAACAAAGTTGAAGTTGGAGTGGTTTTGCATGATTTGTATTACTACAGAATCATGCAGACGTAACAGCTGCCTTGTACCGACTTGTATCCATATCCTTTAATCATGATTCAGTGATAACATCTGTCTATACCCTAGTTTCATTTGCTTGGGAACAGCACAGTAGAAAAATACTGCTTCAGCATGTAGCTCACTAGAAAAGCATGCTGCCTTGTACCAAGCTACACAGAGTAAACACAGACACATACCACATACTTCTCTTGGATTCAGTGCTACAAACAAAATGCATCATGTCAAGAGCACAAAGAAGCCAATGGTTCTGTGTTTGCAAATAGCTGAAGAACAACTGTACTTTTCACCAGGCAGGGAGAGAAGGTATGTGTCAGTCTAGGAGAGATGTTTAACCCAACTTGTTATTTCAGCAGCCTGTGCTTGTGGCACATACAAAGTTCTGCATGTCTTTTTTTATGCCCAATCGAGTTCTCGTGAAGTCAGTGGCCACAGAACTTGCAGCAGACAAAAAATTGCTGCGATGAACGGTGGTCTTGAATCTCAGGTTGTTGTTTGTTTTTTTTTAAATGAATGTGCCTAGCCATTCGTGCTACAAAGAAAACCTTAAACACACAGAAGTGTGACAGATGCAGCCTTATGTACATTCACTCCAGAGAGTCCAATAAAATAAGCTTTAAAAGGTACAATCTGCTTCATTTATCTTAGTGTACAGTGGGCTCTGCAACAGTTTCATTTGGCACTTTTGCAAGATGGCATGGAATCTAGTATTTCCA
Source organism: Alligator sinensis (assembly GCF_000455745.1). Taxonomy (NCBI): domain Eukaryota; kingdom Metazoa; phylum Chordata; order Crocodylia; family Alligatoridae; genus Alligator; species Alligator sinensis. Next base: position 183,761 of record NW_005842070.1, on the reverse strand, counting down.
TCCCAGGTCTCCCCCAGGTGCCTTGGTATTTCAGTTTCTCTCCATGCCCTGCTGGGATTTGCCTGCAGGTGCTTTTTAGTCTGCAGAATTTCTCACAGGTGGGAGTTTACTGGATTACAGTGCTTGTTCCCCATGCTGGTCCACAGGAGCCTGGGGAATATGGCAGCAAGAAGTTAGAAAAGAAGCCAGCAACAAGAAGGAGGTTGGGGAAGAAGTCCTGGAGCCAGAAACAAGACAGAAGAGTAGGCTAAGAAGCTGGAGCACCTGGAAAATATGGGACCAACTGAAGTCTGGCATGCTAGGAAGGTGAGCTGCTACAAGCTTGCTCCTCCAGCAAGCTGGGGAGCAAGCTGGCTACAGGCTTGTTCCCCCAGCTTGTTTTTGGATACCAGAAGTTCTGTCTGGGTTTGGGTTCACCTGGACACCCTTACAGGAGTCAAGGTCTAGGCAAGAGGATCACTCTGGCTGGGAATACAATGAGAAAATAACCCTTAAAAATGATGAACAGTTTTACTCCTGTGAGTTTTTGATGATACACCATAATGTTTTCTATCAGGACAGGACAATGAAGGGTCTTTTCAAGACAATGGAATAAATTAATTTAGTCAGGGAATTCAGCAATTCCTGGCAAAGAGTTTGGTTCTGTTGTGTTGTGAAATATAACATGAAGTTCTGGCCCTAATGTCCATGTGCATAGGTAATAGGGTCTTTAAGCCCTCAACTTGCTATCATTTGCAGTCCAAAATCAGATGGGACAGATGTCAGTAGGTGCCAAGAACTGTTCTCTTCAGAAAAACAATCAATCCATCCTTCCTGTCTATGATCAAACCCATTCACACTCTGGATGATAGGTCACCATTATTCTTTTATTTCAATGAGTTGTTAAGCAATTTAAAGTTTCCGTTTAGTTATAGCCAAACTGTTTATTGTGATGTTAAAATATGAATATAAAACTCACTCACCTTCAGGGTACATTAGGCAGGGGTCAGATTACCTGTGCTTTAAAAAATGTTGAAATTTTCATTCAGTGAGCATGGCAGATTACATGAGCAGTAGTTATATGCAGTAAGTTGGATGCTCTAATTTAATTACCCTTCCTGTTTCTATGGGCATCAGGTGCTCCTCATCACACCTACCTACCCCATCACAGCTGAGCTTGTCCCATTCCCTTCAAGGAACCAGACACACAGGTATAAAGGCTAATTATGCCAGGACACTGTGTTCATGGCCTAAGCAGACATTACTGTGGAGAGAGCCTATGGGATTTTCCCCAGTAAACTAAACTAAACTAAACTAATGTTGGCAGTAACAATTTTAATTTAAAGAAGCAGATCATCCTATTAATATAGCTCATGCTCCTCTGATTATAAAGATAGATGCAGCATATAATTGATAGAGCAAGAGGAAAACTTAATCTGAGGCTTCCCTGTGATAACTACATCACAAAAGATGCCACAAAAATCCAAGCTGACACTCTCTTGCAGGCTTTCCCCATAGAGAAGCCAAAGCACTAAGATGGAATTTATAGAAGTGCATAAGGGAGTGAGGTGGCCAACTTCTATTGACTTTCAGTGGAAGTAAGTGGATATCTACCTATCCTGTGCTTTTGAAAATCCCTTTCTAATGGACATGGAGCCTGAACTATATTCTTAGCCCTGAAGTTGGTTTCATTGGTCAGCTATTAAGCCCTCTGGGGAGATAGGATAGGGGAAGTTGATGTTATACCAGTTCAGTTTCCCTAAATAATGCCTTATTCTTCACTTTGTGAATTCTTGTTGGTCTTAAATTCAGTTTAAATACCTTGCATGGTTGTTGGTTTTTTTAATAAACAAGCAATAAATTATTTCCTTTGCAAAAGAGTCTCTTACACATTCCTATATTAAATAAGTTTCCTTCCTTCTTTCACCATTTGAGATTTTTCTCTCTTCTTTTGATATTCTTCCAAAGAAGCCACCAAAAGGGAAAGGAACAGTTAAAAATAGGGAGCAACTAAACGAAACCATGCAAATGGCATTTTTCTGCTCTTAGACATTGCTCATTAGTCCCGGACCTGAGCCCTGCAAAAAAGGAAGTATGGTTGAATTTGACCAGAAAGAAGATTAAACGTAACAGGCTCAATGAGGAGTGCAGATGTGGTGAAGATAAGCTACCTTGGACAGCTGCTCTGGAACAAAAATGGAGAATCCAGCTGATCTAAGGTATATTAAAGGAAATAAAAAGATTTAGTGAAAGGCAAACTCCTCAAGTGAGACAAGGGAAGTCCATCTTGCAGTGGATACCCTCAAGTAAACTAAGGACTTTGAGTAATGTATCTTATACTAGTAATCAATACTCACACAATGAGTGAAATGAGCCCTTGCTCATCCATACCAAAGTAAATTGCAGTGCCTATATAACTATTCATGCTTCTCTGGGAATGTCTGCAATCCTCCTTCTTAGCTATAAGGAATGAATTATGGGTGTTGTTAAGCTACTTGCCAGCAGTTGCCACTGTTCAGAAAATGCCTTTTCTAAAGGAAAATTTTTTAAAAGTCAAGAATATTTTTCATCTATGTTTTCCTATAGAAAATGCCTAGGTTTGGGGCCAAAGAAGAAGAAGAAGAAAAAGCCCTGAAACTCTTGGATTCTGAAATGCTGTAGTGCTCCTAGGAGTTTTATGTTGGGTGCCTTATGCCTGCTCTAACTGCAAATTATCATCTGGGCACCATGGTCAAACTATGTTTCCTATGGTGCACTTAAGTCATCCTTTTTGGTGAAGAGTTGGCAGTTACATGGCTACTGCATATCCCTGCAAACAAATCCAACTGGGGAGCCTGGTGTATAGGAGAAAATTGAAGCATAAGACTCCAGAATGATAACTCCCATGTGGCACTGCAGTGGCATGCTATAAATAGCTGATCTCAAATGGGCATCTAGTCAAAAAAATGAGTGAAAACTAAGAGCTGAAATTTTCTGATAGGTGCCTCAAGTCTATCAAGAGGTGCCTCAAGTCTAAACAGGTTGAAAAAAAATGGTATAGGGAATCTAAAACTGTTGCAAAAAGGTAGATTTCAATGTACTCAGTCCCCTGCACCATAAAGGGCTAAGACAGTGCCTACCTTGTTCCCTTCATAGTTGCCAAAGTACTAGAAGGGAGGTGGGAGGCTTTCATCTTCCTCCCATATGCACATCCACAACATCTAATGTATGATATATGGTGCTTCTCATAGTGCCAGATATAAGATGCATGCTGCTAGCTATGGTAAATTTGACAACAATCAATCAGTCATATTCTGGACTTGAACCAGATGGGTGCTCTATCGACATTCAGAAAAACAACATCTGAATGTCCCACTTGACCAAGGATACAAACATTTTCTTCTATGGCTAATACTGCAATGTTGTGTAATTCTAATATTACACTTGTGCTTCCTACAGCAGGTCACTTGAGTGAGAACTGATCTGGCGCTCCAACAGTTAATCCCAGGAAAGACTGATTTTAGCTATAAAGCTACTGGTATGTATGAGAATCGGGGTCACACTGAATTAAGTTTCCATATATAAAGAGTTAACATAGTGGATGGGAAAATCAGTGTAAAGAAAAAATATGTGTTATATTCCATAGTTTATAAGGAAACATTTGAACTATAGGACTCTATATTATTGACAATACATTTTTTTTTAAATATCCATTAATGATCAACCAACTCTTTATAAAAAGAGTGGCTAATGGACTATAGTAGGAAGGCACATACTTTGCAAGGAAATTAGAATTCAAGATGCAATATTGGTCAAAATAAAGAATAACAGCTGAGAAGTTTTCATAAAGGTCTGCTATGTTTCCTTTGATGCCATTTTCATGGGACATTTTTTTTCAAACTGAGCTTGTGTGTGATAAGCTAATGGTCCTTGCTAGCCTTAAAATCTGTGAACCTGAACTGATGCTAGGCAAGAAACTCTTCGGAATGCTAAAGGAAACAATACAAATAAATGCAATTGTACAGCAGGTTAGGAAATAGTATTCCCAATTAGATTTTGAGCAGTAATGTTGTCATCTCATATTTTTCTAGCTCACTACAATATCAGTGTTTCAAAGCATTCAGATTGTTAATGTACTGGAGTACAATTGAAAATAAATTGTCAGAAAATATACAGGAAACTGGAAGGAACCTTCTATTTAAATTTGGATTCCTGCAGGGAAGCAAAGCTCTCGGACAAAACAAGAATGAAAAATAACAGATCTAATTTAAATTTAACACACCAAAGGAAATTATTTTCTTGTTGTTCATGGACCTTCTATTAAAGGTATACAATCAATCTTTAAAGTAACATGCTCTCTTCTGTTAGAAAGAAGAATAGTGGAAATATTGTATTACATTATGTAATGCCTTCCTCTTTAAAACATTTGGAACCCTACACATTGCACCACTGGATACAGTAGGACTGCGCAAAGCTTCAGTCCCTGATTCGATTCAGTGGAGATTTGGCCTGATTTGGTGGCCAAATCTCCAAATCTGAATTGAATCAGAGGACCCTTTAATCTCTTCAAATCGAATAGGAACCTTCCAAATCGATTCGGAGAGATTCAGAAAGATTCGGCAATTCAGACATAGACACAGCTTTAAACGTTTTTTCTACATACCTCTAGGTATGAGGCAGCTGGTGAATGTTGCGATGCTGGGCACATGGAGCATCCCACAGAAGTATGGGGCTCCCCAGCACACTCGGCAGCAGACCCGGAAGCGGACCAAAAGCACTACCAAGCCACTTCCGGGTCCTTCAGGAAGTGCGCAGGGGGGCCCTCCGTGTCCCCTGGCTCAGTGACTGGTGCCTTCTGGATCTGGGGGGGGCACCCAGGGACTCCCCATGGCCGATCATCAAGCTGGGGGGAGGATGCAGGGGGGCGCAGTACACTTCCAGGTTCACCGCCAAGCACGTGGAGGGCCCCCCTGCACTCCTGTGGGATGCTCCATCCACCCCAGCATTGCAGCATTCACAAGCCATGCTGGTACCTCGAGGTATGTATAGAAAACATTTAAAGCGGTGTCTATGGCCAAATCGCTGATTCTCTGAATCAGCTTCAAATCTTCAGATTTGGATTTGGCCAAATCGAATCGGGGACAGTGATCTGAATCAATGAATTGAATCATTGTCCCTGATTCAGGTGAAATCCAAATCCAAATCAAATAGGGCCCCTAGGATACGGCCATTGGCAAGTGGCAGCTAGTCCAAACACTGCAGCTACAGCAAGAAAAGGATATTAGGCAAGCCCCTCAAGCTTGTAACAAGCACTACAGCACTGGAGACTGTTACCTACACTGAGATTGGTTATTCACGTCATCTGACTCAGAAGAATTAAGGGCTGAACCAACACTGCTGGTGGTTGAAGCTATAATTCCTATGGTAGTTCTTCACACAGACTTTCTGTCCTTTCCTCCCCCTCTCTTCTGTTCCATGGCACTCTTCCATCTCGTGCACTCAATTTTCTCCTTCCCACTCATCCCATTCTCTCCCCCTTCCTACTTTTCTCAGCTCAGTCAGAGATATCAGTATCTTCACTGATTTGTTTTTTGCTTTGATTTTAAACTGAAAAATACAGTACTAGCCCCCTACTTTATTAGTAAAGATTCCAGTTTCCCTCTAACTGGAGAAAAATATGTGTTGTGTTATATGTGATGATGCCATCTGCTCCCCACTTTTCAAAGTCCTGAATCAGTCCATGAATACTTCTATCCTCCTATCCTAAGTCTGGGAAGTAGGTGAGGAGGAGCTATAGCAGTTCATACATGCTCTGTCAGTCCAGTTTAAGGAACAGCTCTTTGATCTTTTTACCTCTCATTTATCTTTGAGGAGGAAGAATAGTCCTGCTGTAGTCATACTGGCTTGCAGCTCACACTGAGCACTGGTGCTGTGCAAAGCTTTGGTCACTGATCTGATTCAGCAGAGATTCAGCCTGATTCAGCGGCCGAATCTCTGAAGCTGAATTGAATCAGGAGACCCTTAATCTCTCCAAATCAAATCATAACCCTCTGAATCGATTTGGAGAGATTCAATGATTCGGACATAGACACAACTTTAAATGTTTTTTCTACATGCCTCAAGGTACCAGGAGGCTCATGAATGCTGAGATGGTGGGATGGATAGAGTGTCCCACGGAAGTGCAGGGGGGTCCCCACTGCACTCGTTGGCTGGCCCAGAAATGTTCCAGGTCCACAACAGAGCACCCTGGCTCGGTGACTGATGCCTCCTAGGACTGGGAGGGCACCCAGGATCCCCCCAGGCTGATCACCAAGCTGGAAGGATACAGGGGGGTCCCCCGCTCACCCAGCAACGGACCCAGAAGTGGACCAGAACTACTTCTGGTCCCTTTCCATGTCTGCCGCCAAGCACGTGGGGGCCTCCCCACATGCTCCTGTGGGCTGCTCCATCTGCCCCACCATCTCAGCATTCATGATCCAGACCTGGTACCTCAAGGTATGTAAAAAAAACATTTAAAGCTGTGTCTATGACTAAATCGCCAATTCTCTGAATCAGCATCAAATCTTCTGATTCAGATTCAGCCGAATCAAATCAGGACAGTGATCCAAATCAACAAATTGAATCACTGTCCCCCAAATTGGGCCAAATCCAAATCCGAATCGAATACGGCCTGCTTCGAACACCTCTACTGAGCATCATCACTAGAATGTACCTGAACAGCACAGGCAGCCAACAGGCACACATTTTAGCACAGTGATCCCCAGCTCTTGTTGCGCACAAGATCTTATGGGTCACAGGAAATTTTGCTTTGTGCAATTATGTGGTTCTTCAGCTTGAGGAAGAAAGCAAAGTATGATGTTGCCTATAGATCATTACTTATTCAATATTTTGCCCATGGGCTAGCAAATTTGGGGTACCACAGTCTTAGAGGAACTCCTGGTAGATAAGGGACAAAACAAGAACAATAAGAGACATTTACGCCATGGCTCTTCCCCTAGTCAATCAGGGTCTCTACCTCATACAGCCAGTAGAAGACTTATTGGATATAAAAAACAACAACACACTGGGTGCACCTACACAAGATGGTACATCACCGCAGTGACCCGCTACAGCAACATAGCATCAGTAGGCATGAACTGTGATGCCAATGCCACTGTGCAGTAGCAACGGCTACTGTGTGGTCAGGGGTACTCGTAGACACGCCCACTGAATACTAGCTTGGAAACAATGAGTAAAGAATTTTCTTATTAATCAAAATAATTCACTGGGTTTTTAAACAAAGATTTTAAAGTGACTTTGTTGCCTACAGTAGAGAAGTTAAATACAGCTTGGTGTTTAATACACAACAAACAGCTTGCTAAGTACAGCATATATTTTGTTGGGCATGAATTGGGTCCTTTTATAGTTTTGCTTTGTATTTTTGTATGTTTGTTCAGATAATGAAAAAGGTTATAGTCCTTATAATAATTAGCTCAAACAGAGACATTAATGAATCATTCCCTAAATGAGAGAGAAAAGGAATGTTATATAAAGAGCTTTAGAAAAAATAGTCTTTATTCCAATAATTTAGCAGCTGACAGCTGCCTCATCTTCACACACACAAAAGCATGAAAACAACAATAGATAAATCTGGCTGAAAGCTCCAAAGGCCAAGGGTTGTAGGGGAAACTTTCAAAAAAAGCTTAAATCCAATTTTCAAAACTTTCTCAAGCACTGAAGTTTTATCAACCTTCAGCAAGACTTCAGAGCCTAAATCTCCCTGACACTTTTGAACATTTTACCTGTAATTTCCTATAGGGTGAATAGCAAGAGGCTCACAGCCACAAAAAGTCAGGTCCATCAAGGAGATGGGCACATATAGACCCATCAGTTACTGTTTTCAAAGGGCCTCTAGGACTAATTGTCCAAGGTACACATTCCAAGAGCAGGACTCTGCAGTACAGCTTAATCTTCAAGGAAATAAATGAGTCTTAAAAGACTACAAACAAGAATAGAAGTCCTGGACAAACATGATACTCCAAGCAGACCAGAAAGGTTTTCTGTTGCCCTGCCTCTGAAGTGTTTTTCCTGAAGGCTGTCCCTGTCCACTTGGACAATCTCATCCATTTGAGTAAAACATACATTTTATCAACTTCAGCTACATAAACAGAGAGATGACACTGCCATTTCATCTGTTTGAGGATTTTTTTACACTAGGAAAGTTATTGAATAAATAGGCAAGCCAGACTTTAGGAAAGGCCAGATTGTATTGTACCTAAAAGGAAATCACCTCTCCCCAACATGCACATAACTCAGCTTGACTTCTGTTCACCCAAAATGGGCATCTTCCATATGAGCACCATGAAGATGTATTATAAAAATAACTCCAGTCTCAAGCCCTACTGGTCAAACAGTTGCAAGCACCATGCCAACAACAAATAAGAGGCCATAAATATGGCAAGAGACCAGAAACACCTCAAATAGCCAAAGGAATACAGACAAATGCTGGTCACCTAGAGCAGTGTTTTTCAGCCTTTTTTCATCTGTGGACACCTAAAAAATACCAAATGGAGGTGTGGACACCTTTGAATTGTAAGTGTGGGTATTCGTATACTTTTGGTTGATCATTGTCATCTTCTGCAGACCCCTTAGACATAGTCTGCAGACTCCCAGGGGTCTGCAGACCACAGGTTGCAAACAACTGACCTAGAGGAATGGGGCACAGAGTATTTCTACTCACATTGTAGTGAGACCCCAAGTTAGCATGGCCAATTGAAAGTAACAGAGAGGATCTTTCCAAGTAAATCTTTCCTGAGATATCACTGCTGCTTTTTTCTGCTACTGATGGGGCAGTATTATATTAATCCTTCCCTTTATGTAGCCTTCATCCAGTGAGACTCCCTCATTTCTTCTCCTGAGGAAAGATGTGTGCCTGAATCCCGACTAACTGAGAAAATATTTTTTTGTAGTGTTACTTTACTAGAAATAATAGAAAATTAGGGTTGGAAGGGATCTCAGGAGGTCACCTAATCAAACCCCCTGCTCAAAGCAGGTCCATTCCTTACAACAAACACCTTACAACAAACCTTTCCTTCCCATCAAATATAAGGATTTGTCTTCCCATTTTCCAAGAAGTGAATTTAGTTGCTGTGGGATCTCTGAAAAAGACAATCCCAGTAGAATCAACATTTCAGTTATTGCCTGTACTTGGAACTGACTGGACCACCTGAAAGATGGAGAGCGTAACTCAGACCTAGTCTATGGAACAGAAGTTGTACTAACAAGACTAAATTAATTTAAAATGGGGCTAATTCCACTCATGCAAGCTCCAATATGAATATTTATACTCATTTAAATCCAGTTAAACTTTGGTTAACTTAATTAGCTGCTAATTTAAATGTAAACACACCATGTAGATGTCTGAGAAGCAGTCTGGATTGGGATTTGCACCAGTATACTAGACTGAATTAAAAATAATTTAGAACACTCTGACTCCTAATCATAAAAGACTAGCCATCAGTTTCCACAACCTCTCCTTCTAGTAGTAGGTTTTAATTTGTGCCCCACACCTGGTTTCCCTTCTGCAGTGGATTATGGCTTTTTAAAGTAATGTGAAACTCTACCACATCAGAAGAGTGGTGCTTTACAGCCACTTGGACTGCATGTAAAAAAGCTATGCAAGATACATTAGTAAGGGAAGTCAAGACCCAGAAATCTACCCAAGACCAATGGTTCACTTTAATACACTGGTGAACACCCCTCCAGTGATAACAACATTTTGGTTGCTACAGAATTTTCTGGATTTGAACTCACAACAGGTGAAAGACCATGGACCAGCATCAATTGCCAAATCAGCCAATCTTACCTGTCAAGTCGTTTTATGATTTATCTCTAATGCTTTTGCTAATTAGAAGATACCATATGCTGTTTAAAACAAGGAGGCTTTTTGTCTTCACAGTCCATTTCTTCCTGCTTCAACTGGTATTTAATTGATAATGAAGAGTTAATAACATCCAAATCCTTTCCTAGCCCACAGTCTGACAGCATACACAGCTGATGACTTCTATGAAGGATTAAGAAGAAAGATTATTCATTATTAATAATAATATACTAGTGTCCAAGATACACCAGAATGAAACAAGAAAACAAATCCTTATTCTGGTTAGCCACATTTTCAATATATAAAGAAACCCCCCAGATTGCTTTTTTATATCTAAAAGTTCTTTCCCCATATACTTTTTTTCTTAGTATGAAAGTCCCTCTTGAATACATTTTCTTTCTTTCAGTGCCTATAGCATGCATCAAGATCAGCAGAAGTAGTTTGACATGGCTCTATAAAGCTATATGGATTAATAACAGGCAATTATTTGGTTTATTTCACGCAACATCTTCAAGGTCTTGTATTAATACTTACATAAACATTATGATTTCTCCAAAGGAAAAAAAAATACATATGCAAGTTTCATACAATTGTACAAAACTCAAATTATAAGAAACTCCATATTATCACAATAAAAGCCAAAAAAAAAAAAATACACACTTTTCAGAATACCTCTAGAAGTTCCTGTGAGCCCATGATTTATTTTGAACAAAATCCTACAAACACTTCTGGTCCCAGATACTTTTATCCATGCATATTCTCTCTTTCAAGTCAACAAGACTATGCACCAAGCAATGATACTACTCATTTGCTCAAGGCACTTAAGGATCTGGTTCAAAATAAGTCAGAAGGAACACAAAATTATTATTACTGAACAAGCACAGCAAATTCTACCCTGATTAGGAAGGGGCACACTGCCACAAAGATCCCATCACTGACCCAAACCCTATGATCATGAACTCCTGTTGTCTCTCAGTACTGATAGTTTCCTTCTATATTGTAGATGAATAACTCATGAAAACCTGTGATTAAAAATGTAGGTTCTTACGGATGTATACTGTAATATATTTTGCATTCAACCTAATTATCTGAAGTCTGGAGCAATGTCAATTGCTGAGTTAAAGCATTTTGTTATTTCTTCCTTTCACCATTTTGCCCATGGGCTGACCTTATTTATTGAGAATCTGATCTGATGATTCTGTAAATATCATAAGTTTTAACAGTTCATTTCTAATTGGATCCAGAGAAATTTAGAGCAATGGAGTGGCTATAAATATACCATATAGGAAAGCAAAAAAATTGTGTGTGGGAGTGAAAGATTGCACCTGTCATTCCCCTAACCAACTATGTTAATTTTTCAATTAACTAAAAATAATACCTGTTGTGCATTACAGATGTTTTTTACCCCTTGAATTATCATAGCCCATCAATACAAAATAACAGGAAAAGGTCCAATTTGGTAGAGTGCTCCTACTGACCACAGCATCATAAGCATGCGCTTCAAGCTAACCATGTATTTAAGTCCCAATGATTTCACCTCAGGCTGTGTACTTGTCTGGAGACAGACTTAAAAATATCATAAGCAGGAGCAGTACGTTCTGCTGCTTCTATGTAAGTAAAACAACCACGATTTAAAGGACTTCTCAGCTGTCTTAAATGGCAGAGTCCTTCCGTGAAACAGTAGCAGTTCTCTCAATAACCTAGTGAACTCTCCTCAGACATCAAACCAGGGAGAGGTTGTGAATGACTAGTTGCCATCCTCAGCAAGTGGCATTAATGCCTTAATTAGGATTTAGCCTTTTAACCAATTCACTATTCTGTCGTCTTCTTCTCGTGCCTTTATCATAAACTAGGTGTTTTTCCAGAATTGTGCGCAAGTAATGGCTCTTTCCACTGCTGCAGTGAGGTCCTCCTTTGTACAGGTCTCACCAAGGAGTAAGAAAATGAGCAGGTTCTCCATAATCTGCACTCTACCGCACTCATATATATTTATGTCATTAGAGTAGCTCCATTTCATCATATTTGTTTTTGATCTTCCAGTTTGTGTGTGCAGGTGATTCAGGCATCGCCATGTTGTCCAATCTAAATCATTCCCTCTGGGAAGGTCTTCCTGTAGTTCCAGGTTCATTTCAGAGCAGCAGATTGTGCACAATCTTTTTTTCTATAACCTCAGTCTAGAGCAGCAGATTGTGCACAATCTTTTTTTCTTTAACCTCAGTCTCCCCCTGTCAGCCATCGTGTCCAATGGCACAAAGCTGGCCACAAAACTTTTTCGTATTTTAAGCTGTTTAGTTACTTCTGTGTGATCAAAAAGTGGATGCCTGGGATCTTCCACCTGCCATGATCTTTCTTTTTGGCCTGCTACGTTTCTTCTAATATCAAGTGTTGCACTACCAGCCAGTAAGTACAGGCTATCCTTTGGTTTTAGCTTTAGACAACCTGTTATTTCACAACATCAGTCATTTAGAACTGGGTCTAGTTTCTTGACATGAACTGATCATTCTCATACTGGACATGCATACTCTGCAGTTGAGTAAGACAAGGCAATAGCAGTGGTTCGTAATGTAGCTGGGTATGCTCCCCACTTCTGTGGTGACTAGCTTTTGAAGTATGTTGTGAGCACTGACTTTCCCTTTTGTCTTCTCTACATGTGCTTTGAAGGTAAGTGTTTGGTCCAGTGTAACCCCCCAAGTACACAGGGTTCAGGTGATTAGTCAATGGGATTCCATTAATTTATACTTGGCTTTTCTATACCATCACAGTGAAAAGCTGTGACCTGCATCTTGGTTGGGGTTGGCGCAAAGCTGGTTCTTTTCTTATTGTAAGAATAATAGGTTGCTCAGTGCACATGTCAATCTGTTCTCAGCAGTGGAAAAGTCCTTCTCTTATGACAGGATGCATAAGATCGTCCTTCTCTTATGACAGGATGCAGAGATCATCAGCATATATGAAGTTCCTCATATTACTCTGTATGGGTTGGTCATTGGTATATATGTTAAAAAGTATCAGTGCTAGCTTGCTACCCTGTGGGAGGCTGTTTCATTGTCATCTCCAGCAGTTCCATTTCAGGCATGTAAAAACATTTATTCTCCAAAAGATATCAGATAAGCTGCATAGATGGTAGTCATGACTCATAACATAGATTTGGCTAGCAGTTTTCAGTGGTTGACTGTGTTGTATGCTGGTGATAGGTCTACAAACACAAGACCTGTATCATATCTTTCTCAAATCCAGGTGATATTTAGCATTTGACCAGTGCAGGACTTTCCTGGTCTAAATCCAGTTTGTTCTCGTATTACACGTTGTTCAACATGAGGTGAAAGGCGATTGAGAATAAGGCCTTCATAAAGCTTAGTCAGAAATAGGTGCTGTATGGCCAGGGCCAATGCCTACCTGACATCTTACCAGTGTGTTCCATCAGGGTACTGGATAGTACTACCACCACCAATCTTCACTGTTCTTTTCTCTCCTGCCACATCTGGATTTTCTTTAACTCTCAGGAGCTGGATATGTAGGTTAGCATGGATCCTCACAGGTCCTCTTGGAGGGTTTCTTCACGGGGCTCCACCTCCCCTCATGCCCCACCCTTACCAATTCCCGGATGATGAACATTGGGGCCCGAATCTTATATTGCCCAATACCACTGGCAGTTCAATGCTGGCGGACCCAATAAATCCCTAGGAGTTAGATGCATTCACTCAAGTCTCCCTGAGGCCATTTTCTTTATTTAATCAATCACTCCTGGATTCATAGATCCATCAATTAAGACCAGTTCATCTAAAGTCCACCAAGCCAAATGACCCCTAATAAATTCCTCCTGTATTCTGGGGCCAACTAATCTTGGTCAGTCCTTTAAGGCCCTAATCAAATAATCAGGTGAGTGAAAAAAAAATAACTTAAAGCATCTCCTATTTCCTGAGTTAATCAGCTCAGCTTTAAGCCTCACCTGGACATATTTGAGTGATTCCTGGCATGGTGTGTTTACAAGCTTGTTAGTGATCCTCTGACCACTCTACCTCAAAGATCTGTTTTCCTCTCCTGCTGCTGGCAACTAGTGACTATCAGCAGGGGAGGGTCCCAATGTCTCTCCAGTCTGCTGGCCATGGTCCTCTCTTCACTGCCCCTCCTGGGACCAGAAATCCCCTTCTGGACACTCTTCATACCTATCCACAGGGAGCACACACTGCGGAAATATGGCAGCATGCTCCCCACTCCGGTCAGGCTTCCCACTGCACCTGAGGTGAGTGTCCCTCATTGGGCTTTCTTCTTGCCCTGCTCTTTTCCACTCACATTTATAAAGATGGCACAGAAGTGACAGTAGCCTAAATTCTACTTCATTGAGGGACCAAAGGGTTTGATCTGCTCCATGCATGTCATTGAGTTCAGCTGTTTTGCCATTCTTCAAGTGACTTATTCCAGCGTCAAATTCACACATTGTGTGTGGCATGTTAAAATGATTTTCCTCCAGATCAGTTTGCTGTCTAATCCATATTTTAGGCTGTTTGTTCAAAGCTTTAGCATTGAGCAGAAGTTGGTGAGCCACCTGGTTGACTGTGATGTTGTGGTATTGCTACCCAGGCAGTCCTCAGACTTACGACACAATTGGTTCCTGAAAACCGCATCTTAAGTCGAAATGTCATAACTCGGAACCAATTTTCTCATAAGAAACAATGTTATAAAAGGGGGATTGGTTCCTGAACCAATGCCCAATATGCTGTTTTCACCCAAAAAAGTCCAGAATTTTGTACTCGATCAATTATAGATGAGTAATATAGCTACATGAATGTATTTATATTGTAAATAGCAATCATATTGATTTGGAAGGACTTCTTTGAGGTGACTTTGCTGGATTTTTTGAAGGGTTCCTGGCTGGAGTCTTCTCAGGAGTCTTCGCTGCAGATTTTTCTGGGGTCTTGTCTGCTTTCTTAAAGAAAGTGTCCAAGGAAATTTGGACAGACGTTCCCAAGGGAGACGAGCAGTGCAGCAAACTTGATCACTGGTGTGGCATCGCATCGGATCAAGCATTGTAAAGTCAAAACTAACATCAGAAAGTTGAAACAGGGTGTCAATTTATGAACATTGTAAGTGAAAAATGTTGTAACTCGAAACATTGTAAGTCAAGTACTGCCTGTACTTTCTTTGGGTTGTTACTCAGCTTGCAAATGGTTATCCATGCTTTCCTGCTAGTGTGGTCATGTCTATTCCTTCGATCAATTATTTCCATTTCTGTTGCCTTTCCTTTTGAACCTTGTTAGTTAGAGATGCCCCTGCTGCAACAGTGTCTTCTGAGAAAGGATCTCTCTGAAACATTTGCTGGGTATTTTTTGTATTCAGATACTAACATGGGAGTAAACCCTAATATGTACTCAGTTCTGCATCCTCAAGTTATATACCTCTCAGAGATTTTACCCAGTGCATTCACAAAGAGAATTATTCTATTCTATTCTGTTAATTACTACAATATATCTTCAGCAAACCCTCACTCACCAGGCACCTGAAAATAACCTAAGAGGCCTAGCAGCTCCAAGGTTTTTGAGAATAGGGGTGCTGATTTTTACTGCAGAATGAAAAAAAATAAATGGACAAAGTTATGGAGACACATGACAACAGAAGTTAAACATTATGAGCCTAAAATAAATTGACTTTGATTCACATTTAATTTACTGGTTTCTCCATCAAGGATAGCTACTGAATATTTCACAGCAGCCTTTCTCCTCCCAGGCAATGTCATACCTCATTCAACCATGTAAATTAAGGCAGCAAGTGGCCAGATCTGCAGGAGCTTAGTGCTCTCAACTCCTACTAACATTCACGGGAACCAACCATGCTCAGAATCTTAGAGGACTTGGCTTCAAGGGCTCACTGGCATCACTGAGGTTTCTAATATGTTTGTGGTCAGACTCCACATGAAAGACCCTTCAAGTTCAGGTGGCCTCAATTTGTATCAATGCCAATGAGAGATGAAGACATGCTGCACTTTGCAAGATAAGACCCTTATATGAGCATAGATACTGTCGTGATTGACACTGTAGAAATCCCATTGGTTGAAATAACTACTTTAGAGTCTGCATAACAATAAAATTAGAGACTACCAACAACACAATTCTACTCTGCTATCCCTTTCATTTTAAATTAAGGAAAACCATAGATTTGCAAGGGACAAGTGCTACAATGCCACACTGCGATTTGATCCAAATAGTTTATTAGAGGAAAGGACTGAAAAGCTTTCACATCTTTCACCTAGTTCCTTGTGAACAACGCTACTAATATCCATAAATTCATAGCTGTTTCCATGAAGTGCAACGAGGGCCCTTGAACAATGGTTTAGCCACTACAGAGAAA
The DNA here is from genome assembly GCF_000455745.1 of Alligator sinensis. NCBI lineage: Eukaryota > Metazoa > Chordata > Crocodylia > Alligatoridae > Alligator > Alligator sinensis. The sequence continues at coordinate 167,602 of NW_005842070.1, read as the reverse complement.
ATTTTTAGTATTAGAAAATCCAGTTAAAGAGTATTACATCTTCACTGCAGAAATCTCTCAAAAAGTGTCAGTGGGAGAAAACGCAATTCTCTCAACAAGACATAGAAAGAGATACGAGTTGCTGTTTTGATGATGACAATTGATCAGAGGCATTGTGCAGTTCTTCAGATTCCTGCAGCAACTTGCCAAAAAGAGTTTTGATTTTTTTTTCAATAAGTCTCCAACTACAGAGCAAGTAGTTCATATAACTCACAAGACATAGCATTGGATCCATATCAGGATACAAAAAGTCAGCCAGTGACTGGCCCTTTCATCATTGTTTGTGCTTATTGATTGCATTATTAGGTAAGCAAATTGGTTGTCTCACTTCTGAGACAGGGCTAAATTACAGTCACTAAGGTTTGTCATCACCTTAATAGAATATCGACTTCAATAAGAATAATGTGCTGAAGATCCCACAGGTCCTCAGGGAGGATTTCTTGAGAGTAGACTTCAGAGCACTCTCAAATGACTGTATAACGAGTAGGATGCAATAAATTTTGATTTATAGCAAAAATAAGTCAATCATGAGATGGGAATATTCGTTTTAGCAGATAAAATAGACTACCCATAAAATACAGATTTTTCTGATTGTAAAGTTCCTCTGACATGCTACTGCCCACTGGTAGCAAGCTGTGCTCTCCACAGGAAGATTTGTGCACTATTTGTTAGTGATGAATTAACGAAATAAGAAGAGATTCAATCAAATTTAGTAAAGCTTCCCATGGTGTGGATGCTTACGTGATCTTAGAGCCCAACTTCAGGATTGGAGACCAAGAATTCCCAGATGTTAGCTCAGGTTTTGCCCATGACTTTATTGAAGACCTTTGACAAGCTACTCAGGGACACATGGACTAAGTACAGACAGTCAAAAACCCTGAGGCAGAATTGATTCAATCTAGGCAGCTTCCTCTAAGCTGCGTAGGTTTAAATGATAACTAACTGAACTAACATTCAGTTTTTAATTGGGAAAGGCGGGGGGATGTCTGCACTGATCTAGGCGAGTAGTCGGGTGGTGCTAAAGCATGTCTTCCAGCCTGCTGGCTATTGTCAGCTCAGCCAAGTGTCCCCAAACCCTTACTGCTCCCCACCCCCCAAGGGGGTTGAGTAGCTCCCTGTCCAGGTGCTGGCCCACCTTTGGGGGAGCCTCCCCCTCAGGAGGTTTCACCCAGCCTGGGTTCCCCAGCCCAGCCAAATCTGGGGAGCTGAGGGGAATTGCCCTCCCCCTTCCCAGCAGCTGATTGCTTCAACCATTGCCACAGGAGGGATGAAGACAGGTGTCTGCCCATGCAGCCCATCATGAGGGTACCAGGGAGCCCCTGACTTGGGAGGCTTTCCCCCACCCCAAGGCAGGGTCTCCCAGCCCTAGGCAGCCCCAGGGAACTGAAGCAAATTCATAGTTTCATAGTTGGTAGAGTCGGAAGCGACCTGAGCAGATCATCAAGTCCAACCCCCTGCCGTGGGCAGGAAAGGATGCTGGAGTCAAACGACCCCAGCAAAGTGTCCATCTAGCCTCCTTTTGAAGACCTCCAGGGTAGAAGCAAGCACCACTTCCCTTGGAAGTTGGTTCCAGATCCTAGCTGCCCTGACAGTGAAGTAACGCCTCCTGATATCTAGCCTGAATCTACTCTCAGTCAACTTTTGGCTGTTATTCCTTATTACTCCCAGTAATGCTTGGGGGAACAGGAACTCTCCCATTGCCCACTGGTCTCCCTTGGCCAGTTTATAGATGGCCACCAGATCCCCTCTCAGCCTTCTCTTGTTGAGGCTGAACAGGTTTAGGTCTCGTACCCTCTCCTCATAGGGCCTGCCCTGCTGCCCATGATCATGAGAGTGGCCCTCCTCTGGACCCTCTCGATGTTGTCCACATCCCTCCTGAACTGTTGCACCCAGAACTGGATGCAGTACTCCAACTGCGGCCTGACCAAGGCGGGGGATCACCTCCTTGGACCTGCTCGTGATGTATCTGTGGATGCATGACAAGGTGCGATAAGCCTTCCTTACTACATTGGCGGCCCATGTTCATCTTGGAATCTATAATGACTCCAAGATCCTTTTCTGCCTCTGTGTTGATGAGAGGGGAGTTCCCCAGCCTATAGGTATGCTCCTGGTTCTTTCTCCCTAGGTACAGTATCTTGCACTTGTCAGTATTGAATCCCATCCTATTCTCATCCACCCACCCCTGTAACCTGTTCAGATCTAGTTGCAACCTGTCCCTCCCTTCTAGAATGCCCACTTCTCCCCACATCTTAGTGTCATCCACAAATTTGAACAAGGTGATTTTCACCCCCTTGTCCAAGTCACTGATTAAGATGTTGAACAATGCAGGCCTGAGGACTGAGCCCTGGGGGACACCACTGCCCACATGCCTTCAGGTCAAAAATGACCCGCCCACCACCACTCTCTGGGAACGACCCTTTAGCCAATTTGTGACCCATCTGACTGTGTAAGCATCAATGCCACAGTTGCCTAATTTTTTAATGAGAATGGGGTGAGAGACAGCGTTGAAAGCCTTCCTAAAGTCCAGAAAGACTACGTCCACTGCAACACCTGCATCTAAGAATTTTGTGACCTGGTCATAAAAGGCAACCAGGTTGGTCTGACAGGCTTTGCCCCTAATGAACCCATGTTGGTTGCCCCTAAACATAATCTCCCCTGCTGGTCCCTCGCAGATATGCTCCTGGATAATTTTCTCAAAGAGCTTCCCCAGGACTGAGGAAAGATTAACACTCCTATAATTTCCTGGGTCCCCCGCTGAACCCCAGAGCTGCTTGCCTTAGCCCCTGCAAGTCTCAAGGATAGCCCAGGGCAGTCTCAGGGAGTGAAGGGAAATTCTACCACTCCCCTGCACTAGTCGTGCCTCATACTCACAGCAGTGGAGGCAAAACCAGGTGCAGAGGAGCAGGAAAATTTCCCTCCACTCCCTAAAACTACCTGAGACTTAGAGGGGTTTGGGAGGGAAAGAATCACCCAATTGGATCATAGATAGACACAGGAGGGACACCAGCCCACCAACTGTTAACTCAGACTTAGTGATGGGGCACTTGGAGGGTCTGGATGTGTTCAAATCAGTGGGCCTGGATCAACGGCATCCAAGGGTGCTGAAGGAATTGGCCAGTGTCATAGCAGAGCCACTGGCATGGCTCTTCGAGCACTCATGGTGCTCCAGTCAGGTCCCAGAGGACCAGAAAAAGGCCAGTGTGGTCCCTGTTTTTAAGAAGGGGAGGAGGGAGGAACTGGGAAACTATGGGCCATTTAGTCTCACCTCTATCCTTGGGAAAACTCTGGAAAAAATCATTAAGGATCACATTTGTGGGAGCCCAGCAGGGGAAATAATGCTGAAAGGAAATCAGCATGGATTCATTGCAGATAGATCCTGCCTGATTAACCTTTTTTCTTTTTGTGACCAGGTCACAAAATGCTTAGATGCAGGAGTCTAGGTAGATGTCATCTACCTAGACTTTAAGAAGACCTTCTCATTCTGTTCTCGTAAATAAACTAACAGGCTATGATGTAGATAATTACACAATCAGGTGGGTGGCAAATTGACTTAAAGGTCACACCAAGAGAGTGGTGGTGGATGGGTCCATTGGCAACTGGTAGGGGGTGAACAGGGGTGCACGTGCCCTCCCGATGGGGCCAGTGCCCCCCGCCCCTGACAGCTGACACTGATGCTGTCAGCAGGGCTGGTGCCTCCACCAAAATGGCTCCT
>NW_005842070.1:159149-161722 GCF_000455745.1 Alligator sinensis | reverse complement strand
GGTGGCGGCGAGCGATTGGCTTGCTAGCCGTATAAGAGTCTTGAGTGGTTTCCGCCCAAGTTGGAGGACTCCACAACCATCTGGAGGAGGAGGTCTTCACATTTCATGTAGAACTCTAAGCGCTGCGGAGCCTAACAGACCCAGCGTGTACCTCAAGAAGGCTATAGGGGTCTGATCAACCTCTGGCCTCTCCCCATCGCCGAGCACGCTCCCTCGACGAACCCCTTCCCTGCACGCAAGTTCCACGGAGTCTAGCAAACTTCGTGTGAGAGTATCCAGAGCTCTTCTCTGAGTTGTTTTCTTCGGTTGACACAACGGGCTTGCGGTTTTAGAGCCTTCAGCCGGATTGGGCTAGAGTTCGCGAGATTAGAACTCTTGTCCACTCTTCTTTCCTATCTGTAACTGCAACTCAAGCAAGTTTTCCTGCCTGCACCGTGACCATCTACGGTGTAAGTAAAATAATCTTTAATCAACCGCTACGCGTCCGTGCCTAATTCTAGTCCGCCGGCCTGCATTCCCCGACCCGCGTGCCAGGGCTGCTGGCCACAGCCCGCCACGCGCCCCCGAGGGCCTCGTACCGCTCCCGGCCCGCACAAAAAGGTCCTTTAAGCTAGGGACAGAAGCTACACATAAACTGGATTAAGTGATTGGAAATCAGCTTAAACCTGTAACAGCACAGAAGTTCAGTGCACATAAACAACTTTCAAGATGGCCAAATCAGTTTATGATAAATCTGGATGGCTGTAGTATCAGACTTAACTGATCAGCGCAAACCAGCTTATGTAACTTCCATCCCAATTCCCTTCCTGGTTCAAGTTAACTCACAGTTCCCCCAGTATCCCAGGATGCTTTGCAGGCCCAAGCTATCCTGTCAACTCCAGTGGAGCAGGGACTGCCTCACCCATCTGCTTCCTAGCCTGCTTCCCAGTGGCAACGCATAGTGGGTGCACAGATGTGCACGTGCACCCCCTGAGAGTGCTGGTGTACCCCCTGACCAGCTGCGCCCCCTGCTTAGGTGATGGGCAGGGAGGGCAGGGGGGAGCATCAGTGCCCCCCCTGCGAGCACTGGCTGGGGAGTGGGAGCGCTGGATGTAGGCCGCAGTCACTTGCAGAAGTGCCACAGCCACTTCGGGAGTGCTGCGGTTGCTCACCAGTCGGTAAGTTTTGCCGTGGGGGGATGTCCCCCCACCCCAGTTGGTGAGGTTGGCCATGGGGGGACTCCCCCCACCACCCCGGTTGCTGACTAGTCGCTGGAGGGGCACGTGCCCCCTCCGACTAAGGTGGCACCAGTTGCCCATGTTGCTTCTTGCCTGAGTCCATCCGCCCATAGGGACAGGGGAGAGAGGGGAGGGGATGGGGGCAGGAGAGAGACCCCAGACCCCGCTAGCCCAGGTCTACATCGTGTGTGGGGGGAGAGAAAGCCCTTGTGATGGGGGCTTTTAGACCCTCTGCAGCCCTCCAACTGCCAGGGGCAGTGCAGGAAACTGAGGGAATTTCCACCTCCCCCTCCCCTGCACAACTGCTTGCCTTAGCCACTGCCATAGGAGGGAGGGGGAAGGAGTTCCCAAGGTCCTTGGGGTTTGGGCCATGGGGAGCCCCTGCCTCAGGGGTCTTCCCCCCACCCCAACCCAGGGTCTCCCAGCCCAGGACAGTCACAGGGAGCTGAGGGGAATTCTTCCCCTGCTGAACCCCAGAGCTGCTTGCCTTAGCCCCTGCAAGTCTCAAGGATAGCCCAGGGCAGTCTCAGGGAGTGAAGGGAAATTCTACCACTCCCCTGCACTAGTCGTGCCTCATACTCACAGCAGTGGAGGCAAAACCAGGTGCAGAGGAGCAGGAAAATTTCCCTCCACTCCCTAAAACTACCTGAGACTTAGAGGGGTTTGGGAGGGAAAGAATCACCCAATTGGATCATAGATAGACACAGGAGGGACACCAGCCCACCAACTGTTAACTCAGACTTAGTGATGGGGCACTTGGAGGGTCTGGATGTGTTCAAATCAGTGGGCCTGGATCAACGGCATCCAAGGGTGCTGAAGGAATTGGCCAGTGTCATAGCAGAGCCACTGGCATGGCTCTTCGAGCACTCATGGTGCTCCAGTCAGGTCCCAGAGGACCAGAAAAAGGCCAGTGTGGTCCCTGTTTTTAAGAAGGGGAGGAGGGAGGAACTGGGAAACTATGGGCCATTTAGTCTCACCTCTATCCTTGGGAAAACTCTGGAAAAAATCATTAAGGATCACATTTGTGGGAGCCCAGCAGGGGAAATAATGCTGAAAGGAAATCAGCATGGATTCATTGCAGATAGATCCTGCCTGATTAACCTTTTTTCTTTTTGTGACCAGGTCACAAAATGCTTAGATGCAGGAGTCTAGGTAGATGTCATCTACCTAGACTTTAAGAAGACCTTCTCATTCTGTTCTCGTAAATAAACTAACAGGCTATGATGTAGATAATTACACAATCAGGTGGGTGGCAAATTGACTTAAAGGTCACACCAAGAGAGTGGTGGTGGATGGGTCCATTGGCAACTGGTAGGGGGTGAACAGGGGTGCACGTGCCCTCCCGATGGGGCCACT
>NW_005842070.1:151334-159078 GCF_000455745.1 Alligator sinensis | reverse complement strand
TGCCCCCCCAGATTCAAGAGGCACCAGCCACTCATGGACAGGTCAATATTGAGCTGGAAAAATGTGGGCAGTGGAGTGCCGCAAGGCTTGGTCCTTGAACTGGTGCTATTCAATGTCTTCATCAGTGACTTGAACAAGGGAGTGGAGATCACCCTGTCCAAGCCTACAGATGATACCAAATTATGGGGCAAAGTTAACATACCAGAGGGTAGGGAATGGATCCAGGTGGATCTGGACAAGTTGGAAAAATGGGCAGAACCAAATCAGATGCAGTTCAGCAAGGACAAGTGCAAAGTGCTGCACCTGGGCAAAAGAACCACCAACACACTTACAGGCTGGGGGATGACCTTCTCAGCAGCACAGCAGCGGAAAGGGATCTCGGAGTCATAGTTGACTCCAAGATGAACATGAGTCATCAGTGTGATGAATTGATCAACATGGCTAACTGCAATTTATCATGCATTAGCAGATACATGACGAACAGGTCCAGGAAGGTGATGCTTCCCCTCTATGTGGCACTGGTCAGGCCACAGTTGGAGTACTGCATCCAGTTTTGGGTGCTACACTTCAAGAGGGGTGTGGAGAATCTTGAGAGGGTTCAGAGGAGGGACACTCATATGGTCAGAGGCCCGCAGGCAAGGCCCTATGAGGAGAAACTGAGGGACCTAGATCTCTTCAGCGTTCACAAGAGAAGGCTGAGAGGTGATCTTGTGGCTGCCTATAAATTCATCAGGGATGGCAGCAGGGAATAGGAGATGCTCTATTTACTAGGGCACCCCCTGGAGTAACTAGGAACAGTGGCCACAAATTGACAGAGAGCAGATTTACGTTGGACATTAGAAAGAACTTCTTCACAGTAAGGGTTGCCAGAATCTGGAAGGGCTTCCAAGGGAGGTGGTGCTGTCCCCTACCCTGGGGGTCTTCAAGAGGAGACTAGAGAAGCACCTAGCTGCTGTCAGATGACCCCAGCTGTCTTTCCTGCCCAGGGCAGGGGGTCAGACTTGATGACCTACTGAGGTCCCTTCCGACCCTAACATCTATGAATCTATGAACTCCCCTAAGCTCCCGGCTGGTAGGACTTCTTCTCCTTATCTAAACCTCATTCAGTGAGATTGGCCCTTTTGAGATTTGTGAGGTGGTTCTCACAGGTATTCTCCTCGGTGCAAATCTGATGGTATCAGCGAGCTTGGCTGTAAATTACAGCTTTCTTGGTGTGTTTATGGTGATTGCTAGTTCTATGTAGATATGTATGTTGGTCCATGGGTTTCTTGTATATGGTGGTTTGTATTTTCCCATTTTGGATATTGATCATGGTATCCCAGAAAGAAATTTTGGTGCTGGAGTATTCAAGAGATAGTTTGATGAAGGGGTGATGATTTCCACCAAAAATTCAACAATCAATCAGATACTGCAGGGTTTCAGTTCAAATGATGAAGATGTCATCTACGTTCCTCAGGTATTGCATGGGTTTTATGGTTCCGTTCTTGCGGAATTCTTCTTCCAGGTGGGCCATAAAAAGGTTGGCATATTGAAGGGGCATTTTGGTGCCCATAGTTGTGCCTATGGTCTGGAGGAAGTGTTGGTTGTTAAAACTGAAGTTGTTGTGTTGTTGAGGATGAAGTATATAAGTGCAGTGATATCCTGAGGTCTGTATTCTGAGTTGTAATCTCACTTTTGTAGATATGTGAAGCAGGCTTGGATGCCATCCTGGTGTGGGATGTTGGTGTATAAGCTAGTGACATCCATGGTGGCTAGGAGGATATTGCTAGGAATAAGGGACACGCATTTAACTGTAAGGACTAATAACACAATATATTTTTACTATTTTGACTTTTTTGCTTAGTTTGTTCCATTTTTTAAAACTTTGTATATGATGTAGCAAATTAGTGCACATTTCAATAGTTATATGTGGTTTTGCTTTGGTCTTAAACTGAATAATATAGTGCCAGCCCCCAACATATTAGTAAAGCATATAGTTTCTATTTAGCTGGAGAAAAATGTATTGTGTTATATCTGGTGATATGCCATGCCATCTGCACCCTCCTTTTCAAAATCCTAGATACACCCACATGAGCCTGTATATGACCTAATAGTTATAGTATTCCCCTGGGAAGGGGAGGCCTGGGTTCTGATCCCTGGACACTTTATGCATTTTATATTATTTGGTTATTGGCTAAAAATAGAAATAACCCTGGAAATAGATATTAGAATCCAGGTCTCTCCCCAAAGCATTATTTGGGGCCACAAGCAGAAAGAGAAACTGTGAACAAATGATTTCCCTTTGAGTTTGAAAATGCAGGTATGAGAGAGACAGTTTTGCTACTTGTGGAGGGTGATGGGTTGACAGCTGCAGAGACTCCAGTTATATGTGGCCATGCAAGCTCCAACACAAAGCACACACACTTCACTTCATACATGGAACAAAATAAGTAAATAAATTGTAGTTGTTCTTTTTAATGGCCTGTTCCAAGTCCACTAAAGTCCTCAAAAGATGTTCACTGACTTCAGCAGGTCTAAGACACGGGACTTTATCACCACAAAGTTGGGCTAGTTTCTGAAAGAGACCTTGAGATTGAAAGATGCTATATTCCTCCTTAACTACTACCCAAGTCATTCAGTCTCTCCATAAGTTTTTCTTTCTTCAAGTTAATTAGACATGAAAAAAATGTTCTTATGGGGTTCAACTCAAGGTTGAGCTCGAAACTCATGTTCAATCTCATTTTATTCTAAACAAACCAATTTGCTCATCATTACTCATTATCCAAAAATATCAGCTGGGGACATTGTTTTGCCTTGTTTGCATACTCCATTTGGTGAATTAGATAGCAAGAGAGCAGAAAAAGCAAGGCACTATGTGAGCTACCCACATTTCCAAAGAATATAATTAACAGTTCTGATAGTGATCTTGCATGTGGCAGCAAAACATTTTTTATCTAAATGAGTCCCAAAGCACTTTACAAGCAGAGTGTACAAATACCATGTTTCACCCACCACTTTAGTGTAAGTATCCCTCATCTAACACATAGCAGCTCAGAAAAATTATTTAGGCAAGAAAATGAGGGATTGTTAATACAGGGTTCAACTCAGAAGAAAGATGGGTGCATATGAAATCATTCGTATCTAGGGACCTACCTAAATGGGGATTTTCAGATTTTGGAAAATACTGTGAAATCTCAGGGGGGGGAGCTTTTATTAGGTCTTCCCCCCAGGTGAAAGCCTTGCAGCCTGCCTGGTAGGGGAAGTTGCCAGCTGGTGGGGCAGCACAAACTGGTCAGCAGACAAGATGGCAGCTGCTCCACCTCCTTCCTGCCTTTTTACCAATCAGTGCTAAAGGGTGTGTATGACTGGACTAAGGACAGCCAGCAGTCAAAATGGTGGCTGCCCCTCCTCCTGACTAGGGCCTCTCCACCAATCAGTACTCATGGGCAGGGCCTGTCCACGAATTAGCACCAAGGGATGGGGCTGCCACAAAATGCTCACAAACTGGACTCTTCATGCCAGAACAGAGCCACAACAATGGCTTTGACTCACCATGAGTTAAGTAGGTCCCTACTCATACCCAAGTTCTATATACATCCTGAATGGGAGACATGTCCAAATGACCTAGGAGAATTCTCCTGGATTTGTTCGCCTGGTAGAAAAACTTACCTGGAGATGCCTGAACAGACAGCCCTTGAAGAGCAAAGAGTTTGCAGTGCTGATACTACGCAGCCAAAGGGGCCCTGTGGACACATTTAATCACACTCTGTAGGCTTCTTCAGTCTTCCTGGCAAGAGATGGCAGCAGTGCACAGGGCAGTCCTGATTGGTTGACCCAGACTTCTCAGGGTCAGCCTGTGTCTCCTTACAGCACAATGTGGGATTGTGAAAGGGGCACATTCTACTCCCTGCTTGGCTGGAGCAGCAGAGTCCAGCCCAAACAACACTCTATCTCTGGGGAAGATGGGGAGGGCAGGAGCAAAGCACTCTGGGATGCTGCTGGAGGACTGTGTTGTGGCTTCTCTCAGGAAGGAGAAACTGTCCCAAAAGTGATTTAACCCTGGTTGTTCCCAGGTCATTTTTCTCCTTGAGCAGCTATTTTTGTTCTGGGAGAAAAATCGTGAACATCTGCATACTTCTGGTTTCTCTTGGGAGAGCAGCTACTCTCCCAGGAAAAACTGAATGTCTGTAGATGACCTCAAACCAAAGGCCTACTTCATTTGCAAGAGCCTGAAGTAGCGTCAAGATAACTAAATATCCAGCCTTCCCAGCCATAGAGTGATTAGCTGGAAGAGGAAGAGGGAAGCAGTGGTTAGAATACAAGAGTGAGACTTGGCTAATATCAATTCCCTCAATTCCTAAATCTTGATCTGGGGTTTGGTCTCTCTGTGCCTCCATTCTCCATGTGTAAAATGTAGGTAAGAAGTTCCTACCTTCTGCCTATGTTCAGATTAACATGGGTCCCTCTGTCTATTCACAGGAGTGTTTTAGGGATAAATACAAGAAAGCCTGTGAAATAATTAGATACTATAAGGAGAGGGAACATAACTGTATCTAAAGAATGATGTGCAGAAATGTCTTACTAGTGAATCTACAAATTCTCCACTTAACATAGGCCAAAAGTGAGCTTCTAAAATCTCTTTAGAAATGTTTATTATTTTAAATGAGCCAATCAAGTTAGCTGATTTGCTGTCATGTTTGCTCTTTGGAAAACAATCCTGTAGGTAGATTAGTTGTAATGCTAGGGGAACAGTACAAATGCCTTATACAAGTGGTGTCCAACTTTTTGCTTCGCAAGCTGCATGGACAGTGCCTGGTCCATCCATGGGCCAGATCCAGCTGCTGGGCCCAAACCAGCATAGAGGGGGCCCAATCCAGTGGTGTGGGGAGGTGCATTCTGGCCCTGACTCACCATGCAGCAACAACCCTGCCAAGATGCAATCCAGCCATACAGGGCGTGGTAATTTGGCAGTGGGGAGGGGTAGCATTATTAGTATAGTATTATCCAAACTGCAACTGTTCCGTCCTGATCTCAGGTAGAAACAGATATATACCCTACAGAGAGGATCATATAGTCAAGGAAATTCAAATACAGACCCTTATTTTTCTTTCCTGTCTCAGTTACTTTAATCCACTAAGGCAGGGGTTGTCAACCAGGGGTACGCATACCCTTAGCAGGTACTTGGGAAGGCCCCAGGGGGTACACGGTAGTGGCATGGAGAAGCAGGGACCGGGCTGCCAACACTTTATGCCGCTTAGCGATCGGCTGCCCCCCAACTTGTCAATTGGCCGCCAGAGGAGTCACCGCTTCTTGACCAACCGCCAGGCATACACCAACCAAAAAAGGTTGAAAAGCCCTGCGCTAAGGGATGAAATAAGCAATTGGGAAAACATAGGTCAGGCTTCATCCTTCTCTTCTGGGTGCTATTCCTGGCTCTGTCATACTTATTCAGTGTGTGAGCTTGGACATGTTACTTAACTCTTTGCCTGTTTCCATGACTGAAAAAGAAGAACTGTGATGCCCCTCTGCTATTGGACAGAGCTTTAGGACCCACAGCTGAAAAAGTCTACATAGGATATTATCAGTCTAATAATTGTCATTCAAGTTAGATAGACCATTGCACAAGGTTAACGAAATGCTCCCCATGCAAACCTCTATATTTTGTCTAGCTGATAAATAATATACTGGATGCAATTTTATTATGAAACCTAGCAGTGTGTCAATTGCACACAAACAGTGAATGTAACGTATCTACCCATGACCTTGGAAGCATGTTGTTATGGAAAACAGAGAGGTAATACACCATGGTATACATCTGCCTGTGCCCATGAAAGACCCAGAACTTCTCTTGAGAAGAGCTGGGAATTAAAGCAGTTCCGTAACTTCTGCAACAGGAAACGAGGAGAAAAGAAGCAAAACAGCATCAACCATAGCAAACATCACAGAAAGTGAGTTTAGAGGTTCTTCCATTCACTGCAGTTTATCTTATAATAGCTTGTCAGGAAGTTTAAGACAGAGATTCTTACAATCATTCTCAATCAGGGTGCCGCAGCACTATGGGGTGCCTTGAGATCCTTTCAGGGGAACGTAGGGTGCTGCACAATGTTAGGTTTGCAATTACTTGGGTGATTTGCATGATAAACCCAGATATTTCAAATAGGACTCTATAATTTTTAAAATGTTCTGACCTGTTATGATCTTTCTGAGTTTGTTGCAACAGAAAAATTGCTCCATTTTTTACTTTAGCAAAAACAAGTGAAAGCCAAGAGCTGGACTTTTCTGAGAGGTGCCTTGAATCTAATTAAGAGGTGCCCTGGGTGAAGAAAAGTTGAGAACCACTAACCTATCATAACCATTGACTAGCATTCTCTCTGGAATAAATGCATCTTTGCTGCAGAGATGCACAGAAAGGTTGTTTTGTTTCACTCTTTTGGAGAAAACATGGAAAATCATCATTATCTCAAGCAACAAATTTAAATGAAGGATTCAGTCAAACAAATAAACAAAAAAATAGCTGGATGCATATATATTTGTGTAATATATACTTCTGCAAGACCAGGCTACTGTTGATGTCTTGAATGAGCACTTGTGTCTAAAGAGGGCTTTATTAACAATGTATATATTTAATAAGTGAGCTCCTTTATGAGCTTACTAAATTAGAAATTTGAGATTCCAGGTGGAGGTAGATACAGGAAACCATTTTGTGCTGCAGGCTGATGACAATCAGGGGTGTGTCTACCCCCTGCAATTTGCATTTGGAAGGAACAGAGTTCTTTGTGACACTGGTTATGAGGAACTTCAGTTCTCTCAAGTCCAGTTCCCATTGCTACATCTGTATTTTCCCAGAAGGTATCTCTGGCAGTACCTGTGAATACTCTCAATCTCTTGATGCCTTGCTAGAGCATCACTACTCTTTAGATCTATAGAAACATATTGGAAAGGCACCAATATGTCTGGTCTGGGAGATCCATACTTCTTTCAACTCCAAACTGGGTGAAAGTACTTAATTGCTGAAACCACTTGGCCAGTTCTCTTCAGGATGTCAGGCCTGCAGCCTTAACTCATGGCCTTGACCTCAACCGTGCAGCATCTACCCCAATCTACCACCCCAGGGCTGTTCCCAAAGGCTGGATAAGGCCTATCTAAAGCCTCCATCAGTGGCCAGGTCTCCACCCATTCCATGTCACATGACCCTACATTTCCCCTGTGTAAGGCCACGGAAAGGAACTGGAAGTGTCTGGGCAACAGGTTTTTTTTCTAACCTCAAACTGTGCCTCTAGTAAGTCTGTCTGCTTCATGACCTCCTCATTTCTTGATTTGGCACACTCATAGATTTAAGTCAGCTCACAGTTTCCTGATTTCCTGGCACAGCTTGTCCCTGGATTCTACTTGCCTGCTCCAACTCTTCTTTGTACCCCCATCCGGTAGTCCTGATCTCCAATTAGCCCCCAGGCCTGGCCACCCATGTTCTGGCACTGACAGTATATCTGGATTGATAACAGTTTTATTGTCTAAGAGATGAAGTTTTTCACTGCCTCCACCATTTGTCCATGAATTGAATGTCCCGTGTTGTAGCATTTGTCCTGACACTCTGAATTCTGGTCTTTGTCAGAGAAGAAACCTGTAGGCCAATGGTAATTATTTATTTCTGAAAGCTCTCCAACATGTCTTTGAGATCATTTGTGTCATGGCTGAGAAAGATCAGCATCCACATGTTCCACATTGAAGAAAGAGTTCTGGGCAACAGCTGTGGTAATATTTGCCG
>NW_005842070.1:138265-151324 GCF_000455745.1 Alligator sinensis | reverse complement strand
ACACACTATTTTCCAGTCATACCCATGCTTCTGAACCATTATGGAGACATTACATCACTTCTTCCTGAGGCTAATTTAGCTTTCATAGCTCATTTCTATCAATGAGTTTCAAAGGCTCCCTTGTGGTCTGATAGATTGGAACCACTGATAGCTACCAGTGGCTATCAGTGGTGAATCTCACATACAAAATAAAGAGCAGACACTGCAGACTGTCCAGCAAGGATGCCTTATTGCTCAGAACAATGCCTTTATATTAGGAGTTTCTGAAGCTAAGCAAGTAGGGCATGTGAGAAGACTCTTTGAACTGAAAAGGAGAGTATTGGCCTATAGCTGGTACAGTCCATATTGTGAGTGTTTTTCTTTGGACAGTGTGTATATGCTTTTGAAAAATGCTACTCAAAAGCTTTCCTTGGAACTGTACCCACTTTTATAAGGCTAAGATCTATTATGCTCAATTATTGCCTGAGAAAAGCAGAAAAACACCTTGGGGCACAAATTCCAGAAAAACTGGGCCGTCAAGTAGGTACAGCTGTCCTTAATCCAGTTTTTAAAAACACTACTCACAAAGGGGCATCCTATCCCTGGTGAATTTTTATATGTCAGGTTGTTGCACCTTCACAGAGACATGTCCATCATCATGGTATAGACATGTGTCTATCCATACAGCAAAACCACAGGCACCAGCACGGATTTATTCTGTCACTGGTTACTTCCAATCTATCAGACCATATGATAAACTCATCATACTTGAATACATGAATGTCACACCAGACTGACTCAGAAACAGCTTCAAAACTGTTCTCAGTATATATGGCTCCAAAATAAAAACCACTGAATGAGATTTCTGTGCTTTTGTGCATCATATAACATCAGCATCACTAGCAGCTGGTTCAGACATTGAGACATTAGGTCACCTGGCTATCACTGGTCAAATGCAGAAAAAATGCACCACAAATTGGTCCAGAAATGTAACATAGTATATTATTACCAGATTTATAGAGGAGCCCAAGCATAAGCCAATAATGGTACCATATCCTGGTTACAAAACTACAATTACCTCTCAATTTGAACACAGAAATGTATTTCTGTGGTATACGATACACATGTCCATGAGAATGCAGTGCTTGCCAATAAATGCAAAACAAGTTCATGCACTAAGAACGTTGCTGATGTTATGTAGACTCATCCTGCCCAGCCATAATCACAACTATCTGAAAAGTTGCCATTATCATCATCCTAGAATGTATACGTTACAAGCAAGATCCATGGCTATTTGATGAAACCTACCCAATCCCAGAAAAGAAACTGGAGGAGAGGCATCCCCACAATGATGCTAAACACAAACAGCTACAAGACATCTTTAAAGCAAGAAAAAAAAGGACCAGGAAGTCTTCTTTGACAGCTTGGCAAACAAGGCAGAAGAAGGAAATGGAGCTAACACAATGAACTGCATACAAAGCTACCTATCTTTGTTACCTAAGGGCTAGATCAGTCTCCATGGTTCAGTAAGGCTCATGCGACCCAGCCATGTGGTTTTCTGAGAAAACTATCCAATTAGTACATCTTCAGCTGCAACAGTATCAATGCAGGGAAAGTTAACTCACTAATTGGGCACCAGTATGAAGAATTTGTCCCTGCTGGGACTTGAACCAATGACCCCCATATCCAGAACCAGCCTCTCTGCCACTTAAAATGAGAAAAGAATTTCCATTAGCTGTCACTTGTAGTAAAATACCCTCTTTCTACATCCCAGATATATACAAATACCACAGTTGTCTGCTAACCACAAATATGTTACTCTGGGAATAGAATGCTTGACCTTTGGCTTCAAGAACAGTAACCAATATTGAACAAGATACAGCGACCCACTCCATTAACTCATCCAGCAGAAGGAAGGGGCTGGCAACCAGATGGAATGGGTTAGGAACAAACATCACTTGAAATAACTGGACAGATGTTTGTATTCTAGCTAGACCGATTCAGTCTTATCTTTCTGAATTAAACTGATTTTCTCATATAGACGGCGTTTGGTGCGGCATGGGAGCAAAAGAGTTACATCATCTTGCAATAGCTCCAGAGGTAGGAATTTGAACCCTGATCTGGTCTTGTGCCAAAAGCCATTTCCAATCCCTGTTGTTAATGGATACTTGGTCATTCAAACTGGGGAATCAAAGACAACCAGATATGATACTCCCAGTATCAGTCTCTTGTGTGCATCTGGCTACAGAAGTTGGCATGCCTTCACCCCATTAGCCCAATGGGCCACTAAACTCAACTGGACTTTTAACATTAACCATGGTGTTACATCTGGGTTTGGGGAGAACTTTCAAAAGCACTTAAATGACAGAAGTCTTAGTCCCATTTTTCCAAATTGACTCTGTTTTCAAGTATTAGTGTGCCTAATTCTCTTGGGTGCTTCTGAGAATGTTACCCATAGATTTTACCCCTATTTCTGCTCTTTTTGCACAAGGAAAATTTGGTCATGAGTCCTGAATCCCTAATCTGTGTGGTGATCCTTACTCACCAAGTGGCTTCAAAATGTAGGGCATGGGTTTCTTGTTTGCAGTGTGTTGAGATGAAAGAGGCCATGTGAAAATATTTCCCATTTACCATTTTGGCAGGTGTGACATTCCATCTAGCACAGGATAATCGATGATATACATTGGATAACACATTACAACTTTATCTCACTGAATCAGCCACCAAAGAGCTTAAGCACTTATCCAGCAAGCCAGATAGAGGAAAAACAGATAACATTCAAAAGATTTTAAAATGTTATATTTGATTTCTTTTTCAGATTGCTTTATTAAGAAAAGGAGAGGGAGACAGAGAGAGAAAAAAAACAGTTAAAAGAAATCAGATTAAATATTTCACTTCAGGTGCTTTTCGAAGCAGGAAGAAAGAAACTTAGGGCTTAACACTTAAAACCTACATAAATCTCAGGGGCAATTTCTAACAGAACCAAATTGTCAATTAGTTTTCCAAGCATGGCAAGACAGATGCAGGCCTGAATCAAAATTTGCCTGGGTAATAAAGTCTGCTTTAACCAAGGACTTTCCAAACCTGTGTAATGGGTTGATTTCCTAGTAACAATGAAACACTCTGCAAACCTTTTTCCAGGACAGCTTTATATATAAAATTAAATGCCTGATCTGCTAGTCCTGTGAGTTAAAAGCATTGGCTCCAGTTAAACTACTTAAAGGAGGAGAGGTTTTCAGAATAGCTTGTAATCTATATGAGGGGGTATTTTTGGTGGGGGTGGAGGGAGGGGGTTAAGACAAATCCAACCAGTTTCCAAAGGTAAAAATAGCAGTGGAAGGATAAAAATAATACATGTAGGCCAGGGATGAAAGATACGTTTTTTAGTCATGACCTGAAATATGGGAGAGGAGTCAATGAGTCAGGAAAGCTCCTCTGCATACAGGAGAAATTATATTCAAAGCAGTACTCAGATTGGCTTTTTATGTGTCCATTGTACAATGTTAGAGGAGCAGGGGATTCATTATTATGCTTGCTGAGACTCCTTTATGTATTCAAAATTTTATCTCATGTAGTAAATTTTTCTGGTAGAGAATTACAGAAGGCTATGATTTCTTCCAAAATACTTTATTAAAATTAAAAAGGCTTATCCTTAAAGTTCCTCTCCCCTCACTCCATCTTTCTCGCTCTCTGCTTTGTGCAAAGCTTCTATCCTAAACGTACCTCTGCCCTCCATTGTCTGAAGCTTCCTGTTACAGTTATAAAGAAGCAGTACACATATCTTCACAAAAGATAGAGTCACTGACCTTGCAAGACTACTCAACTTTTCTTAATATTGAGCACCAGTCCAGGGCCAGTCAGGGAAGTGACAGGGTTCTGGCACCATCTTTTAAGCTAAATGTATGCTGCTGCAGCATGCTGCAGCCTGAGAAAGATTGAACAGGATGATAACAAGTTGACTAATGGCTTCTGTGGGCTTAATCAGGGGAATTATGCCATTGCTGTGGGCTTAATCAGGGTAATTATGCCATGCTTCCAAACCCCCTGCCAATCTGTGGTGAGGGACGGGACTGCTGGGACCCCTCAACCAGAGGCATGGCGGAGGGGACCCGCCACGATAAGCTCATGAAAGTGTTGGCTGGTGCCACGATCAGCCCATGAAATCTTCCATCTGCTTCCTCATTGTGGGTATGTGCCTACTAATATATGTATTCAAACCAGTTTCTGGTAAGCTTTCAAATGCAATTGTAGAGATAACGTCACTCATCAAAAGTTTAATTGCAATAGACCATTCTTTTTGCAGTCAACAACCCACAACCAAACTCGGCTTTTTAATTTTCAAGCTACCCAAATAGTAGGCTACACTGTAAATGTATTAATGAAACCCTCTTTTTAACATAATGCAGTTTTGAGCTACAGAACATTTTGTTAAGAAAAACTAGAGACTTCAAGTTTTTTCTTCCTCTCAGCTATTTTTCTCCTCAAAAAAACAAATATTTTATTAACTATCTGACTTTCCATATTATTTTATTAAATATCTAGAAGACACTTAAAAAGCTGAATTTGCATATAGGCCAAGTCTTTATAATCCCAAGTCTCCTTTCATTAATCCCAGTTTTATTTTGCCATAATAGCCCCCTCCCTTTTTCCCCACAGTGTCTGTCCCACTACATAACTCCTCAGGAGCTGGCTAGTCCCCAGCTTATTCAACATTTAGGTCCAAAGCCCATGACTGTTACTAAGCAGTGGACAGTTGTTTCACTGGCAACACTCCCATTGACATCAAAGCACTGCATAATTTTGTTACACTCTGTTTACATCAGCATATGTTAGTTCAGCCAAGGGCAAAATTATTCAGCCAAAGGAGAAATTTAGACTAGAAGTACAGACACCTGCTATAGTGCAAGTACAGTCAACCACTGTGCAGCATTTACTACAATACTGCTCTAGCCTTCAGAATTACACTTTCCAAACACCACATAATCGTTACGCCATTGTCATGAGGCAGGAAGTTGAATTATTCCCATTTTGTACATGGGTAACTGGGACAAGAAGAGCCTGCGAGCTTGACCCTGAATTCATTGACATTAAAGGCACAAGATATAGTCCTAAGTTACTTTCTTAGAGGTCACACAGAAAGCACATGGTGAAGCATGGATCTCTCAAGCCTAAAGTTAGCACATTGACTACTGTGCTATTCTTCCCTTTTCAGTAGACATGACTGAGATACTTGGTAACTCTTCCAAGAGTCTGAGTGATTATAATAGGGCCCCTACCCCATTACTGAAAGAGAAAGAGAGCCAAGAATCACTGGCTCTAGCCTTCTGGGCAAACCAATAATGGCAGAGGGCCCTTGAATAAAATGGCCTCCTGTCCCAGGTGCGGCCAGTGATTGACAGGCCTGGGGCAGAACTAGTGGGTCAAGTGACCCACAGAGAGACATATGAGCCCAGGATGAGAAGCAATGGGGGCAGACTGGCCCTGCAGGCTGCAGGAAGCAGAGCTCTAGGGAGTAGCAGGGCCTGACCCTCAAGGAAGGACTCCAGGCTGCTGGAAACCTCTGTACCACCAGGCAGCCAAAGATAAGTATTTTGGGACCTTGCATGGTAGTTTTGCCCCAGTGTGGGGTTAGCCCACAATGGGGAACCTTTTATTTTAGAGCAGATGCTCCTATCTTTTCATTTGTGTTTAAATACCAGAGGACTGGGTTGTGGCTGTAGGGGAGGGGGCCACTGAGAAGGGTGCCACAGATATCCCAGGTCCTAGACCCTACACGGGGTCTAGTGCCTCTGTTAGCAGGACCATGGTATTGGACAGCAGAGACTGAGGTGGAGGGGCCCAGAGCCTACAAATGTGAGACCAGAAGGTTGAGGGCCCAGAGCCCATGAGGACATGGTTGGAGCTGGGAGCCTACAATCCTGAGATAGCAGACCTCAGGCAGAGGGCCCAGCCAGTGTAAAGTGGGCCAAAGCCCAGGTGCCTCAGCCCAGGCAACGGTCTAACACCCCAAAACCCCCCTTCTCTCTAAGGGCAGCCTCCCTGCCCAACCATAACAGCAAGGGGTGGCAGGTGAGACAACAGAAATGGAACCCTGAGAAACCAGAAGGCAAAAGCAAGATGAAGCCCAAGTGGACACCAAGGAGTAGGGGGTGACTTTTCTGCCCCAGCGCCAGACCCGCCACAGTGATTTAAACACTTCATACTAGTGATCTTTCCTTAATGTTTTGAGCTCTTTGGGTTCAGACATCTGATCAACTTCTTACTGAATGAGAGAGAAAAAAGGAAAGGAAAAGGAGAGGCTAAATCTGTGTAATACTCTGTGAAGGAAATAGGGTTCCTAATAGTAGGTAGGCGATACACTATAGAGGTGGTGTAGACATGCCAACTACTTTCAGAGGATTGTATACTATCGTCCCTAGAGAACAGTCAATGCCTGATTTAAAATGGTGGTTTTAAAAGGCGATTCTCAACCAGGGTGTCCCAGCACCCTGCGATGCCATGAGATCCTTTTAAGGGTACTGCACAATATTAGCACTGTTAGGTGCTACACATGATTTGCAAAATAAAACCAAAGATTTCAGATAGGAATTGATAATGTCAAAAACATTCTGACCCGTTAAAGTCTTTAAAACAGAATCATTCCATTATCTTCCTGTAGATAACAAATGAGTGAAAACGAAGAGCTGGCATTTTCTGAGTGGTGCCTTGAGTATAAAAAAGGGTGCCCTGAGTCTAAAAAGGTGGAGAGGGATGCCTTGAGGGATGCCTTGAGTCTAAAAAGGTAAAGAACCACTGGTTTAAAAGCTAACAAACCTTAATGGGAAGTTTAAAAAAAGGAGTATTCACTCTACTTACCAAATTCATGGGATTTTTTTCCCTCCTTGCTCATGTCTCTTTGCTAAAAGCACTTACACAAAAACAGAAAAGTAGTCTGTAAAAAGTTCTTCAGTTACAGCATCTTTCTGTCCATTTGATGACATAATCCCCCACCTAGCACAGGGGTTTTCAACCTTTTTTAAGGAGTGTACCCCTTCTGGTGGCAGTGGCCAGACACGGAGCAGGGCGGGGCTTGCATGTGGCCACAGCGCAGGGTGGTGGATGACGGTGGCAGCCACTGTGTGCAAGCTCTGCCCCCCTGCCCCTGTGTCCAGCCATCCAAGCCGCACCTGTGCGGCCTGCAGAGAGGAGCGGCTGCTGCCCTTGCCCCCTTGGCCCTGCTCCTGGGAGGCAGCGGCGTGGGGTGGAGGGTGGCAGCACTCCTTCCCCGCCTGGTTGCGCATACCCCCTAGCACCTTTCCAAATACCCCCGGGGGTACACATACCCCCAGTTGTCAACCCCTGACCTAGCACATCACAATCCACTCCACAGCAACCAGTGCAGTATCTGTTGTAGTGAACACTAGACATATAAAGGGTCAAAAGAACTAAGAAGTTTTATTGTGGAGCAGTAGATGAGCCACTGTTTGCTGTTAGTCTCTCTCTGACTAACTAGGTGCTCTCTACCTGAGAGACTACCTCCCAATTCACAACTCCCTCACCCTCCTGTTAAGAAGCATCTCTATAATTTCTATATTTGTCACCACCAGGGATCCTGGTTTTCTCTGTTTAAAAATTGCAAATTCTCTGATAAAAAATTACAAGTTCTCAGATTTAAAACCCCCAAATCATGCTTAAATGAAATGCCATTGTGTGTGTGTGTGTGTGTGTGTGTGTCAGTTGAACACAATGTTTTATTGATATATTTACAATTTTAAAAACTCATTTGGAAGCCTACCAGTGCCTCAGTCACTATAATGCAATCAATTCTAGATACCTATACATTCTGGCATTTGATTTTGGGTTTTTTATCTGGAAAATCAGAGTACCCCCTGCCCCCTTCGCTCACCAGGATGCGGGTCCAGGTGCAGCTTTCCCCCGACCCCCACTGCTTTGTGGCACTGAGCAGCCTTGATATGCTGGTGCTCTGCCCATGCCATTGACCCTCACTCCTCACCTACAGCCCCCTGGGCCCTTCTGGTGCCCCTCACTTCCCACCCACAATCCCTCGCACCCCCTAGGCTTGCCAGACGGGGAGTCCCCCACCAGCTGCCAGAACTACAGAGCCAGGGTCCTGGGTCTACAGCCCCTTGTCCCCCACAGCAATGCTCGACTCTGGCTGCCACCCATAGGAGATGGAGCAGTGTGGAGCACAGAGCCCAGCTCCCCCTCCTCCATGGGCGATATGGCTGGAGCATAGACCCGGGGGGGGGAGACAGGCTGCAGGCTCAGGGCTCCTGGCCCTCTTGTCCTCCCCTCAGGACCTCCACAGCCCAGTGGGTGGGACCCAGCTCAGCAGGGCAGAACAGGGCCAGGTGAAGAAGCTCATTGCCACTGCTGGGAGCTCTGCGCCTCCATAGCAAAGTGCCCCCTGCCCGCCTGGCAGCAACAAGGGGCACAACTTTGTGCTGCCAACCCCACTGTTGCTGGGTGGGCAGGGGGCACCTCACCATGGCAGCATAGGGCTCGCGGTAGTGGCACCAAGCTTCCCTACCCTGCTCTACCCTGCTGTGCCAGCTCCCACCTACTGGGCCATGGAGGCCCCAGGGGGAGGGCAGCAGGCCAGAAGTCTGAGCCCACAGTGGGCAGCCCTCACCCCCCCTCCTGCACATAAATCTGAAGGTCACATGCCCCCCATGCTCCCCTCAGCAAAGGAGCCAAATGAAACACTGAATTACTGAATCTCATTGAATCACCGCAAGAGATATTGGGCACCTACATGTGAGCACCAAGGCCGCTCCGATGCGCTGGATTTCCAGAGCATCAGGGCAGATTTGATTCATATAGTCTGCTGGCATATGGCATTTGCCACACTTTAAGTTCAAGCACCCCCACTGCCATTTTTAAGTGAGTATGCTGATACAGGAGATGCAGTGGTGCTTTAATTAGAGCAGCTCTTGGAGCCGCTCCAATTAAAGTGCTGACCCTCCCCATGCTCAGAGCATATTACAGGCTTGAGCTGAGACCGAGAGGTTCCAGGTGCCCTAGAGCTAAGAGAGAAGCACAGCTCTTCCATACAGATGGTCTTACGTCTTCAGAAGTTCCACGCACATTTACTCCAGTTACAAATCTGAAGGCAACGCTATAAAAGGAATCTTAGGGTTTTCCTTCTTTTCGCTTATTCCCATCTTGTAGCATTTTTCATGGAGGAAATTAACTGAACTAGTAAGAATAATGAACATATGAAATCTTATCCAATGCCCATCATGGTCAACTGAAAGACTCCCACTGACTTCAGAGAGCTTGGATCAGCCTCATATAGTATTTTTATTTTCAAGTGCCTTACAAATATTTTTAATTCATTGCACTAACTTGCATCCTACAGTAAAGGAATAAAAGAAAGTAGAAGATGTGGAAGGAGAAAGTTAAAATAGACATTGCGAAACAAACACTGGAAGACATAAGAAATCAGTATAGGTTTAACTTCTTTCTTGTAAACTGTCTGGTGGTTTTTAATCTTCTTAGACCCCAGACACCCTTTCTCAGACTTGACACACCCCACAGAAAATGCCAGCTCTTAGTTTTTACTTGTTTTTTGACTATAGAAAATCATAAAGGATTTCTTCTGTTGCAAAGAATTTAGAAAGACCCCAAGAAGTCGGAATGCTTTTAATACCATGAACCTGTATTTGAAATCTATGGCTGGACCTAGACTTGCAGACAAGTGCGGTTTGTGGTGTTGCAGACCTTTTTCTGGCACTACAAACCACACATGTTGCATGTTAAACTGTGCCCGGCAGTAAAAAAAAAAAAAAAAAAAAACCACTTTGAAAAAAAGCAGCAAAGCACACAAAAGGACTCTGTGCTGAGACAAACACGGAGATGGGGGGGGAGAAGGCAGCCCAGGACTGCCTGCTCCCCCATCCCCAGCTGCTGCAGCACCCCAGTCTCAAAGCACCCTGGACCCGAGCCAGCCACTCCCCAGCTGCCTAGGGCGCAGTATGCCTTGAGGCAGGGAAGCAGGCAGCCCTGAGCTGGCTGCTCCCCTGTCTCCACATGCCTCAGTATGGGAGCTCTGCTGCAGAGCCCCCGTGCCAAAGCATGCAGTGCCCATCTTGAGGCACACTGCGCCCCAAGACAGGGTGCTCAAGCAGGCAGTTCCCTGGGCTGCCTGCTCCCCTGTTTCAAAGTGTCCTGTGCCCCAACCAGCCAGGGAGGGGGCATTGATCCAAGCCAGTGAATGGCTGGCTGGGGTGCAAGGTACCTCAGAATGGGGGCTTTGCAGCATTCAGACGTGGGTCTGCCTCCACATGCCACTCCCCAGCTGGCTGGGGCACAGGGTGCCTCAGTGTGGGGGCTGCCTGCCAGCTAACCCTACACTTAGGCACCCTGTACACCAGCAATCCCCACCCTGCAGTACACAGAGCAGTGGGACAATGTGTCCCACTGCAAACCACATGAGCAGGGGCATGCACTGCAGTACAAAGTAGCAGCACAAATGTGTGCTGCTACCATTTGTGCTGCTGTAAACACACACCCTTGCTCATCTGGACACAGCCTACGGGTTTATCATCTGAATCATGTTTGCATGTCTAAGAGTGCTAATATTGTGTGGCACTGCTCAGTACCCTTGAAAGGATCTAAAGGCACCCCAGGGTGTCATGGCACCCTAGTTAAGAATCAGTGGAGTAGCCTCCAGTGTACTATGGAGCTGCTCATGCAAGGAAAGGGATGCACATACCTTTCATTACACATTAAAGTATTGGAGAATATATACACCAGAATATTTTGACAATAAACTTGATTGGTTTCATATACAGTATACCTTTTGACTAGCCCTAAGAAATATAACTCCTCTCAGAGAGGGAGCAACACAAATGATTTTGGTATAACGGAGAGTTATAGAATTAAGCAAACTGCCTAAACCTCTCAGTGATGCTCTATCTCTTGTCTGTGGGCCAAATGCAATAGCTCCATAGGCTGCATCTGGCCCTTAGAGCTCTCCACAGGTCAAGAAATTTGGCAGCAATGGAGCAATGGCCATTAATATGGCCACCTTTCCCCCTGCCAAATTTCCAAACCCCAAGCCCTGAATAGCAACTGCTCCCACTTCCCTTCGCAAGGCCAGGCAACCACCCCTGTCCCAAATTGTATCAAACCACGCCCCCTTCACCCACAGCTGGAATGGAGTCCGGTCATGGCCAACCCTCTCCCCCTTCTACCCTCCCCACAACATGGCTAGATGGGACTGGATCAAGGTCCCCTCCCACCGCTGCCCCCTCCTTCCATGTGGCCATATAGGGCCTGCTGCACCCGCGCTGGGCTCCAGATCAGGATCACTGACCAGATCCAACCTGCAGACAGACCAGGCACTGGCCATTCAACCCACTGGACAAAAAGGTTGTACCCTGCTGGCCTAAACAACATTAGCCAGCCTGCCTCTACACTCTCACCCAGGCCTCAGTATAATCATATAAAGTCATTGTCTTTCTTCATGAAGAAACATTTTTGTACAACATAGGGCCAGTTACAGAAACCTTGCAAGTGGGTTTAACTGTACTCAATGTTTTTGCACCTTCTTATATCAATGAAAACTTCACCCCGCCTAAAGCTTGGGAGTGGTTCTCATCTACCATGCAGCATTTATAAAAGTTACGACTTTAAGGAAGGAAAATCTGGGGCACAGTCCCATACTCTGTACAGATCTCTGGAACTAGATGTAGTGAACTCTGCGCCGGGTTCTGGGCAGAACAGGCATCTAAATGGAGCTCTGTAGGTGAGCTAATTAGCTCTGCTGAAAGGCAGAGCCACATTGCCTGTGCCCAGCCAAGCAGCATCATTCTGTGTTCCCACAGCAGATGCAGCACGATGCTGCCTGAAGCTGATCTGGGACCAGTTTTTCAAATAGGAGACAAAAGGGTCTCTTAAGAGACACCAAGACACAGCCCCCAAATTTGGAACTGCCGCAGAAAATTCAAGATGGTGTGGTTACTTTCAGGTTTATCCCTGGGCAAACTGTCATCCTCAGTCAGAATTTGCTGCTTACACCAGCTTTGTACAAGTAACACAAGATGCAAGGCAAAGGAAAGAGAGGCCCATGCTGGTATATCTTTTCAAGAGAAGGTTTGGCAGACACTTGATTGGGATGGTTTAGCCAGGGATAATCCTGCCTTGAGCAGGGGGCTGAACTAGAAGACCTTATGAGGTCCTTACCAGTCCTAGTTTCTTATGATCCCATGATCTAGGTCCTGGCTGAAATCCTTAGAAGGCTTCTGCCACCAGAAATAGGGATTAACACTGCATATTCATCATTAGGCAGAAAAGGCCATGAACCTATTAAGATCATCATCTCACCTTGTCAGGATAGCAGGCCATTTCTTACCTGGGAGTACTCCAAACAATTCAAATCAAGAGGGCATCTATACAGAGGCATGGATGGGAGAGGAGGGATGACGCTACCTCTCGTGCCCTCATTACAGTCATAATATAGGTCAAAAACATGTAATCAATGTCATGATGGGGGCCTAATAACATTCAGTGAACCAGAACAACCACAGGGAGAAATGACCGTTTTTAACAGAGGCAGCAGGATAGCATGAGCCCACAACCTAAGACATCAGTTCTAAGAGCTTGGATCCAGCAAAGTACCTAGCATATTGTAGATAACTGCAGAAGGCAGGAGCAGGTGGGGTTTAATTATTTCATTAGTCATTGCAAGGAAAATAAAAATAGCAGAAGTTCTTTTATTACAACGTGAAGAAAGGAGATATTACCTTTCAATACTAATCTCCTTTCTTATGGAGAAGTATCTAAATCAACACAAAGCTCTTACAGCCCCAGTTCCCTGTTGACAGGACATCAGCAATAGCTGCGTTTAAAACTGCTGTCTTTTCTGTAGAAACACTTTAACAGGATCTCTATGTTTAACATTCTTCCAGATGAATTTCAGCTCAAATGGAACTTTTATACAATCCACATAAAAATAAAAATCTGTTAGCACTAAAGTTCATTTTCAAATTAATGGTCCAACCAAAGCAAAATCTTTAAGCAAAAGCTAATCCAAACCAGGGAAAGGTCATCAATAAGGGAGCTTTTACTGGCATT
>NW_005842070.1:137892-138195 GCF_000455745.1 Alligator sinensis | reverse complement strand
GAGTACCACCTGGTGGTTCTTACATGAACATGATTTTTTCCAATACAACAGACAAAGATGGAAAATATTTACAAAGAGAGGAAAAGTTAGAAAGTTAGAGCTGTCTATACAGCAGGGGAGGGAGACATATGCATTTATTTACTGATTAGTTATTGGCTAAGCTTAGGTAATGCATCAGCAGAGGATGACAGCCACTGTTATGCAACAATAGTTCAGTGCCCATGTAAAAGGAGTGTTTAGATCCATTAAATAAATGCTTAGAAAAGCATTTTTGCAGATGCTTATTGCAGATGCTTTTGGAAA
>NW_005842070.1:128335-137860 GCF_000455745.1 Alligator sinensis | reverse complement strand
AAGAGTGTCATCCATGAACAGTGCTGACAAACATCCTGCCTGCTCTTTGGCAATTGATCTCAAAGGGGAAAATTATTAGCTTTCTACCTTCATCCAATTTTTTAAAAGGAATCTTGTCACAAAACAGCATATCGCATAGCAGCACTCACCATCTCATTATGGAGCAAACACTGCAGCTCTTTTCTTGTTTAATTTAAGACAGTAGCAGGCTCATTTATAAGTCTTGGAAGCTCAAAGAGAGACAGTTTTCTTCCGGGCATCCTTTACTCGCTCATTGAGTCTCAGTTATATTGTTTTATTGACGTGTATAGCAATCAGAATCCAGATTGCTCTAGGTGCTGTACAAATAAAACAGATAAGAGACAATGCCTATCTCTAAGGACCTTAAAATATAAAGGCCTTTGCATGGACTTGATCATGCATCCTCATGCCACTCCAGAGCCCCACTGAAAATGCCATCCTCTGCTCACATGGACCAAATTGCAGGATTAAGCCTAAAAGACAAAAATATCAAAGAAACAAAAAAAGACCCCACAAAGAGGAAAGGCAGAAGAAGAGCTAAAACAGTAAAGAAACAATAAAGCCACTGATGGATACTGGTCTGTCTGACTGACCCAACCCCACACCCTGAGTTTTGTAAGGGAATGTTCATGCTTTTTTTTACCCTAAACCTTGGCTTTTTACTGCTCAGACCTGAAGAAGGTCTTGAATTTAAAAGCTTCTCTAACTCTATTCCAACTATGCTGTTGGTTCAATAAAAGATCTCAGCTTAAAATACCTTTGCCTCTCCCTAAAACAGAAGAAAAACAGAAGCATGAAAAGGTAAGGAAACCAAACAAAGGTCATGCAGTAGATCAGTAGGACAGGACAGCCAGGAACAGAATGAAGTGCTGATTAGGGCTGTGTGAATTATTAATTTGGGGCTTTCTGGCCACATTGGAAAAAATATCAGAAAAAAATGTGTTTAGCAAACATATATATATGGGGTTGAACAAAAATCTCTCATCACAAAGTATTTTGTGTAATTTTTCAGGAGTATTTCCCCTTTTCTTAAGTTAAGGGGAAATCTTGCTCAATTTCAACATGAAGACATTGTGGCCACATTCAGACAAGCAGGGGCATGCGGTTTGTGGTGCCATAAGCCACAACTAGTGGCAGTGCAAGTGCACTCCCCTGCTCGCCTGGCCATGGCCTGTGACTTTTCCAAAATATTTGCTTGGGGGTTTTTTTTGCTTTAGGCTAAAACTATTGGCCAAATTTGATCCAAGTTCAGTTCATTACAGTTGACCTGGAACTATCCTTTTTGGTGACCATTCATCTAAAATAATGTTTTACTCAGTTCTTCTGAGTTTCAGTCTAATGTTGCACTCTAGCCCATGCCATGTATCCAAGTTGTTGAAGTTCCCAATTACTGTGGCCACAGATGGCCCTCTCCAGGAAGGTTACACACATTCATATACACTCTTCGCCTAAGCTAGTGTTTTCTACTCATGTCTCCCTTGAGCATAATAAATAGAGAACCCAGTCCTGAGCATTGTTGGATACATCTGTGTGTTCTTGAGTTGCCTGCTGCAGAAATACATTAAATAATTCAAACTGCTAGAAGAGATATCCCCAGGAGAAATAATTTATACAAGTGTTATGACTGCTTAATAGAAATCTTAAGAGAAAAATGTGCCTGCCCTTTTTACAGAAAACTCCTGATGATCAAAGAAAGAGAAAACAGAGATGCGTGGAGTATAGGGCATGACTGCAGGGTGACATTAGAGAAGCTCAGTGGGTCTGTGAGGAAATCTAAATCACTGCTCTGAAGGCTTCTCCATGGAGGGGTGTCACCAGGGTTGGAGGAAAGGAGATAAAATGAAAATGTAAATGGGAAATTTAGCTTATTTATTACCTGCAGTAGAAAAAAAATCCAACCAGCACTATAACCACTAAAAAGAAAAAGACCACACAGAGCAAGTTTGGGAGTAAGTTCCCTACATTAAATTTCCTCAGAGATCAGGGGCAATGGCACCTGCAGACTGAAAACATAGAATGATTTACATGACAGGTTCAGGGGCATATGATTCAGCTCTGCATGCCAAACTAGGCTTACAGGGTAGTAAACATGAGACATCCAAACTCAATGTACTTCTCCAACTATTCACCTCTCCTCTCCCATTTTTCCCTTTCATCTCTCTTCCTCTTCATCTACTTTTTCACTTTCCTTTCTTTAGGGCTTCTATCCTCTTTGTATAGATTAGCTAACAGGTGGTGCAGTCATAGGTGTGATAGACTATGGAGATGTATGATCGATACATTTATCATGCAGTGATGTTTATCACATGGATATTGCCTCCAAATAAATACCAGATTGTTGGATATCAAATCATCCTTTGGCTAAAAGACTGCAAAGTTGGTGGGACCAGACATATGTGCAAAATTAGACATACAGACAGACATCATTTCCACATTAATGTCAGCCTTGTATTTGTATGTATATGCATACACAGACACACATGTATATATGTCTATATATATTTGGCAGCTTCCTCAGTGTGTGCACGTGTGTATGAATTAAGGCAACATTGTGTTTTAATTTCCTAAAATTATAAAAGACAAGTTTTACACAGCGCAATTAAAAAGATAAACCATGTTCCATTTCAATAATTACATCAATATTACATCAATATCATTCTAACATATGTTCTCTCAGCTGCTGGCTGCCATTGAACAAACATTATCATCTTGCAGATTTTCCCAGAGCTATGTAAATTGAGGGAGACCCTAAAGCTATTTCAGGCATTAATATAATTTGGCCTTGGTTTCAAAAGCCCATTTGAGTCATTTTTCAAACATTAAAAAATTGGTGACTTTTAAAGCAAAATCTGTTCTTACAACTTGATATTATTGGGGTTTTTTGGTTGTCATAAATTATATTGATGTCAACATAAGGGAAGCAATATCTTTCTTTGGTGCTAACACAGCTTTCCCAATAGCTGTCATCGCTGAACATAGTTTTTCATTATGTTGGATTTTCTCTTTAAAATCTACAAGGTGATGTGACACTTGTCAAACCAAATCTGCAGCCATGCCTATTTTTTTACAGAATGATGATGGGGGGGAAAAACAGGTCAATTGGAGCAACAGAATAAATAGTACAGACTAGTCACCTTCACTATGAATTTTCATAAACGTGGCTTGTAGTTTCCAGCACTTTTGTCTCATTAAAAGAAAGCAGGTGCTTTTGGCTTATAAACAGTCATTCACTCCATGCTTATGCAGACCCTAAGACAAGGGAGGCAGGAGGGGGGGCAGTCCTATTGCCCTCAAGGTGCTACTATGATATGATTTAAATTATATATTTTTATTCTAAAAAAGATGCAAAGGGGTTAGAGCTGTCTACTCAGTTTTTTTACTCTCTTCAGTACCACTGTTGTAGGAGTCAGGAAAATGTCCTGGCTCTGCCACCGACCTGCTGTATCCCCTTGGACAAGTTACTTATTCTCTCTAGGCCTTTCTCGTATCTGTAGAATGGAGATAATACTAATTACTCACCTAAATAAACCATTGAAATACAACCAAGTAATAGCACGTAGTCTATTACTCCCCAAAAGAAATGCAGCAAGATACACACAGCTTTGTAGACTGTGCTTTAATACTCCCTAGTAGATTGCATACGAGTAGTTCAGAGAGAAAACCAGGCCTTACACTCCAACCTAAAATTAACATATAGTTTAACCTCACGATGAAATAGGAAACATACATTTTCATATAGATATCACCCCAGTCAGATGGCTGACAAGTCCCCTGGGAAACATCTCTAAACCTCTGAGGAAGTGACCAAAAATCTAGAGGTGCTTCCTTATGCATTTAAAATACACAAGATTACCATTTTTAATGCATTATCAGGAATTTTCACTGATGCCGGATTTCATCATTTCCCCAGGTGACCAGCAGCAAGGTAACAAATAATGCTTTGTTTTTTTGATCACTGCCACTAGAACCATATCCATTAACTAGCATTTTTTACTTTAGAGCTTTTCTAGTGTACACCATCCTCAAGCTAGCTGACAGCATGCTTGGATGATGGCCTCCTGCAAGATGCAAAAGCAAATATCCACCAGAGGCCCAAATGTCAAGAACAAAACTTTTGGTCCTTTGCTTTTACTCAGCCTGCCCTCTCAGCCCCCTTCTCTTTGGGACAGCTCTCCCAACCCCACCTTACCACAGACTGTTCCCAGTCCACTGTAGAGAAGCAGGAAATTCCACATAAAGTTCAGCAGCAAAAGTTCAATGAGGACAGGAAAACTGTAACATTGAATCTCAAGGCAATGTGTGTCATGAACATTTATGAATGTCAGTCCTTTTGCTTTTCTGGAGGATTCCCTAAAACAAGTCTCAGCTTCATAAACTTCTCTCACTGATCC
The DNA here is from genome assembly GCF_000455745.1 of Alligator sinensis. Classification (NCBI taxonomy): domain Eukaryota; kingdom Metazoa; phylum Chordata; order Crocodylia; family Alligatoridae; genus Alligator; species Alligator sinensis. The sequence continues at coordinate 133,448 of NW_005842070.1, read as the reverse complement.
TCAGTTTAATCACTGCCTTGGGAAATTTCCATTCCACGCTACAACTGATTTTTTTTTCCTGATCAAATAAACCTTCCAATTTAGAAAATCCACGTTTTCAATCCCATGTTTATTCAGTCCTGTCTGTAGCAAAGAAACAATAGCTACTTTCTCCCAAACTGCTTTTAAAAACTGCCAGTATTGACTTTTATCTTTCACCATGCTGAGGATTCCCTCTTCCCTTCTCAGTTCTTACCTCTTTTAAACCGAGCTGACTTGGGGGACTCCACCATTCTGGCAACCCAATTAGGCATTTAAGTCAATTAGGCTGACTGACAGCGGGATAATGTTGAGCATATTCTTAATTATGAATGCAAACACTTGGCGGGAACAAATACCCACCTCAGAAGGGTTTGGTGAGGATTAATTAGTTAATGTTTGTAAAGAGCTTTGTAAATTGCTGTGTAAGCGTTAAGTACTATTATCACCATCCCTAATCATAAGCTTCACAGTCAAGCCCACTTGAAAGAAAAGGAGAGAGAATTTCAAGGACAGAAAGTCACCCTGTTGTAGATCCACAGAAGACTGTAGTCATGGACCTGAAAAGAACAGACTCTGTGATCAGACAAGGCTTTATCCAAACATCTCTTGGCAAGTTTCAGTCGTGAGACCTAGGCTGGCATAGCACAATATCATGACCAGAGCATAATGCTAAATCAACTTAGGCACAGGAAAACTCATGCTCCAGCTCACAGCATGCTAGCTAGAGTGCGAGAGAACTAAACGCAGGCCTCAGGTGTGGCCACCAGCCAGACACTTGCTCTTTCTAGCTTCATAGATTCATAGATGCTAGGGTCAGAAGGGACCTCAACAGATCATCGGGTCCGACCCCCTGCCTAGGCAGAAAAGAGTGCTGGGTTTAGATGCCTATCCAGCCTTCTCTTAAGGACCCGCAAGTTAGGGGAGAGCACCACCTTCCTTGGAAGCCCATTCCAAATTTTGGCCACCCTTACTGTGAAGAAGTTTTTCCTGATATTTAGCCTAAATCTGCTGTCTCTCAGTTTGTGACCATTGTTCCTTGTTACCCCAAGAGGTGTCCTGGTGAACGGAGCATCTCCAATCCCTTGCTGCATCCTACTAATGAATTTGTAGGCGGCCACAAGATCACCTCTCAGCCTCCTCTTGTGGAAGCTGAAGAGGTCCAGGTCCCTCAGTCTCTCCTCATAGGGCTTGGCCTGTAAGCCCCTGACCATATGAGTAGCTCTCCTCTGGACCCTCGAGTCTATCAACATCCTTCTTGAAGGCCAGTCCACAAAACTGGCCGCAGTACTCCAACTGCGGTCTGACCAATGCCGCATAGAGGGGAAGCATCACCTCCTTGGTTCTATTTGTCATACATCTACTGGTGCATGATAAAGTGAGGTTAACTTTGCTGATGATTTCGTGACACTGACAACTTGCTATCATCTTGGTGTCCACTTTGACTCCAAGATCCCTTTCCACTTCTGTGCTGCTGAGAGGGTTATTTCCTAGCCAGTAGGTGTGCTGGATATTTTTGCACTGTAGGTGCAGCACTCTGCACTTGTCCTTGTTGTACTACATCCTATTGTGTACTGCCCACTTTTCTAACCTTTCCAGGTCTGCCTGCAGTCATTCCCTATCCTCCAGTGTGCACTTCACCCCACAATTAAGTATCATCTGCAAACTTGGACAGAGTACACTTCAAAGTCACTGATGAAGATATTGAAGAGTACGGGTCCAAGGACCAAACCGTGCAGGACTCCACTACCCACATCCTTCCAGGTCAATACCAACCCATCTACTACCACTCTCTGGGTGCAACCGCTAAGCCAATTTGCCACCCACCGGACCATGTAATCATCTATGTTACAGCCTCTTAATTTATTTATGAGAATGGAATGAGATACCATATCAAAGGCCTTGCTAAAATCCAAAAAAGTGACATCCACCTCTACTCCTGCATCTAAGCATTTTGTGATCCTGTCAGAAAACTAAACCAAATTGATCAGGCATGATCTACCTGCTACAAATCCATGCTGGTTTCCCTGCTGCATTGTTTTTCCCCACTGGACTCCCACAAATATGATCTTTCATAATCTTTTCAAAGATCTTTCCCAGGATGGAAGCGAGACTGACTAGCCATTAATTACTCAGATCTTCCTTCCTCCCCTTCTTGAAAATAGGGACCACATTGGCTCTTTCCCAGTCCTCCAGGACCTGACCCAAGCGCCACGGATGCTCAAACAGCCATGCCAGTGGTTCTACTTGCCTACATTTCCTACTCCTAACCTCCAGGATTCACAAGTTTTCTTAAAAACAATGCATCTTAAAACAGTGTTCCTTAAAAACAATTTATTTGCCTTCTGGCTTTCAATGCACTGTGGTTCATATTTTCATGTTTTCCCTGCATCTGGGAGAGCCAGAAATGTACCTGTTTAAAAATTAAAGCTGAGATTCTCCCATTCATGAGATGCTACTGATGGGGGCTTGGAGAAAAACAGCAATCAGTTGTCACAGAATTTGGCTCTGCTGTTGTGTAGACTGCAAACTCTTTGGGAAGGAATACTGTCATGCATGTATTTGTGTGGGGCCAACAGATGTCCCTGGGGAGGGGGGGCGGGGGGGGGGGAGGTGAATCAGGGCAACTTCCCCGGGCCACACACTTTGGGGGGCCCCACGGAACCAGGCCAGCTTTGTGTCCGGCCGCTCGCCACCCAACTCCCGCCAGCCGCCACTGTGTCCAAGCCCCACACAGGCTGATTTGTCCCAGGCCCCACACCTAGCTATGGTCATCTCTACAGGCAAATCACAGTGGAACCCTGACTCCCCATAGAAGAACTTCACTGTACTGCTCTTGTTGCGGTTAGACAGAAGCATTATCAGCATTGTCCAAAAGGACTACAAACATTAACTGCCCACATTCTCACTCTCCATTATGCCCTGATAGTACAGAACATAGTTTTCTCTTTTTAAGTCTATCCATGTCATATGTATGATGTGCACACGCACATGTACAGGGGCTTTTCAAAACCTTCATTAAAACTTACCAGGGCTCAAAAGGCTGTTTGCTTTTGTCAGAGCACAATCAGATGATGATAAGCTCCTCTTCAGCTCTATCTTCTTTAGCTCTTACTTGCAAAATGACATCTTGAAATGCCTTGCTCAACATGGAATCAAAACTCATGGAAGAGGTGATATCTTTTATTAGACCAACTCGATATTTGCAAACAAATTATGTTATTTATTTGCAAGCTTTCAGGTGCACTCACCCTTCATCAGGCATAAGTGAGAGATTGTTCAACATGGAAGCACATATTAATGAGTGCAATACTAGTTAGAGCAAGGTTCCCCAACTCTTGCAAACAATTCTTGAGGTTCATAGAACTGGTTAAAGTGCACAAATATTTTTCACTGTAATCTAAACCTCTGTCCCCTATTACTAAAGAAAATTTAGTTTAAAAAATAAAATAAAGGGCCTTATTCAGGCCAGAGGCATGAGTTTTTGTGCCATGGGCAGTGGTGACAGCCATATCAGCATCTGCAGCCATTTGTGTATCACTTCTAAAATGTCACCCAGGGCTGGTCCCCTCTTTCCCATCCCTAGTTATATTGCTGCCCTGGCTCTTACTCCACCTGGCTTGGTGACAAAATGAAGCTGGAAAAACAGCAATTCCAGCTTCCTGAGACTTCCTGTGGGAGGATGATGGTGAGTCACTATGCAGTCTGCTCTCTAAACTCCTCTATATGTAAGAGGCTTGACCAGGAAAAGGGGATACTGTTAACGTTTCCCTCTGCCTTAGCAATTCCCAGCTGTTCGAACAGCTGATAAGTGCAACTTGCCTCTTGTACAAATTAGCATGTGCTCAGCATGTGAAACTAGAGTCAAATCTTCTGCAGGTATAAATGAACTCAACCTCAACAGAGCCTGTGGGCACTGTGCCCCGTGCACCAGCAGCAAATCTTCCCCAAAGCTTCTAATTTTAAAAAATGACATTCCCAAGGGTATTTTGATGGAGGCTTAGAGAAAAATCACCTTTAAGAATCCTGCTTTATAATTCAAATCAATTCCATTTTGTTTTAGTACTGACTTAGCAATCAGGAGAAAAATAAAACATTTTAAATCTAACATTGGATTTTCGAAGCCACCTACTGAATTCAGATACCCAAATTTCATAAATTTTAATGGGAATTGGTTGTCCAAACTCTTTGGGTGGCTTAGGATCCTGTCATCAATGTAAAGTCATTGTATAAAATCAAGGTCTTCTAAATAATGGTATAACTGTTGATACAAATCTCAGATTCATTTCTGTTTGTATATCATTCAAATTTCCTTTCATTTCCTGTATTGTTTTCACAGCTCAGCTGGATGTGAGGTCCAGCATGTTCCTTTTATAGCTCTCACTCCTTTTGAATAAATGTATGGATTTTTGTCTGTCTTGAGGGATTTATTATACTCTAGTGCCCAGCACTGGGTATTAATCTCTTGCACATTAAATGCAAGAATTATGAAGGCATTTAAAAATAAATTTCAATGAAATCCATGCATCATGGAATCATTATTCAGACTTATTAATGTGGTGGAACAGTTTCAAATCTATTTCTTTTTAAGGGATTTTTCTTCCTGCCCTGTTGTTTGGAAATTATGACCCAGGTGGGAAGATGTTAGGGTTGCTATAGTACCAGCTCAGAACCAATTTTCCCCAGACATGCATAGGGAACAATCACTGGAATGTTAAACATACCAAGGGAAAACACTTATTTTTTTATTTCACTCATTAAAGGTTGATTAGACTTGTCTACAGCATTAATTTACATCAGGAAAATAAAGAGATATTGGAAAAAGTAGTAGAAGTAAAGTGTTCCTTTGTCGTTTAATTGTTTTGTTTTGTTTTGTTTGAAATATGCACAAAAACTAGGCTACTGCACATCTGGCACGTTTTTATCCATGTAGTATATATACATACTTTTTACGGATGCTTCACTGCATCAGTGTTTGAAATGTTGGTCTATGATATACACTTCTCAACAAACAGACATTAGCAAATTCATTTAAGGTCTTTAAATATTGTGCTTCTAGTAGCAATATCAAATAATCTGGCTAGCTCATGCCATG
>NW_005842070.1:112067-128304 GCF_000455745.1 Alligator sinensis | reverse complement strand
ACTCTTTCTGAGCTTGTCATATGATAAGCTTATGCCCCAATGCATTAATATTTAATTACAACTGTCAAACATGTCAAACTGTGCAGCTACAAGTGTTTAGGATTACAAAAATAGACACTTTTTTGAAAATCCAGCAGTGTTTGCTTGATTCCCTGCTATTCTAATGGATTTTAGAGACTAACAATAAACTCTGAAATTACTGTCCATCTAGAAAACTTGTATCCATCTTTGAAATCAAATATTGATTGGAAAGGCTTATGCCGAAATCCTTCAGGATGAATGCCACCTTACAGTACAGAGATGATCACTGTGTTCTAGGAGGCATCACTGTCTCATTTATGATATAACACTCTTCCAGAAACCAAGTCTAGTAGCCAGTGTATTTCATTTGCTACAGCTAGACAAATGCAAGAGGAAGTTTTTTGTAGTAGATCCTAAATCATTATCCTAATCAATATATGTCCATTTTGCCATTATGTAGATTATCCTACTTCTTTACATCTGAAACACTTATTGCTAGCTTTAGATGAACTGCTGTAATGTTATATTTACCCAGGTCCCTTGAAGATTTTAGTTCTTCAGATCTTAATCTTTTGCTTATCTCACTGTTTACCACATTTAGTATTATGTTAAACTCAGAGCACAAAGGTAAAGTTTTCATGACAGTTTATACATATTCATTTTCTTTTTTTTCCCCCTGTTTGGAACTACTTTTCTTCTTAATGGTTAAACCTAACTTTCTGAACTATCAGAGCAGTTTTTGAAATGCTAACACAGGCTTTATCTGTATGTACATAAATCCTTGTTTTGCAGTGTAAGGCTGTATTGTGAAACAGCAAACTAGATGATGCAAGAAGTTATCTCTTACTTTGTCAAAAACAGCATGCATTGGTGACAACTTTAATGGCCCATTTCAGTAAAATATTGCTGGACTGTGACTTCAACTATTAGTAACACAGGAAAAATAGCTATACCCCACTCATTAAAATAAAGCATTAAATCAGTTTTAATTAGCCCTCAACACATACCATTAAAATACAGTGCTATCAATTAGAGTGATTGCCATAAAAAGGTCAACTTCCTAACAAATAGTGCCATAGTTATCGCTGTGGTATCTTACATACCAGAATGTAATAAAAGTAAGCACTTTTAATGGTAGCTACTTTATCATAAATACTCAATATCAAAAGAGAAAACCTGTGTCTCCTACACCTTCTTCTAATATGCTATACGCTTATCATATGCATTTCTATTCATGCTCTTTCACGTACAAGATTGTTAATATTGTTGACCTAAGGAATAAAGCGTTCTCAGTGTCAGGATTGAAAAATACACATATTGCTAAACATATCATTTTAAATAGGTAGTTTCTGTACCAAACATCACTTGTACCCATCACTGCTTGTTTCACTTGTAAAATAAGTTAATTTGTTTTTGAATAAATTATTGTTTTAACAAATGAATTGCTGATATCATAATTCAGTGCTATGTGAATAATGTGAATAAGGAAATAACTTTCTTTGACAGGACTGATTTCAAGAACAAAACGTTTAGTGGACCCGATGACTGGCAGTGAAGCAAGGATATGATTGGAATTAATTTAGATCTTGGTCCTGACCAACACTTTTGATGTGCTTGATTTTACTACTGCGGGTAGTACCATTGATTTCAATGCGACTAATCGCTGTCATGCAATTAAGCACATGCATAAGTGTTTGCAGGAAGGTGTCTTCATAAAAGGACTTTTCAACTGAAAATGAAGGCAAATTTTATACCCAGACCATGAAATATCAGCCAATTTAAACAATAAAAAGCAAAAAAAATATTTTTAAAAACCCTACATACATACACATACATATACTCCCAGAGACACAGTCATAATACAGTAGAGAATAGAGAACATATTATACACTATGTAGTTTTCCTCCATCAGAAAATAAAATTCACACTGAAGTTCATGAGTTCAGTTGGATTAATGATACCATATCATTCTACCTGTAAATTGGACTCACTGTAGGACCAAGAGTATCAATATACATTCCAAATTACTATGAGGGTCCACATTGAGAAGCCAAGAAAACCGCTCCATAAAAATTCTGCTGTTGAACTTGCAAAGGACAGAAAAGGGCATGTCTAGAAACATGGCACCAAAAGCAGTTTCGCAAGACAAAGGACATCAAATAAGAAGGAATGCAAATTGGTGGATACATGCATTTGCAAATGTCTGTTCACAGACTGAACAAATTTGTCACGTTCTCAGGTAGACTGAATTAATCTAAATTGTGGACGTTATGGGGGGGAACCAACCAATTCTAGAGAAAATAATTTTCACAGTGGAATTGCTAACCAGAGTCAAAGACCAAAGTGTGGAGTGGGAAGTTCTATATATCCCTATTTACCTGCAACCAAAGGCTGCATTAGCACAAGGGAGCTAAAGAGATCTACCTCATAATGCCTGATGTACATGTTAGGGCTGTGTGAAGCTTTGGTCCCCGATTTGATTCGGCGGAGATTTGGCCCAATTCGGTGGCCAAATCTGAATCAAATCAGAGGACCCTTTAATCTCTCTGAATCGATTCAGAGAGATTCGGAAAGATTTGGCGATTTGGACACAGACACAGCTTTACATTTTTTTTCAACATACCTCTAGGTAGCAGGCAGCTCGTGAATGCTGTGATGCTGGGGCGGATGAAGTGTCCCAGAGGAGCATGGAGGGGTCCCCAGCATGCTCGGCAGCAGACCCAGAAATGGACCAGAAGCACTTCTGGTCCGCTTCCGGGTCCATGAGAGAGCACACGGGGGGCCTCCCCGCCTTCCCCGGCTTGGTGACTGGTGCCTCCTGGGTCTGGGGGAAGGGGCACCCAGGGTTCCCCCACAACCGGTCACTGAGCTGGGGGTGGGGCCACTGCGTGCTCCCCGCAGACCCAGAAGTGGACCGGAAGTACTTCCGATCGACTGCCAGGTTCACTGCCGAGCATGTGGGGGGGCCCCCCCACACTCCTGTGGGTCACTTCATCCACCTCAGCATTGCAGCGTTCATGAGCCACGCTGGTACCTCAAGGTACAGCAAAAGCTTTGTTATCCAGCACCCATGGGGAATCAGGGGTGCTGGATAACAAAAATATGCCGGTTACCTGAGAGGCTGCTTCTCCTGCCGTGTCTGGTGCACCGCTGCCCCTCCCACTGTGAGGGACAGGGTGGCGGGAAGAAGAGAAAGGGGAAAAAGAACTGTTGTTGGGGCTCGGCAGCGCAGGCTGCTTTGCCCGGAGCCATGGGGGCTCAGTGAAACTGGAAGTGCCACAGTGGGCACTTCTGGTTTCACTTCTACCTTACAACCCAGCATGCTGGTTAATAGAGCATGCCAGCTTGTAAAATGCCAGATAACATGGCTTTTACTATATGTAGAAAAAAACATTTAAAGCTGTGTCTGTGTCTATGACCAAGTCGCTGATTCTCCAAATCAGCACTGAATTTTCAGATTTGGATTTGGCCGAATCAAATCAGGGACAGTGATCCAAATTAACAAATTGAATCACTGTCCCCAATTTGGGCTGAATCCAAGTCGAACAGAGCCCACTTTGCACACCCCTAGAACATGTATACTAACAGTCAGGTAATGGCTTTGATGATTCCAGATTATGGCTTTCTTCTAAGCTAACCAGAATGGTAAGAGATCACAAAGAGCTCAACTGAATGAGGATGATCCATTGATTAAAACATCAGTGTAAGAGAACTGGGCTAAAGTTTCTGTTCTGCTTCCTGTGTGACAGCACAAGTTTCTGCTCTGCCACAGACTTCCTGTGTGACATGACACATGCCATGGAAGCCCAGATTTCTTAAAGGTATTTAGGTACTTAAGTCCCATTGATTTTAATGGAGCTAGGCATTGCACTAATATCCATAGCTGCTTGCAGATGTTAAAAAAAAAACAAAACAAAATGGCACTTTACTTTAAACTCAGCGTGTTCCCACGCTGAGCTCAGCTCAGGCCCAAAAGAGACAACACGTTATTGGGACCCGGCTCACTCAATGTCTGTATAGACTGGGCACTTTAGTGAGGCTTTTTTGGCACTTTAACAGCTGATTGAATCAGCTGTTAGATAAAAGTGCCAAAAGCCCCGCTGAAGCCCACGATCTATATAGGTATTGCAGAGCCAAGTCAAACTAACACAGTGCTTCTTCCAAATGTTTTGTTTTAACATCTGCAAGCAGCCCGTGTCTACATAAGTGTAACTTCTTTCAAAATCCAGCTATGAGCCTCTCTGTGCTTCAGCTCTGTATCTGTAACTGAATTTTCCTTCCTGACATGCGTATTCTGAGAATTTCAGCAAAGACTCAGAGTATCTCATATTACGGTAACAAAAGCCATATAGAAACCCAAGATAAACAAACAATAGAACGGAGTCACAAGACAAGCAATGCCATGTGCTTCTTAAGGTGAAAAGTGCAGCTGACCTGGACAGAGAAACAAGGAAGGCTGAGGACAACTTTATCAAGAAAAAATTTAACCAGTGAAGTAAAGTGTGCCAAGAGAGAGCTGCCAGCAGTTAGGCTGAGAGTCATGGTAAAAGAAGACACCCACAGAAGACATTTGGATTAAATTCTGAGTAGTGTACAGTGATAGCTAATGGAGACGAGAAAACGGCAAAGCTATCAATACTGATCACATCAAGGATGTTAAAGATGCCTCATAGTGTTTTCCAAGTGATAACCAAAACATCTGTTAGCTGGATCTTTAGGAGCTTTAGTTCCCCCTAAAGAAATGACAGTCTTCTTAATCAATTGAACTATGGAGGCAGCTTAAAAGAAAGGAACACGCTGCTGTCTTTTGTATTTTATAAAGTATCTATGAAACACAGTTACTACATTTTATCCCTTAAAGGAGACGCCATTGCTTTCTTGGGTCTCTGGAACTGGTAAACCTATCAACACAGCCTGATCTATTCTGGTTTTAATATGCAAAGTCATAAGGACATTGGTAATTATTTTTTATTGTTATTTTAATGGAATAGTCTAGCAGCAGAACAGTCCAAATCAGAAAAATAACAGTTGAGAGGGGGAAACAAAGGTCACCATCCTCAGTAAAAGGAAGTGAAAAAGGTGAGAGCATGATCTTATAGTGGGTTTTAGTCTTCTCTGGCTTTTTTTTTGGCTACTTTCCTGAGCGGCAGAGTCAACTTTCCTTCTACATTTATGCTTTTGCAAAGAAACTAGCAAAAGAAGGTCCAAATCCATGGAGAAGGTGACATCAGGGAAGACTAATGCAAGACAAAAAGACAGATGCAAGTGTGAACACTGCCCCTCAGATAAGTATATCCATCTAGAAGAACATAAATAGTGGACCTGGGTTGAAAAGTAGTGGTATACAGAGGAGAAAGCTTGGGGCAAGCCAGTGTTAGATGGAGCAGGTCCTCAAGGAATCTATTTCTATCATGGAACAGGTCCTCTTTCTAAGCATTTGGCAAAGGAGAAGGTGATTAGGAAAAGCCAGCATGGATTCACCAAGGGCAATTTATTCCTGACCAACCTGATTGCCTTCTGTGACAAGATGACTGGCTCTGTGGATGAAAGGAAAGCAGTGAACATTATATACTTTGCTTTTCATATGGTCTCCTACAACATTCTTGCCAACAAGCTAAGGAAGTATGGGTTAGATGAAAGGACAGTAAGGTGGATAGAAAACTGGCTGGATCATCAGGGTCAAAGGGTATTAGCCAATGATGCCCAGTTGTCAGATGGTATTAAGTGGAGTGCCACAGGGGGTCAGTCCTGGAGCTGGTTTTGTTTAATGTCTTCATCAGCGACCTGGAAGATGGAATGGAGTGCACCCTCAACAAGTTTGCAGATGGCGCCAAGCTAGGGGGAGACCTCAACAAATTGAAGGAGTGGACCAAAAGAAATCTCATGAAGTTCAGTGAGAACAAGTGCAAAGTCCTGCACTTAGGATGGAACAATCCCATGCACCAGTACAGGCTGGGTGCTGACTGGCTGGGCAGCAGCTCTACAGAAAAGGACCTGGGGGTTACAGTGGACAATAAGCTGAATATGAGCCAGCAGTGTGCCCTTGTTGCCAAGAAGACTAACAGCATACCGGGCTGCATTGGTAGGAGTGTTACCAGCAGATTGAGGGAAGTGATTATTCCCCTCTATTCTGCACTGCTAATGCCGTATCTGAAGTACTGTGTCCAGAAAGGCTGTGGACAAATGGGAGACAGTCCAGGACACGGCAACGAAAATGGTTAGGATGCTGGGGCACATGACTTCTGAGGAAAGGCTGAGAGAACTGGGCTTATTTAGTCTGGAGAAGAGAAAACTAAGAGGGGATTCAATAGCATTCTTCAACTACCTGGAGGTATGGAGGTTTTTAAGACCTGGGTAGACAAAGCCTTGTCTGGGATGATAATATTTGGGGATGGTCCTGCTTTAAGCAGAGGGTTGGACTACACCTCCTCAGGTCCCTTCCCACCTTCATTTTCTACGATTCCTTGAGGCAGGATGGGGCTTTCTGAGCCACCAACCTTTGCCAGATTGCTTTGCCTGAGTTCTCATGGCTGAGCCAGGTGCACCCGCCAGCAGTCACTGATAAGTGCTAGCTTCAAGTACCGTGGACTGGATGGCCCTAGATCCTACCCCTTGGTCAGGGAGGCAAGGGAAGAGCAGAGCAGTGCAGAAGGAAAATAAAAAGAAGGGAACAACTCTGAAAGGGGAGTGAAAAAAATATAAAATCCCAGAGGAGGAATACTGAGAAGCTCTTTGTACCTCTTACCTGAGGCTAAAGATTGGAGTGCCTCAGCTTTATGCAAGATCAACAACTCTGTGCTGCCTCCAAGCATACTTATAATTCCCCTCCTTAGTCTAAGGCTGAGACTTGAGAGATTTTGTGTGGTAGCACAAGGCTGTCTCTAGTCAGTGAGGTATCTAGAAAGCCGGAGAGAACAAGACCCCGACATAAAAAATCCCTTTTATACTCTTTATAGATGCGCCCCGTCTCCTATTTACCATGAAAGGAGCAACACACCATGCTCTTAAAGGTGACCTGGAAATGCCGAAATATTCACTGTCTCTGTAACATGCTTTTGTCACTTCAAATTTTATTTTTAATTTAAAAAGAAGTGTAATATTTGATCTCATCTGTCAGAAGATGTTTTTCCATGGTTTCATGTCAGTGATAGAATTAATAAAAGTTTGCCGTGGGGAATATATGACTGTGACATAATTACTAGAAGCAGGTTTTTAATACTGGTTCTCTTTAAGGCCCTGACTCAGGAATGCACTTAAGCATGTGGTGAAATCCATCTCTGTCCAAAAAAGCACAAAAGCATATGCTTTACTTCTCTCCTGAAGAGGAAGGCTTTATTTAACCAGAGCCTGAAGACAAAAGCATGGTATATCATGTAAATATAATTCTTGGAATAATTTAAAAGTTGATGAGTTTTGTTTGATTAGTACTTAACATCTGCTATGGAATTCAATTCAGTATGCATTAAACATAATCTAGTTTAACTTTTTCACTGAGGGTGCAATTTCCCACTCAGTGATATGAGGCAGCTTTCAACTGTCATATTTTACTCATTTGCACAATTTTAGCTTTCAGCTTTAAAATTATTCTAACCTTTATGATTACAAAAGTGTGTTTCTGATTATGAAGTGGTATGGCATTCTCTTTCTGTATCTACAGAGAGAGAGAGAGACTGCAATGATAGGTTTGGGAATGTGAACTGACCTATTCATTTCCATGAGTTTTTAACTCAATGCTTATAATGTTTAAAATGTCAGCTGTTGTCCAACTATTGAGTTGCTGGACAGTTTAGTGTAAACCACCAATTAACATCCTTTTCAGTTTTTGGGTTGATAACAAACAAGTCTGAAATACAAAAGATGTATTAAGCCATATCGCTTACAAGGACCGCACTATTTTCCTAATATTTATTTTTTTTATTTTACCCAGTCCAGCGTTAAATAAATTGAGCAATGAAACTTCTACGACTTCCCTTGACAGACTTTCCCTTAGAATAATCAAAATATATTTCCTGAGTTAAGTGTTTTGTCTAATTTCATTTCATTAGTCATACTTCTAGCCCTTCCAAGTGAAACCCTAAGGAGAGAGAAATAGAGGAAAAGACACCAGGGAAGGCACCAGAAAGAAAAGGTTAGCACAGGACACCAGCAAAGCAGAAAGGCAATTAAGCAGCCACCAAGTTAAGGGAAGAAAAACTGAAGCATGGGTGCTAACAAGAGCAGGTCACAAAGGGAGTTCCATGACTCTGCCTCCTTCAGCACATGAGAATCAAGATCCATAAATGCAAATTTGTGAAATTTAATCTTGAAAAGACTGATATACTCCTCAATAAAAAGAAGCCAAAATTCCCTCAGAAATTGCCAGATTTGTTCCCAGAGTTTGTTCCTCCTCAGCAACACACAGCAAGGCCTTGTACCTTGCCTTGTACTTTGCCCTAAAAATGAATCAGCATAGAAACAAATAAGTTATTGTAGCCATAATAGATTGATGGTCTGGTCTTTTGCCCAGTCTCCAAGAATGACTAACAGAGGATGTTTCCCAAAAGGTACTGCAAAATATTTAAATCTGTACATAAGGCTGCAAGACTTTTTATTCCCTCCTCCATACTTAAGTTTTCACATAGGTTTGCATCAACCCTTATGTTAATACAACACACAACTGAAAAAAGATGGCTTCAAGTTTTTCCATACCTGGATTAGCTCACCACTATTTATATTGAATCAAAGTATTCGGTATCATGTCTAACGTGTCCTTTAGCTAAAGGATACTTTTGTTTAGTTGTTGTTTTTTCATACTTCCCATTGCTAACAGTACATTGTGTAAAGGTATGGTGCAGAGGGTTAGTGCAGGGGGTGTACACTTGTTCATTAAACAAGGCTCCAGGAACACAAAGCTTCTGGCAGCTGCCATACAAAATAAGGATAGAAAATGCCCCCAAATGATCACTAATATTAGCTGCAGAAACACATCTTAATCTACAAAAAAGAACCATATGGTTAAATATAGACCCAATTCAGCATTAAAAAGGACACACTGGGTGACCAAGCCAATGCTCACTTCAAGTTAACTCGCAGTCACATAAGTGGAGATTGGTCTCACCATCCTGCACTTTTCCAGATTCTCAAAATCTTAGAAACAGGGCAAGCAACAATGCCCAACAACAAACCCTGGGCCCAACTCATTTAGAAAAGGAAAAAAAAGGGAGAGAGACAGAAGAGAGGACTAGCTTGACATGAAGGAACTTCATGTGTCCTCATTTGCAACTTCCTTCCTGCGCTGGCTCCGAAAATGGCGCTCAATATTAATTGTCACTTCCCTCTGCAGGTTCCTACTGTTGGTTTTTCCAGCTGTTCTGATCCAGGGATGCTGAAGAACTTGCTGAGCTGTGTAGCGCTTCTGGGGATCCACTACCAGCAGCCTGCTTATCAGATCTTTGGCTGCTATTTTATGCAAAAAGAAAGGGAGAGAAGGGAAAAAGTATATCACAATGAGGTCTTCATGTCCCATCAGAGCTAACAACAACAATCTGCATGGCTATTGTAGTGACAGCAGTTATGACTAAAAGAGGCGTCCTAACAGCAGACAGAGAGAACTGGGAAATGGTTCCTTAGCTAGCTGGTTAGTGATAGATAGACCAAGACTCTGCAGAGGTTGCTTACAGTTCCACAATTAAAGTTTGTTGTTTAGTTCTTCTAATTCTTTTATGCCTGTATATACTGAACCCTGTAAATCACTATAGCTATCACAGAGTAATTCCAGTGACTAAAATTAAACCGTTAGTCCTTTGGTGACATCTCCTCTGTGAGATGCCATGAGGCAAAAACAAAGGGCAGTTTTTCCAAGCAAGCAGAAAAGGCAGATAGAAAATGTAATTTTGAGAATCCCATACAATCATAGTAGGCGCTCTGGCTAGTGGGAACCAGGTGGCTGGTGTCTGCCACCTGGAAAACAGGAGTGAATAACACCTAAAATCAAAAGGGGTACTTTAGACCAGTGGCTAGCAAAGTTTCAGAGCTGAGGACTGGAACAATCCAGGTTAGGTACAAGATGACTCGATGCTCTGACCCAGCCACCACCACAGCTTTTACTGCTCTGCTTCCCCCACTCCCCAGCTGCAATGCAGGTGTAGCTCCCTGCTGCTGCCTGGCCCTGGAATCATGGTCTGGATTCTAAAGGCTAGATCTTGCCCATGGTCCATGTATAAATCTAAATAATAATAGTAAAAATATGAATGATAATGATATTGCCAACCCCTTGAAGACACATTGAGGGACCTGAATCTCTTCAGCCTCCGCAAGAGAAGGCTGAGAGGTAATCTTGTGGCTGTCTACGAACTCATCAGAAAGGATCAGCAGGGAATAGGGGATACTCTGTTTACCAGGGTGCCCCTCGGGGTTATTAGAAACAATGGCCATAAACTGAAGGAGAGTAGATTTGGACATCAGAAGAAATTCTTTACGGTGAGGAATGCCAAAGTATGGAATGGACTTCCAAGGGAAGTGGTGCTTTCCCCTACCTTGGAGGTGTTCAAAAGGAGATTAGACAAGCACCTGGCTAGGGTTACTTGGCCCCAGCGCACTTTTCTGCCCAGAGCAGGGGGTTGGACTCGATGATCTAATAGGTCCCTTCGACCCTAGAAGCCTATGAAATCTATGCTTTAGACAGCAACTAAATGAGAAATGCAAGCAGCCCCGTGATGAGTCCAGTCTCTGGTTCTTAGTATCACCAAAAAAAAAAAAAAAAAAAAATCATTTTAGTGCCTTATTTGTAAAGATATTTGCAATCAGATGCAGGAAAATACTTGCTCTTAATGAGGTCTGATCTTTATAGACACAACTGTTTATCTGAGCTGTGATAGAGGCTGTTACCTCCTTGGAGGTGGCACACATGATGAATCTTACCACCAGAAATATTATCCCAGTATGGTGAAAGGAATTCATAGTGACCCAGCTGTATGATTTGAAATAGCTCTTCTTGGTCTCGCTCTTGGCTGCGGAAAGGGGGGAAGCCACATAGCAGTATGTAGAGTATCACTCCAGTAGCCCACAGGTCTACTTCCAGGCCATAACCTAGGGAAAATACATATCACAGATTAAATATCTTTTTTTCCATAACTAACCTTTAGAGAAGAAATATGTACTTTGTAAGAAATATTTTATTCCATACTACATTCTCCAAGAAAATCTGTAGTTTTGTCCCCTGTGATATTTTGAAATTGTTGCATAGGTGATCTCCGAGGTCCGTGACCTTTTGCAGTGATGGGGCTTTAAGGTTCTTTGGATTATAACCATGATGTAGAGAGGAGGAAAACAAGAACATTCAGGGCAAAACACAAAGACAATTCTTCACCGGCACAATTTCAACAAGAATTACTGAGCTATTTTGTTTCTCATCTAGCTGAATATAATACACACTGTTAAGTATTAAAAATATTAATAATATGAAGATTAATTAGGTATCAGTGACAAAGTACACAGAAATATTTTCATAATTAAAAATACAGTCATTATTTTTTTTAAATCTATATTCACCCTTTTCAGCAAGTATTTCAGGTGCAACATATGTTGGAGTTCCACAAACAGTAAATATGGGTTTCGTAACCAGCTTTGCAAGGCCAAAATCTGCTAGTTTTAGTCTAGTGGATTTATCTGCATTATGTTGAACCTGTGTCAAAACAAAATGAAAAATTCTTTAAACCAATTGTGTTTTATAGACAGAATCAAAAGAATAAATTTATTACAAGATAGGGATAGACAGAGACAATCACATCTTTAACCCCACCAGCAACAAATTGAGGTTGGCCAAAATGAAGTAGAACAAGATCCCAATACACAATATTCAGAATGCACTTTGTACCGTAAGGAAAAATAAAGTAGGCAACTTACGTTTTTAAAGGTACAAGTTCTAAGGAATAACAAAACTGTTCTACAGATTGTGGTATTCAACAACTTCTGAACAAAAAACAGGTGCTTTGAGGGGAAAGAATGAGGAGCAAATTGGCCTTGCGTCAGAGATATAAATGCTGTTTTTCCTTTGGAAACCAAATTATTTACAGAGAGAAAAAGCTGTGGGCTTCTTCCAAACTAGTAATATTTCTTGTCACATCAGTATATAGATTTCACATAGTCCAGGTTGCATACCAACATTGTAGTATCACTGCTAAGTGTTACATGTCCCCCTTCTATCCCAGCCTCCTCTCTACTAAGGTGGTGAGTTTAAACAAACAAACAAACAAAAAAACCCTGTGTGCACGGAATACTCTGTTCATCCCCCATCCTACAGCCGCCATGGAAATGGATATTGTGGGGATTAAACATTTGGAATTCATAAAGGACAAAGGAAGGGGCACTGGAACGTCAGCCTCATTAACCTCTTGCAGATTACACTCCCGATATCCCTCTGGAAAAATAGCCAAAGCTTTCTATTTTGACTTGTATAGCTCTTTAGTATCAATTTTTTTAAAAACTACTGAAAAATAAAATTTGAGAAACCAAGTGCTCAGAAACCAAGCAATGCAAAAAAACAGAAATGCTGAAATGTGCATATTCTTAAAATTAGTACTTGGTAGTTATATTACAAATAAAACCACTGGTAATTATAAATTTGCTTTAAATGAGGAAATCTTACACTCTACCCCCATAGGAAACAATGTGAGAATTCTGCAATTAAGCAAAATCTGGACTTCAGAGGTGTTAAAAGGACAAGCTAGACTGTAGGATGGCAGTAGACACCCCTGACTTGAACACCTCCAACACTGCCATCAAATGGAGTTTGAGGGAGAAAAATTCACAATGGTCGCTGTGATAAAGCAACCGAGGGAACAGATTGAATAAATAATGCTATCCCATGTTCCTCCAGCCAAATTTTTCTACCAGCAGAATTTTTGAATGTGAAAAAAAATGCACAGTAGTAATAATACTGTAGAAACACCAACTCCTCCATTTTAGCAGAAATAAACCCATACGTCTCATATTCCTGCTTTTTCTTTTGAGAGCTCATCAGCTTTCATGATGACATATTGTATTACTAGCAGTACAGCTGACAAAAAATGAGAAGGGCATTATTCTTTTATAGTAAGGTAGCCATGAGCATTTTTTGCAGTAACGTCTGTCCAAAGAGGGAAAAAGTCCTTCCCTCGCACTCTAAGAATACAGGCAACACTGGATCCTTGCCAAATAGAGTACAACTGAAAACAGAAACAAATGTTATATACTTTGAAGGGGCGTGCATTTTTGTATCATCAACTTATAAGATTCTTTCAGTGCATATGAAATATATCCAACTGCGCCTAATATTCTGTACATAATGTTAAGAGATAATACTGAAGTCATCACATAATCACCAACAAACCCAGGGATCTGGGCACCAAACTTGCATTGAGCTCTATGCAACCACACTGCTGCTCTTGTTCCTGCCAAAGTCAACAGGGTGTATGTGGCATCTATCTCCATGGGCCCCACCATTGTATTCTCTATCTTAGCAGTTACATGAAACTTGAATCTCTCATTACAGCACAAGGTGGCAATACCAGACCATGGTTTTTTTTCCAAAGCAAAACTAATTCTTTCCCCTTTCAGATAGCCACCCCAAAAGTAGTGGAAGACAGGGCCTGCATTTATGTGTATGAGTGAAGACAAGGTTCTTTGAGTAAATCCGATAATCTTTTATTACACCAACTCAAATAGTATATGGGTGCACATTTTGGTGGGGGAAGCGAGGACGGAAAGGGGGCCAGAGAAACAAGGGAATTTTCCTCAAGGCTGGTCCCATGCATATAGTTTCATAGTGTCATAGTTGGTAGGGTCAGAAGGGACCTGAGCAGATCATCAAGTCCGACCCCCTGCCATGGCAGGAAAAAGTACTGGGGTCAAACAACCCCAGCAAGGTGTTCATCTAACCTCCTCTTAAAGACCCCTAGGGTAGAAGCCAGCACCACTTCGCTTGGAAGTTGGTTCCAGGTCCTAGCCCCCCTGACAGTGAAGTAGCGCCTCCTGATGTCTAGTCTGAATCTACCCTCTGCCAGCTTGTGACCCTTATTATAGGGCCTGCCTTGCTGCCCCCTGATCATGCGAGTGGCCCTCCTCTAGACCCTCTCCATGTTGTCCACATCCCTCCTGAAGTGCGTTGCCCAGAACTGGACACAGTAATCCAACTGCAGCCTGACCAGTGTCACATAGAGGGGGAGGATCACCTCCTTGGACCTGCTTGTGATGCATCTGTGGATGCATGACAAGGTGCAGTTAGCCTTCCTGACTGCGTCCCCATATTGTCAGCCCATGTTCATCTTAGAATCAATAATGACTCCAAGATCCTTTTCTGCCTCTGTGCTGATAAGAAGGGAACTCCCCAGCCTGTAGGTATGCTGCTGGTTCTTCCTCCCCAGGTGCAGCACCTTGCACTTGTCAGTGTTGAGAATAAGTCTATGAGACATGCTTCTACCACAGGTTGATGAGGCCCTAATGTATTGGGAAGCCTAGGCAGGCTTTGGCTTCCTAGACAACGACCCGCACATCACAACGAGAGACAAGCTCAGGTGGGATGGGCTTCACCTTTCCCCCAAAGGTAGGCGTGTGTTCTCTTCTAGGTTGGCGGATCTTCTCCAGCGAGCTTTAAACTAGGCTCGTCGGGGGAAGGGGAAGATGAGGGTGGAGGAAGCCTTGGACCACTAAACCAAGCTACACCCACAAGAACAGCCCAGCCTAGACCAACGATGAGCAGAACAAATACCCAGGTAAGCAACAGGGGCCCGGGCAGTACTGAGATTAGGGGGCCAGTGCACACATCTTCAGGAGGCCTCAAATGCCTCTGCACAAACGCTCATAGTATGGGGAACAAGCAGGAGGAACTTACCCTCCTGCTAGCTGACACCAACCCAGACACAGTGGAGCTCATAGAAACGTGGTGGGACCCAATGCACAACTGGGCGGTGAATATCAAGAGCTATAGGCTGTACAGGAGGGACAGGACAGGGAGGAAAGGTGGGGGTGTGGCGCCCTGCATCAAGGAGGAATACACATCCTCATCAAGTAGCACAAGGTCAGATGAGGGGCACACTGACGTGCTCTGGGTTAGAATACAAGGAAGTCAAGGGGAAAGGGACTTAACGGTGGGGGTCTACTACAGACCACCCAACCAAGGGGAAGAGCTAGACCGGGAATTCTTTAGTCAGCTCACGGAGGTAGTTAGGTCAAAAGACGTGGTCATCATGGGTGACCTGAACTTTAAAGACATCTGCTGGGAAGAGCAGCCAGCCAGGTCTGACTGCTCACGTAGGTTCCTAGCCAAAATACAGGACCTCCATCTAACCCAGGAGGTGCATAGCCGCACCAGGGGAGACACCCTGTTGGACCTGGTGCTGGCCACAGGTAACAACCTCATCAGGGGGCTGCGGGTGCTCGACCACCTGGGTGACAGCGATCATCACCTGCTGGAATTCACCATCCAGCGCAAGGTGGCAAAAGCCTGCAGCAAGGCAGCAGCCCTGGACTTCAGGAGGGTGGACTTCAATGAGGTAAGGAAAATAGTTGGGGAGGTACTGAGGTCCTGGAGGGGAGAGGAATCAGGTGTCCAAGAAGAGTGGTCATTCCTTAAGGAGATGATCCTCCAAGCCCAAAGGGAGGTAATCCCAAAAAGGATCAAAGGGGGCAAGAGGGCACAAAAGCCCCCATGGCTCACCAAAAGCATACAGGAACGTCTCCTAGCTAAAAGGGAGACATACACTCAATGGAAGGGAGGGGCCATCACCAGGGAGGACTATACCTTGGTTGCTTGGGGCTGCAGGGGGGCGATCAGGAAGGCCAAGGTGGAGATGGAACTGGGACTAGCTACCCAGATCAAGGACAACAAGAAGTCCTTTTTTAAATACATAGGGGGCTAAAAGAAGGTACCGGGTAATGTGGGGCCTCTGCAAGACATGCTAGGTAATCTGGTCTTCACACCAGATGAGAAAGCTAACCTATTTAACAATTTCTTTGCCTCCATTTTCCTGAGCATTGACTGGATCAGCCCATCCGCCAGGACCCTCTCAGCCCCCAGGGGAGATGTGGGGGGATGTGGGCATGCTAGAAGGGAGGAATAGGCTGCAATTGGACCTAGACAGGTTACAGGGGTGGGCAGATGAGAACAGGATGGGTTTCAACACTGACAAGTGCAAGGTGCTGCACCTGGGGAGGAAGAACCAGCAGCATACCTACAGGCTGGGGAACTCCCTTCTTGTCA
>NW_005842070.1:86894-110503 GCF_000455745.1 Alligator sinensis | reverse complement strand
ATGGAGCTCAGCCCAGCAGTGGGAAGTGGAGGGAGAGCCAGTGGCGGAGCAGCTCAGAGCTCAGCCCTGGCCAATAGCTCTCCCCTGCCTCCCACTGCCAGGCTCAGCTCCATGGGGCTGGCGGAGCCACTCAGAGTGCAGCCCGGTGGCGGGAGATGGAGGAGCCAGGGCTGCACTCCACCTCCCGCTGCTGGGCTGAGCTCCATGGGGCTGGCAGTGCTGCTCAGAGCGCAGCCCTGGCCCTCCCCCATCACCTGCCGCCAGGCTGAGCTCCATGGGGCTGGCGGAGCTGCTCAGAGTGCAACCCAGTGGCAAGGAAGTGGGAAGAGCCAGGGCTGCGCTTCAAGCAGCTTTGCCAGCCCCACAGAGCTCAACCTGCCCTCCCAGTGCTGCCAGGCTCTTCCCAGGGGCACAGGCCCCCAGACCTGCATGCAGGATGACAGGAGGCTAGTGCTGCTGCCTGGGGCCAGTGGCAGCATCAGTCTTCCCGGCTCTGGAAGGGGCCGGTTCCAGCACCAGTCCCAGGCGGCAGCGGCAGCCTCCTGTCACCCCGAGCGCAGATCCGGGGGCCCGCACCCCCAGGAGGAGTGCTGCACAACCCCACAGTCCTCCCAGGGGTGCAGACCCCCAGAACTGTGTGTCGAAAGACAGAAGGCTGCCACTGCCGACAAGTGACACAAGTTTTGCTTTCTGCAATTTGAGGTGCAGTTTCCCAAAAACCCCTGCACCTATCTCCTTGAAACCTGGCAGACTTCATGCCCTCTGTAGGTGCTACCATCTCTGCGGTTTTCATCCGAATCAGGCAAGAAATGACAAGGTTATAGGCATTTTCATGATTTCCCATTATAGCCCATGGGTGAAACATTGAAATGCATCGAACCAGCGAAACGGTTTCAACTAAATTAAATGGAACAGTGCTTTGAAACAGTGAAACAAAATGACTAAACGAAACACTGTCCCTCTGAAATGGCAAAACAGAAGTCAAAATGAAACAGTGCTATTTTGCACAGCCCTACTAATGTATTTGTTTTCCCTCCAGCTAAAAATTTGCCAGTTTGTCCCTGTCAAGCAGATGGGAAAAGCAAATGCCTTATGTCATGGTTGTGTAACAAACAAGTCTATGAAAGAAAGTGCTGTAAATTGTGTCTCTAGGGGCCTCACCACACAATGATTCACCAGCTTATACCATACAAACCAGATTAAGAGCAGTTACTATCAGTGCTCCATGTATCCCCTTTATCCCCTAGACTTGTCATTCTCTCTCTCTCTACCACAGAGCCTTTCAGCTGCCAGGAGAAAAACAAGCATGCTTTCCCTTGCATGAATGCTCATGTCACTAGAATAAATTGCTTGTCAATCTGTTTTTCTTTCTGCAACCCAAGTATTTAATCTTAATGATGTGACAGAGATCCACAGGCTGCTGAGCAGAAAACTGGTCGTCTTTCCCAACCCTACAGGATATATGCCACAGAACAGAATACTGCGTTGCCAACAAAATAAGTTGGATAGTACTCAGAAGATAACAACTAAGGCTTTCTAATGCACCCATAACATTTCTACTACACCCATTGCTGTTATCAAGCCACTGTCCATCCTAGAGAAAAGGCAGTTTCAAGAGTACCATTTTTATTCAAATCCAAAACAAGGATTTTTTTCCCCATTTAACATGGGGGGAAGGCCCCTCATTTTGGATTCAAGAATGAGGTGGGAGCACAGCTGCTGTGGCTCTGGCTCCAGCCCCTACCCAGGGTTAGGAAATGAGGGGAGATGAGAAACAAAAGTGGTGGGAGAAAGGAAAACAGGGGAAGGGGGAACTCAAGGCTGCAGGGAAGCAGGCATGGGGTGGATGCACAGGGAGAAAGGTGTGGAAAGGCAGAGGTTAAGCTGCTTGATTCCTCCATCTGCCCCCACTCCAACTGCCTCCCCCACTGCCTGCCCCCTCCCCCCACCATCCCCTGCCACTGCTTTCCCAGCTGCAGCAGCCTGAGGGGAAATTTAAAATGACCTTCCAATAATTAGATTCTACACATATAAAATTATAACAATTTTATACATTTTCCATATATAGAATCTAATTATTGGGGGTGGGGGGCTGTCTTAAATTCAGGGCAGTCTTGGATTTGAGTAAATGCAGATCCTCTTTTCCCTTTCCTGCTTCCTCCTTCATGTCCATATCTACACTATGACGCTGAGGCATGTTTAACAGGAAGATCTATAGGACTGCTATAGTCAGCTTGGCTACCCTGGCTATTAGAGATGAAAATTGGGATAAAAAAGCCAACAGGCTGTAGCCAGCAGCAGGTTAGAACCTGGATATTTAAAGCTAACGGGATATAGCTGTTCATATTTATGAGTTTTAATAGACCCTTTGGTGTTCATTGACTGGATACATACTGTTCACAGAAAAGCATGCCAGCGTTTAGCTAGGTATCCTGGTCAGACTGAAGGATCTAGATGTGTAGCAGGTGAACAGAACATTAATATAAATGAGTTTAGAAACCTCTGATATTGTTTTTGTGTATTTGTAGCTACATGACATGGAAGAATAAAAGTCTCATAAAGGAAAAATCCCATTTGAGCAAACACAAAAAGTCATTATATGAGCCACAGATTTTTTGCATGTTTCCTGGACCATCACAGCAACAACATCATTTCAACGCTACTGTAAAGGCCATAATATTTGAAAGATCAATTTTAAAAGTACCATGAAGGTCTATTCTAGAATAGAAGAAGGAGCTGACTTCTAGGTCAAAGCTACTTTTTTATAATTATTGATCTTTTAAAGTTACAGTGCTGGTTGTTTGTTGGTCTATGCAACGTGAATTCCCTCAAGAACTACCACTATAATGGTCACTAATTAGCCCCCTCATCAGAAGACATGGTATCAAGTTCTGCTGCTCAAGTAAAAGCAGTGTTCAGCCATGTTCCCTATGCAGGATAGCAAAATTTCCTTGGGGTATATCAAGATCTAGCCTGGCTGACTCATTCCTGATGGGAGGGAGCCAAAGCAGCTGTTTTCACACCAGTTGTCAAACCCATTTGTTTCAATAGTGCAGTCATGGCTCTTCTGCAATTCCAGTTCTGCTGCATTTACCAGTTAAGCTGACAGTGCAATAAAAGAGAAGGAGAACAGAAAGGGGTACCTAGAGACTTTTGTAAAAGATTATAACCAGAAGGTGATGTTACAAGGGAAAGAAACTAGTTTTTCTATCCCACACTTCATTTCTTGGTATAAGGAGCCAGAATAGGCAATACGAGACAATGTAAGAAAGGTGTTTAAAGGTTTAATCAGTTACAAGCAGAGCTTTGGTTTCAAGAGATGGGACTATCCTCCTGAATATCTGCTCCATCACACTGTCTGCCAAATGCATCCAACAGTAGGTAAGTATGTTGGTTTGCTGTCTGACATTCACCATAGTTATCCTTTAGTTTACAGACCTTTAAGATTATTGAGAGTGGCTCCTCCTTGTCTGATTCTATTATTTCAGTCTCTCTGAAGACTCAATGATACAGCACTACAGTGATTCACCTTAAAAGAGCAGAAAGTTATGGTATGGACAAACATATTTTTAGTTGTTTTAAAGGATGAGGGAAGGGTTTACATCTGCACAATCCTGTAGTGACAACAGTTAGCTAAGTAGCCGTAACTTCAGTGAGTGATTTTGCTCAATTTGCTACACTTCATTATGTCAGTCTATACCCTTTAATCTATTTCTTGAATGGACTGTTTTTATAAAGATGTGTATTGAATGATACGAGACCATCAGTCAAACACAAATAATTTATCACAAAGATAAATGTGAGATACCAAAGAGAAGACATCCACCCATGGTTCCCAGCTAACATGAAACATGGGGAAGAAAAATGGAGTAACAACTGAAAAGAAATTAAAGGAAAAATAATAACATAAAAGCTTAGATTCTCCAGAACCTGTTAAGATGATTTACAAAGTTTAAACTCCCCAAATAAATTCAGCAACAACATAACTTGAGATGTTTATGGGTAAAACGACAGGAAAATGCCCATTCTCGTTCAGACTTTGGCTTCTACCACACCTGGGCTAAATACAGACAGTCAAAAAGCCCGAGGCTGAACTGATTCAGTCTTTGCAGATTAGTTTAAGCTGCAGAGATTAAACTGACTAACGAGTAAACAGAAATTTACTTTTTTCAGTCACATACCTTCAGGGACTCGGGCCAGAAGCCAAGGGGCACTAGAGCACGGCTCTCTCTGGCACATAGCCAGCATGGGCTGTGTTTTCCATTCCTCTTCCTGCTGCCCCCAAGGTCTCTGGGATTTGCAGTCCAGAATCACAACAGCAGGACACCTGAAGGTTGCTCATCACTTCTTCTTCCAGGTTCCTCTGGGATTTATAGTCCACAGTCTAAGCCAGCAGTAAGTTTAGCAGGGCAGTCCAGCTCTGTACTTGGGGGAAGGGGAATTTAACCCACCCCCCACAAACCCCAGCTGGGGTTTGCCTGGGAGAGGCAGTCCCTGCCTCCCTCCCCTCCCCCCGCCCCCTTCTCTGCTGGAACCGACAGCACAGCACAGCCCAGGGCTGGAAAGCATGCTGGGGGACTCTGATTTAACTTGAACCAGGAAGGCGTCTGGGACAGAAGTTTCATAAACCAGTTTGACCCAGATCAGTTAAGTCTGATACTGCATTCAACCAAGTTCATCTTAAAACAGTTTCAGCCATTTTGAAACTGGTTTATGTGGACTGAGCTTCTGTTCTGTTACAGGTTTAAACCAGTTTCTGGTCACTTAACCCACTTTGTGTGTAACTTCTGTCCCCAGCCCTACTGACAAGCAAGTACTAGTTGTGATAGTAATGTCTGAGATGTAGACTACAAATTTATTTCATTTAGTCAAAAAAGAGCCATCACTGTCAGTATAAAAGATAAATAATTATATAACAAAGAGGGTTAAAATTACTCTCAAGTTCTAATACTCCTTTTGAAATAGAGCTTTCAAATAATATTGTTGCCATGATGGATTTTTGTTTATTTGTTCAAATGTATGTTTTATATTTCTCTCTCTGGGTTTTTATAAATATGAGAATTTCAAATGGCCTTTCATTTTTCTTTTCTGTGGCAATATCTGCAAATACACCGAACCATATCAGGGGTTTCTAAACTCATTCACATTATTATCCTACATATCTTGACCTATCTATATGATCAGGATACCCAGCTAACGGCTAGCATGCTTTTCTATAAACACCTTATATTACATGTATCCATCCAATAAACAGCAAGAAAC
Organism: Alligator sinensis; assembly: GCF_000455745.1. Taxonomy (NCBI): domain Eukaryota; kingdom Metazoa; phylum Chordata; order Crocodylia; family Alligatoridae; genus Alligator; species Alligator sinensis. The sequence goes on along the minus strand of NW_005842070.1, from coordinate 105,241 downwards.
CTGTTAAAGTTCAAAAACGTAAACAAACTACTATTTCTCAATAGCTTTAAATATCTATGTTCCAAGAGGAAAAACTCTCTGCTGGCTTCTATGGAAGTTTGCTTTCATAAAATCTTCTGCATCCCAATTGTACCTCTTCTGTAGCTATAGTACAACATATAACCATAATAATGCTATAAATCTTTGCCATGAACCAGTTTTTCCATTGGTCTACATCGTGTATGATAATTTGCAGCTAAACAAATTACACACAAAGTGCCCACAAATCAGAGTACAAACACATTATGCCTCTCTTACACTGGTACAAGTGACTACATTCAGCATAGGGAAATGGAGACACTGATCCCAGATGTTCTAGATGTTCAAGATGTTTTACTAGTATCGTTTTAAGTAAAGATAAGAGGGAAGGGTCAAATCTGGCTCACAATTAGCTTTCAACCTGGCTCCCAAGCTGCTTCAGGAAAAAAAAAACCACTCAAATTCTGAGATTGTTACCCAAATGGTAGTGTGTACAGGTCCTCCTCAAGATAGAAGCTAAAATATTTTCCATAAACCAGCTGATCCACACTGAATTCTTCATCTATTCACATCCAGGCTAAATCCAGGTGATCCTCCTAAAGCAGTAGTGATGTGTAGGGGGTGCACAAGGGTGCATGTGCACCCCCTGAGAGCACTGGTGCACCCCCTGTCAGGCTGTGCTCCCTGTTTAAGCAACGGGCAGCGGGGCAGGCAGGAGCACCAGTGCTGCCTGCCCCCCCGTTGAACTCCCGAAAGCAACGCAGCCACTTTTGGTGAGATTGGCTGCGGGGGATTCCCCCTCCTCAGTCATTAACTGGTGTCAGGGGGGCACGTGCCCCCTCACCCCCGACTCAAGAGGCACCAGTCACCCATGCTCCTAAGATGGAACATGATGCACAAGGCACAATCCCCACAATGCTCAGTAGGTGGACACATCCTTCTGGGTTTTTGCAACTCCCCCATATCCATCCTTGTTCAATCTGCTCTACAAGCTGCTGTCTCATTTGCCCAGTAATTCACACTGGACATTTTCCTAGCGGTTCATGAGGAGGATGCATATTGTACATTCCTTTAGTGATTTGGCTTGCAGGTAACACAGGCTTGGCTATAACCTTTCTTTCTAACTATGTCCTTTTGCTAACAGAGCAGGGTGTACCCCTGGCGGCCAGATGAAAAGGAAGGAGTCCCCTGGCAGCCAAGTGGGGGGCTCTCACAGAAGAAGTGGCACAGCGGAAGTGTCAGTGGCACGGCAGCAGCACCCAATGCCGAATACCCCCTAAAGTCACCCCAAGTACCCCCAGGGGTATGCATACCCCCGGTTGAAAACCCCTGGTTTAAAGCATGCAAATATGGCCACCTGTGGTTTGCCATCTGATCAGAGTTTGGTACAAGACAAAATGCCAACACAAAGGGTGCCTATAGATGTGCTCCAATGTATTCTAATGAGAACGCATCAGAGCAGACTCAATTAATTACACACTTTGGCAGACTTGATTAAATAAGTCTGCTCAAGCATTCTAATTAAAATGCTCCAGTAGGCCTCACCACCACATGTATAAGCCCCCACACATTTCAAAATGGCTGCAGAGGCATGAGCTTTGGATAAAATGCCCCCATGGCCATTTTGAAATATGCGGGGGATTATACATGTGACAGCAAGCCATTTTAATTGGGGCAGATCTCCAGGAATCACTCTAATCAAAACACCACCCCCCCCACCACCACCACCTCCAAGCAATTGTATAGGCACCCAAAGGAATTACTCGATTTTATCACCTTGTACACAGCATAACCCATGGAGCCAGTCCTATAAATACTTACATAATGTACATGCTTACAGTTAATCTTGTGAATATTCCCACTGACTTCAGTGAGACTGCTCACATGTGTATGATGGCAAGAAAATGGTATTTAGAGGTTTGCTTTTGGAAATTGGCTTGTAGGTAAATATGTATGTATTAGAATAATGGTTCAGGACAGCAGCAAGGGTTAATTGATTTCTAAAGGTCTGGTTGTCATACACACAGTTCTCACAGCCTTTGAGGCAGACAGGGTATCTAACCCAGGCAGCCAACCAGGCCAATGGATATACATATAGCCTGGAAAATTGTGGACATGGACCACACTGTTCCATAACATGAGATAAACTGGCACCAGCTCACAAGGCCCAAGAGTGTGGGGGCCTAAGGTTCCAGTTTTGAGGGAAGAGACCAAATTAAAAGGCCTGGAAAGCCCAAATTAGGATGTGTGCATGTGACGGGTTTTCGAAATAAAGGAATATGCTGACAGGACAGAATGTAGACAGTATGACTACCACAGAGAGACCAATCAATGATAACCATGGATGAAGAGTCATCAGGAAGGGAAAAAAAGAATACAAATGCAGAGACTTTAGATCAACAAAGGGTCCCCTGTCCCCGTCCCTGAGAGGAGACCCCCTGAGAGGGGAACCCTAGGCATGTGGACAGAGGGCATACCACCAGCCTGCTTCATCCACCCCACTGCAGGGGGGGGGGGGGGGGGGGGGGGGCCATCGGCCTCCAACTTCCAGGCTGCTGACATGACATTCAACAGAGAACCTCAGAGTGAAGCTCATGTCCTGGCCAGATGCACCTTGACTCTGATGACAGCCATAGGATTGGTAGCTATAGAATTGCTTGTATTATTCTTTTCTGTTACCACTGTGCACCAATAAAATTTGCCTATTATCAAATGGAAAGGTTGTGATTAGTCTGAGGGTTTAGGTTCACCTGAAACAAGGCATCTGGGTTATAAATCTAGTGCCAACGGTGTAAAGGTAAGAAAGTCCATTTTCTGGCCTCAGGGTCCAATTCAGAATTTTGTTCTTCAGGAGGAGGTTAAGTGTTTTAGCTAACTTCAGTACAGTAGAATCATGATCATTTATATCCAAGTGGTTTGCAGCCTGCTTAATTCACAACAGGTTGCTGAATTACGAAAAAGCCACTCAGCTGTTTTTCTTCAAAGGGTATTACTTCTCTAGTCAGCTAAATCTCATCAGTATCCCATGCAACTGATCAGGAAAGTGGCACCCCTGGCTCACTCTTGTGAAGTTAGGAGTTTGCAAAGTATGCAGATGCAGCATAGAGCTGCACAGGACCACTGAAGTACTCCAGTTGTTTGAACCGTATATATATTCCAAGATATTTTGCAAACCCTCATCTTCACCGGAGATTTAAGAACCTAAGCATGTAGGACTGATACACAGGACAGAGAAAAATAAAAGACAGAGAAACAGACCTCATTTAAATGCTGAATGGACCTTGTAAATAAATTTTGGTCCATTTGTGACATACTTTATGATTCGGCATACACTTCATGAAAAATTATCAAGCCTGAATACCTAAAAGTAATACCTAAATAAGAGGTGTTTGGGGATAATATGCAAATGCTTACCATGCCTGTAAGTCTGAGGCCACATAAATTCAAGCACTTGTATTTAAAAGGTTTCCTATGTTATGCCAGGCGCACCACGAGACTGATCTCTCTTAACCTTTGTACTTTTTTTCTTCCAAAATGCTAACACAACAGTGTGATATTTACATATCCAGCAAAACAAAAAGAAAAAACAGAAAGAAAGATCTAATACCTGGACAGAGGTGACATATGTTCCAGCACTTACCAGAAGATTTTCAGGTTTGAGGTCTCTGTGAACAATGTTCTTGGCATGAATGTAATCTAGCGCCTCGCACAGATCTGTTATCATGAGGGCCGCATCATGCTCAGTGAACTTTACGCTCTCTATGATTGCATCAAATAGGTCCCCTCCTGGAACATACTCCAGGATTAGATAGATCTCAGCCTCGGTTTCATACACCTCAATCAAGCTCACGATATTGGGATGAGAAAGGCTCTTAATGATCAAAATCTCACTTTCCATCATATCCTCCTTCCCCTTCAGCTTGGACTTGTCAACAATTTTCATGGCATAGATCTGGTTTGTGTTGCACCGTCGACACTCCTTCACAACAGCAAAGTTCCCATCCCCAATAGTTCTGCCGATTTCATAGTAGCTCTCCACATCACCTCTCCCTTTGACAATGTGTCTCAGACCTCTGCTTTCAAATTCTTGTGGCTTTTTTTCTTCTTTGTTGGCTCTACGTTCTCCCACCTTTTCTGCTCTTTTCAGTTCCCCCTCTTCACGTGTTATAATGTTTTCCACGCCAGCACCTTCCTCTTTTGGCTTCCAAACATCTTTGTTCTTCCCAGGCATTTTTACTGGTTTCTCTGAGTCTCCCTGACAGCCCTTTATTACCTTACCACTTTGACTAATTGCAGAACTACTTCCATTCTCCTTCTTTGCTTCTTGAGTCACCGGAATAGCTTCTACAGGGATTTTCTTTATTTTTACTAATTCTTTGTCCTGATTTTCATGCCTTTCTAGATCTCTTTCTTTCTCTATACCCCTCTTTTGTTTTTCCAGCTCATCATTAATGTTCCTATGATTCACAGGCTTCCAGCTTCTTCTACAGCCATTATCTGTCCATCCAGCTTCATCATCTTCCATAGAGTTTTCTGAAGACTTCCTGAAATTCCTAATTTTTACATTCCTTTCTAAATTATATCTCTGACATGTTCCTATGTTAAGGTCTCTGCTCTCAAAAGAGACATCAGCCTGCCTTTCCCTTTGTAGTTTTTGCCTGAGCTGCCTCTCTCTTTCACACTTCTCACATTTGACTATTTCATCTGAAATCTTTTCCATTTTGTTCTCAGGACTTTTCTCTTGGTTAAAGTACCTTTCTCCTTCTTTGGCTTTTTTAGATGCCTTCACATCTTGGTCTCCACCCCAACTTTTTCTGCACCACTTTTTTTTGGCCTTAACCTTTTCCTCTTGCTTGGTCTTAGTTTGAGCTTTTCCTTCATGTCTAGCAACTGCTTGAGGAGGTATGGCATCACAGCAGTTCTTGGCAATCTCTGTCTCAAAGCCTTTTTCCACTTTCAAAGACTTGTCAAGTAGCCTGTTCTTAAGCTTTTGGGATTGTTCCCAGTTTTGCTGAATGATGCTGAGAGCATATGGGCTATCAGGATAAAGTTCTTGTATTACCACTCCCAGGTTCTTCAAAGTTAGCTGTTCCCTTCCCATAGCTATAAATGCATCCCCTTCTCTGAAGAAATCAGAGACACTTCTTACTTCTCTTCCTTTCAGATTATAAAGTTTTCTCACACGATCATTCTTCCAACGTGGAAATCCCAGAGCTTCCGATATGTCAGCCACCAGCTGCTCAAAAGTTTGGACCGATCGCCTGTTTAGAAGCAATGTGATCTTCCTGAGTGTGTGTCCACATGGTTTCACCACTGTCACAATCCTGGGCTTCACCGGGCTGTTCTCTGAATGGATTGTGTGAAAATCATTACGGGGATTTAAAAATGGAGAACTATAACTGTTGGCACCCAAGAATGGTTTGCCAAAATTTCCACGAGTGATGGGTGGACAAGTTCCTTGTAGTTTCCTCTCGGTTACTCTGGAACTTATACCATGTAAAGTGTGGTCAAACAAGCCTCGGTGCCCTGCAGCAAATAAAGAGAAACAAATTACTCGTTTACCCTGGTAGAGGACTTCCAATTAATAATTATCTACATATCAATTATATGATATCTAGAAATAAATTTACATTTATTAAATATTATTAAGGTGCTTTGAGATCCACTGATGGAAAAACTTGTATAAATCCAACTGCTGATATATTCACACTTTTATAGGGAGGGCTTCACTGTCTTTACACACTTTAGTCTAACTGGCATGCCAAACTAGATTTTTCACACTGCTATATGGTGAAACAATTTGGAATTTCCCTTCTTCTCTTTAATAAACAGATTTTTTACAACTAACCATCTATAACAACATAGTAATATAAGTTAGACCAAATAAAAAACTTATACTCAGATGCTATTTAAAGTCATTATAATTTGTAACTTTTAATGCACCAGACCATACTTTAATAGTATACCCTATCATAATATAATTCTGAGAAATATTAATGAAATATATTCCTAGGATTCCTAAAGATATAACTTTAAAACCTCACCATCTTCTGAAATGTATCACTTTCTCTGCCCAGTATGGAATTAGATGCATGAAATTCCATAGAAAATAAAAGCATTAGTGTTCATTTAGTATTTTTTTAAGAAATGCAGCCTTAATTCTGTGCTTCTGGAGGTTCTGGTATTTCGGCTTTTCACTCTAAAATTCAGACAAGATCATAAGCACTGAAAAAAAATTCAGTGACACCTAAAATTTTTCACATAGGATTTTAACATGGAATACATCTTTCCTTATCTGCTAAAGACTTTCATAATCATATCATATCTGCAAAGCAACATAGGAAACATTCTACCACCACTTGCCATCTTTATATATGATTTTCTGAAGACAGAAATACAAAAAGAGGTTATGGCTAAACCATATTATAACGTACAATGGCAGCACAAGAACACCACTATCATCATCATTAAGAACCATGTTTTGGCCTCTCTGTTAAAACATGTAGAGAGGTAGTTAGCCATGTTAGTTTCAACCCAAGCAGAAGGTGGGTCAGGGTAACACCTTAGAGACTGACTCATTCAGTGAGGCATAAGCTTTTAATAGGCGAGAGCTTCCTTAGTTTGATGCTTTTAAAACATCCTGTCTACACAGTTTAGAAAGAATGGTTATGTCATAGTATTATCCCTATATCAATATGGTTAGTTTTTACAGTTGCATTTGGAGATAACACCTTCTAAAGCTGCTTGTAGCAAAAACAGTCAGACGGAAGCTCTAGTGATTACTGGACAGTTCAGACAGAAATTCCAGTACACAAATGTATCATTGTTCCAAAGCATTCCATCCCTTTGTACACAACATTATAACTGAACATCCTGGGAGATCTGAGGATTGAGGGTAATCTGAGAGATAGTGAACATAAGATGATAGAATTCACTGTCCGTCATAGGGCAGGGAAGTCAGACAGTAGGGCAGAGATACTTGACTTCAGGAAGGCTGACTTCAATGAGCTTAGGAAAATAGTGGAAGGGTGGTTGTTCCTCAAAGGAGCAGTCCTCAAAGTGCAGAAAAGATCCATTCTTTTCTGCTACCCGCTACCCACCACCCTGTGTTGCTGCTGTTTTATGTGCAGCCACCACCACCCACCTCACCCCGCTCCACACTCCACATGCAGCCGCCACCTCCTCCCGCCCCGCCCCCCCCGCCATTATCTGAAAACCCCTACTGGGGGGTTTCAGATAACCAGAATTTATACATAACCAGCAATCCCTTCACTCAGGGGATGCCAGATAACAGAGATTTGACTGTACTTGGATTTTAAAACAGCCTTTCACACATCCTTCCATGACTCTCTTATAAAATAACTGGGGGATCGTGGACTAGCAGAGTCCATGGTTACGTGGGTGGGGAACTGGCTAAGGGGTCAAACCCAGAAAGTGTTAGTGAATGGGTCTGTATCATCTTGGAGAGATGTGGCCAGTGGTGTTCCATACAGTTTGCTTCTTGGCCCCATGCTGTTCAACATCTTTATCAAGGATTTAGATGAGGATGTGAAAAGCACGCTGGCCAAGTCTGCAGACAGTACTAAGTTATGAGGAAAAACGGTCATGCTAGGGGATAGGATGTGGATCCAAGTGGAACTGGACAAACTGGAAAGGTGGACGGAGAGGAACCGGATACAGCTCAATAAGGATAAATGCAGAGTACTTCATCTGGAGAGAAGTAACCAGTGACATGAATATGTAAGGAGGAGATGTCCTCGCCAGCACGATAGCTGAAAGGAACCTTGGGGTTATGGTTGATCACAGAATGAACATGAGCCACCAGTGTAACACTGCAGTCAATAGAGCTAATAGCATACTGAGATGCATTAGCCAATGCATCACGAGCAGGGCTAAGGAAGTGATACTTCCTCTCAGCACTGGTAAGACCCCAGCTGGAGTACTATGTCCAGTTCTGGGAAACAGACTTTAAAAAAGATGTAGATAATCTTGAAAGGGTCCAGAGAAAGGCCACAAGAATGATTAAGGGCCTGGAGGACAAACCTTATGGCTAGGGACAGACATTCAAAAAGCATGAGTCTAAATTGATTCAATTTTTGCAGGTGAGTCTAACCTGGCTAGGCTAAACCAGTTTGTAACTGCACAGACATTGCCTCTGGACTCAGAAAATGGAGACACATGCCTGCAGTGGCTCAGGCTAGAAGCCAGGAGATGCTAGAGCAGCCCTCCCTTCACTTCCACAATGCTGAGTTGGGGGGGGCGTGGCCAGGCCTCAGCAAGATGTTACGATTAGGGAGGCGCTCCCCCTCCTGAGCAGCCCAGCAAGGAATCAGTAACAGTGTTTATCACCCCTAACTCAGTGTTTATCACTGCATTAAGAAAACAGAGGGACATTACCAGCAACTACCTGTTGATTCTGCCAGCACATGGTCTTTTAGCTAATGCTGTGTGTCTGTGCAAGGCAGAGGAAATGGTGGAATCCCTGCTTAGAGGGGAGGCAGGAGGGGAGCGGAAGCCAGGCAGACGCCTGCAGTCTCTGCTGGACCTGCAGCCCGGGAGCAGGGGGGGGGAGCCAGCCCTGCCATGGAGCAGAGAGCCCTGCCCAGCCCAGAGAGCATGCTGGGATTGCTGTGGGAGTCTGATTTCACTTAAACCAGCAAGGGGTCTAGGACAGACATTACATAAACCAGTTTGACCCAAATCAGTTAAGTCTGATACTACATTCAACCAGGTTTATCTCAAACCAGTTTCAGCCATTTTCAAACTGGTTCATGTGCACTGAACATTTGTTCTGTTACAGTTTTAAACCCGTTTCTAATCACTTAAACCAGTTTATGTGTAATGCCTGTCCCTAGCCAATGAGGAAAGACTAAGAGATCTAGGACTGTTCAGCCTGGGGAAGAGAAGACTGAGGTGGGACTTGGTGGGCGTCTATAAGTATGTAAGACTTTCTCTCTCAGCTCCTAATATTAAACTGTTCACTAGGGTGCCCCAGGGGAAGACCAGAAGCAATGACCATAAACTGTTAGAGGATGGTTTCAGGTTGGATGTAAAGAAGAACTTCTTTAAGGTAAGGGTCACCAGAATCTGGAACACAGTTCCCAAGGAGGCAGTACAGTCCCCAACCTTGGAAATCTTCAAGAGGAGACTGGATAGACGCACCTTGATGCGATCATTTGATCTCAGCAGGATTCCTGCCCAGAGCAGGGAGGTTGGACTCTGATATTCCAAGGTCCTTTCCAGCCTTTAATTTCTATAATTTTATGATGTTTTCAAGAGGAGACTGGGCAGTCTCTTCTCTGGGGTCACTTGACCCCAGTTTCTTCCAGCCTAGAACAGGGTGGGGGGCTGGACCCAATGTTCTGCGAGGTCTCTTCCAGCCCCTAACAATCTATGATCCTTTCCTACCCCTCTCCTAAAGAGCTCCTTTTTTTCTCTCCCTTCAAGTTGCAGAGCATTCTTAAGCACCAAGGCATTTAAACATGTATATAACTGCATCAGTAGTTCTCATGTGTTCAATAAACTATGGCCACAGAACTCTACAGCACCTTGCACCTCAAGCCTTTTGCGTTTTGCTTTACACCTTCAAAAAGCATCATTTTAAACAGCATATCTTAACTTGTCCATAAAGTAGTGAAGAGAAACATGACTCCTTTCCTCAAACTTCAAATAAAAAGGGGAGCCACTCAAGTTGATATTTTAGCATCCTCCCACCAAGAGCCAGCGTGATGATCAAGTGAAACAAGCATGGGACTGGGAGTCATCATTAAGAACTTTAGTTTTGTTATCACTTTTATATAAAAGTGTTCAGACACTTCCATGACAGATGGATGCTCCTGACCTGTCCTCCTGGCTCACCACCTGACTGCTGGGTATCCTTCAACAAATAACTTTCTGTTTTCTTTTCTTTACCTGTAAAATCAGATAGGTACTTCTGTTCCAAAGGAGTATTGTAAAGAAGTACTTCTGTCTGTATGTTTTTTGAATTTGTAAAGCCTTATTGTAACAGTAATATATTACCAATGCTCAGTGATACTGGAAAGAGTAATTTTTGTCTTTATTTTATTTATCACCCATAAGATCTGGTTATTGAAAGATTGGTACATGTGCTCTAGTGTTCCAGCAGATGCAAATATTTATATGTTACCCAAAATAAAAACCTACTCTGAAGGAAAATAAGCCAGATAACATCTCAGTTTTCTGAGATAATAACAGAAACAGAAAAAAGCTCTTCTATAAATGAAGTCTGGAACATGCTGGTTTCTAGGAAGTGATAAATCTCTGAATTTCATGCACATCTATTTTTCCAGATTCCTGTCTACAGAGGCACTCAATATTGTCAGTGCTACTTTGGCATACAAAAACAATGCAGAGCAAAGTGCTACAGTGAAGCAATATCCTTTCAGAGTATGTACAAGATGCTGGCATAAAAACAAATATATGTATACCAATAAAGTGCTTAGAAAAAAAAGGACTCAAATTTAGTGGAAAGGCTATATTTAGTTGCAAATAAACATGTTTCAATGGTTACAAAACAATAAGAATTAAGCTTTCTCTTGGAAAGTCACGAGAGAGAGAAATGGTGAAGAAAATTCAAACTGATTATCTCAATGAGGGTTTCCTGCTCTGTGGCTTAAATCGTGATCAGGGATCCTGGTTTTCTCTGTTAAAAAATCCAAATTTCTATGATTAAAAAAAAAACAAGTTCTCCGATTAAAAGCCTCAAAATCTGTTTTTCCACAATTAAAATAAATGCCTATATATATATATATAGTATCAGTTGAACACGTTTTATTGATATATTTACAATTTTTAAGCCATTGTAAAGCCTACCACTGCCTCAAACATAATAAAATAAAATCTAAATACCTATATATTTTGGCATTTGATTTGTTCTTTTTATGATGGAAAAAATCAGAGCTCCCCCTGTCCCCTTTACTCACCAGGACACTGGTCCAGTTGTGGCCATCCCCCTTGCTGCTTTGTGGTTCTGAGCCGTCCTGGTATGCTGATGCCCTGCCCCTGCCATTGCCCTCACTCAAAAGCCACAGCCCCCTTGGCCCTGCCAGAGCCGCTCACTCCCAAACCTCAGCCCCCTACCCATCCTGCCAGCCCTGCCAGAGGGCCTCCCCATCTGCCAGGGCTACAGGATCTGGCAGCTGCTGCAGCTGGAGTATGGAGGCCCCCTTTCTCCCCAAGCTCCCCCACCCCCACTCCCACTGCAGAGAAAATCTGCATTTTTCCACAGCAAATGGAAAACCCAGATCCCTGATCATGATCAAAATAACTCATTTAAAAACTCTTAAAAATAAATCTACTCTCCTCTTTAACTGTGGCTTTTATCCTTTTCTTCTTCCAAGGTGCAGGGCAGGGAACATAAAGAGTCCTACCATTTTGCAAATGAATTAAACTGAATTCAGAGCTCTCTAATTCTGAATATGGTGACTTAATTAAATTTAACAAATTCATTTCATATTCACACCATTAGTTAACTGGGATTATTTTATCTAAGTACTCCTGGGTTGACAAACCCTACAGTTATAGAGCAATTAAGCTATCTTCCTGCAGTCATAAATCAGTGGTAGAGTTAAGAATAAACCTAGATTCTTGACCCCCCAGCTCCCTGCCCTAGAAGTGCTACCTAATTATAACTGTTGTTATCAGATTTAAAACCTTCCTGCTGGCATTTGCCCTTCAAAACTTTTCCTTCTCCTTGACTGTTCCATAAGCATTTGTGCCTTAATTAAATATGTTTCCAGTCGCTGTCTTGTGTTCCTTCTTGGCAATCCCTTGTGAGATCACAGTTTCAGTATTTGACTTTGCAATGCTTTACCCAGCAGCCAGCAACAGTATCATGTCACAGGTTTAATTTGAATGAATATTTTAAAAGCAATAATACCAAGCGACTTAAAACAACAAGAAACACGCAAACATAAGACCTAGCTATGACAGTATTATCTGTAAATATCATTTTTATTAGGCCTTCACTTTCAGGAGAGAGCCTCCTAGTACCAACAGAGAGAAGAGTTATGATGTAGTGCAGTTTAAGACCCCAGTCTTCTAAAGATCTGTGTATGTGAAAAGCTCCAGTAAAAAGTGAATGAGACTACTTTCACAAGTAAAGTTGCATACATGCTTAAGTGTTTGCAGAACTAGGGCATTCTGAGACATCCACTTGCCTTCACCCACAGCACAAACACAATAGCTGTACTGTACGGGGTGAAAGAGCTTCTCTTACAACGAGCGTTCCTTTCAGAAATAAAAATATAGCACTTTACCACAGCAATAAGAGGGACTTACAGAAGCAAGCTAAACCTAAACAATCTTTCTATCCATTTACCAAAGGACTTGTAATTTCTATTTCAAGGCAAGAGAAACAAATGAACCCAGTGTAATGAAACAAATCTTAATCTGAATTCAAAATTGAATTTCATTTTTATAAATTTTAAACACAGAGAAACCCACTAGTTCTTATTCTTTTTTCCATTCAAGTTCTGATGACTGCCACTAAGGCATCAGAGCATAAACTTTCCCAGCCAGGATCAATGGGAAGAAAGCAAGTATCTACTTCTCTGACAGGCTGAAACTCAACAAGGGGAAATATGCTCATACACTTTGCTGTGATTCGTTGCTTTTCTTTTTAAAAAAAAAAAAATGAAATTTGTATCTAAAAGATAAATTAGAAACAGCTCTGCCATCTGCTAAATTACCATTCCAGAAATCAGTGGTCAGCTTGGGCATCTCAGAATGACTATAAAAAACAGCTTCAATTATTTCCTTTCTGAAGACAGAAGAGCAATGGCTCCAACAGTACGATCAGTACTACAGTAGTGAGCACAGCATGTGAAGGATTTCACTGTTCCAGTGATGTCACAAATCACTGTATACACAAGTGCCTAGAAGAACTGATAATGGAGATTTGTCTTATAAGTATGCACACTTGAAAACTGCATTCAGTTCAGAAAGGTCCTCTAGATGCCGGTGTTTCTTTGTGTAACTCACGCAGGCCATAGTACGTATTGCCAATTATTTGCAGGACGTAATATGAATCTTGAAGGACTACAATGTCTAGATCTCCCATTCCTTACTGTAAATTATTAACTCTTGTAACCTGCCAGACCAGTGTACCCTGTGTGTGTATATGAGACAGAGAAAGAAGGAGCAGCAATATAACAAGTCCCCTGAATGTATTAAATGAGTCCAGTGGAAACAAAATGTGATCACAGGCATCCTTTTACAGTAAGTAAATTTTACATAGGCATTGTTTTACCATCACTATGACTGGAAACTCTAGATTATCAGTCTAGTTTGGAAAAGTTCTGTTCAAATATACAGAATGTCAGGGATAAGAACTATTCTTAAATGCCACACATATATGGGTTTGGTTAATATCATGTTTGACCAGCTCTTCCCATGAACATAATCATTTTCCAGTTATTTATAGCTTTACCAAACTTTAACCAGTTGGGATAAAATTCTTCATACAGGCTATCTACTTCAACTTCAACTTCTGTGAACATTTCATCTAAAATGATTCAGCTATTTCCAAGACTGAACCCATAGAATTGTAAATAGTTTTGCCTACAACAACTAAAATCTGGTGAGTTTTCCTTTAAACAGTTCTCCATGTTTGGGATGCGACTTAAGCAGGAGTCAGGTTTGGATTTTGTATCAGCTGTCTAAGGCTAGGGACTGACATTCAAAAAGCCAGAGCCTGAACTGATTCAATCTTTGCAGGTTAGTCTAAGCTGCCTAGGTAGAACCAGTTTGTACTTTACAGACGTTCCTTGTGCACTGAGGAAATACGGGCACATGCCAGCAGTTGCTCAGGCCAAGAGCCAGGGGGGTCTGGAGCACCCTCGGCTGAAGAGAAGCTGTGCTGGCGGGGGGGTGACCAGCCTGGGCAGTATTCTTGGCTGAACTAGCCAGAGAGGGCCTTAATTTCCCCTCACTGTCCTACGGGCAAGCAGCTCGGGAGCTGCTGCAGCAGTGGGCCGACGTGGCCCCTGAGGCAGAGGGGGCAGGGAGGGGGGTTATTCCCCCCTCTATTCCCACTGCCCCCAGGGGAACCACAGCCAGGTCTGCCCATCACTGGCTCCCTGCTTGGGGCAAGTGGCAGAATAAGCTCCCTCCACCAGACACAGGAGGGAGGGGGGAATAACCCCCATCCCTACTCCCAGCCTAAGGGGACCATGCTGGCCAGCATGTAGCCATGGCCCTGCCCAGCTGCTGCAGCAGCAGGGCTCTTGATGGGGGCAGCAGCAGCAGCAGTCATGGTGTCGGGGAGTGTGAGCCTATTCCCAGGAGAGGGGCCCTGCTGCAGGGCAGGCAGAGCTGTGGCAGACTGTGCATGGCAGCACTGGGGCTCGGAAGAGGCAAAGCCCCCCGCAGCACTGCTGCCACCACCACCGTTCTGGTCACAGCAGCTTTCCTCGCCCCACAGCGTGGCCCCTCCAACAGGAAAGGGTTCACGCTCGGGGAAACCATGGCAGGGGCTGCCACCCCGTCATGGTCATTCCCCCCTCGCCGCTCCAGCAACCAGACAGGGGCTGGGTCAGACGCCGGCCAGCAGGCCCCTTAGATGGAGGGCAGGAAGTGGGGTTATTCCCTCCCTCTGTCCCCGACGCACTGCAGCAGGGTCTGCGCACCCCAGCCCCACCACTCCCTGTGCCTGGGGCTGGCAGTGGAATAAGCCCCCACCCCACTCCCTCCGGCATCTGGTGGAGGGGGCTTATTCTGCTGTGCTCTGGATATCCAAAGTACCATGTAATGCAAAGTACTCTAAAAATTCAGGTCCTAGGTATTCCAAACAAAGAACCTAAAATTAAGGAATATTTCACTTTAGTCTCTGTGCCTCGGTTTCCCATCCATGAAATGGGATTAATACCACACCTTCACATCACAGAGATATTGCAAAAATTAATTGATGCAGCTGAGATTCTGTTATTATAGTGAAATGCTCTGCAGCAGGCTGGCAGGCAGAAGCTTGCAGCAGCCTGCATACTCCTTGCTGTAGGAGCCTGCAAGTTGGCAGGGACTACAGCCCAGCTGTAGGCAGCAAAGCCTTACTGCAGGCTGCCTTGGAGGACCAACCAGTTTACAGATTAGTAGCTGGCCACAGGAAGTTAAGGGCCCTCGGAAAGGGAACTTGGGATCAGACAGGGAGTTGCAGATGCAGGTGCTTGGCTGGCAGCTGCCAACTGAAACATCTGGCCAAGGATTCTCCCAAGGTCTGGCAAAAGACCCAGGGCTGCAAGGCTGGAGGCAGCAGCCCTAAGACCAGGAGATGAAACTCACATGAGAGGGAGAGCAGGAAGACAGCAGTGGTGAGAGAGCAGCAGGGAGAAGTCACCTTCTCAGGGCCTGGAAAGAGGCCCCAGGCTGTGAATCACCCCTTTATGAACTGTGTTTAAGGACTGTATCATATTTAAAGGATCTGAGGTAGCAATAACTGACCCCACTACTTGCAAACATTAATAATGAATAAACATTAATAATTCTGTATGCAGAACCAGATTTGAGCAGTATGCCATAAATAAGGCCTGGCACCCCACACTGGATAAAACAAATACTGAACAGATCCTCACAAAGTGAGCATTGTTCATCCTATGGCCTAAATTAAAAAGGGGTCTTATGGAAAAATAATACAAATTATGTCATTAAAGAATATATCATAATGCAGATGTACAATGGGGCCAAATGAGGGTTGCACAAGCCTAACTCTACAACCTTAATAACTGTCTCTTAATATTGGTTTTGAATGTGACATAATATTTAGGCCCAATGACATGTGTGAAGCATACAGATGGCCATGCAAACATAAACTCTGCTCTGCAATAAAACAGTACAGTAAACTATAAAGAAACCATATGGTACTCATAAGATTTGTTTGCCAAACTGAATAAACTATCCCCAATCTATGTATTGTTAGAAAAACCAAATGTGTTTTGGCTGTAACAGATTAGGGTTTAGTTACGGTATTTGTAGAAAATCTTAGCAGCATTACCTACTACTACTTTTATTTTCATTCTAGAATAACACAAATCAAAGACACTTCTAAGTAGCTGGAATCACTGAAAAACTGTTTTAACAATATGGATTTTAAGGCTAGGGGCAGAAATTACACATAAACCAGTACAAAATTGGAAGATCGGAAACTGGTTCAAATCTGGAATGCAATTGATTCAATCTTTGCAGGTTAGGCTAAAACCTGGCTAGGCTAAATCAGTTTGTAAGCATGAAGATATTCCCTCTGGACTGAAAAAAATGCAGGCACATACTTGCAGTGGCTCAGGCTGGAAGCCAGGGGCACTAGAGCATCCCTCCCTTCCCTTCCAGAGTGCAGAGCTAAGGAGGGGGCTGGCCAGGCCCCAGCAGGACATTATGATTAGGGAGGGGTTTCCCCTCTTCCTGAACAGCCCAGCAGGGAATTGATAACAGTGTTTATCACCCTTCAGTGTTTATTGCCCCATTAAGAAAACAACAGACGGACATTATCAGCTACCTGTTGATTCTGCTTTTGTCCCATCTGCCACAGCACAGACCATAGCCAGCATGCGGTGTGCTAGCTAATGCGTCTGTGTAAGGCAAAGGGGACACTGGAATCCCTGCTTAGAGGGGAGCGGGGAGCAGAAGCCAGGCAGATGCCTGCAGTCTCTGCTGGAGCTGAAGCCAGGGAGTAGAGGGGAAGGGCTGGCCCTGCTGTGGAACAAACAGAGAGCCCCTCCCAGCCCAGACAGTGTGCCGGGATGCTGGGTGAGTTTAATTTCACTTAAACCAGCAAGGGGTCTGGGACAGATATTGCATAAACCGATTTGACCCAGATCAGTTAAGTCTGATACTACATTCAATCAGGTTTATCTAAAACCAGTTTCAGCCATTTTCAAACTGGTTTATGTGCGCTGAACATCTGCTCTTTACAGGTTTAAACCAGTTCTGATCACTTAAGATCACTTGCATAATGTCTGTCCCTAGCCCAGAAGTTCAATGCAAATAAACTGCTTTCAAAATGGCAGAGACCAATTTAAGATAAACCTAGATGGATGTAGTATCAGACTTAACTAATTTAGGTTAAATCAGTTTATTGAATTTCTGTCCCAGATCCCCTCCAGATTCAAGCTAACTCACAGTCCTCCAGCATCCCAGGTTGCTTTGCATCACTCCCACAAACCCAATCCCTCCCCCCCACCCCCACCCCTCACTGAGTGGGCAAGCTAGCCTTGGCCCAAACTGTCTGCTCCACTCCAGCAGGGAGGCATGCTCTAGTGACCCCCTTCTGGCCTGAGCCACTGCAGGCATGTGGCTACATTACTTGAAACAAAAGTGAACGTCTGTTCACTTGCTTATCAGTTCAATCTATGCAGTTTAGATCTACCTGCGAAGAGTGAACTGGTTCAGCCTCAGGCTTTTTGACCATCTGTACTTAGCCTAATAGCTCTGTTCCTTATCACATTTACACATTTTCACAGTATACAGAGTTCAGTGAATTTACACCGTTGCAATGGAGATCAAAAGCCAACCAAGTTCTGTGCAGAACCCTTGGTATTTAGTGGCTCAAATAAGGCAACTAGTTTACCTTATATTGAAGAAGTTATATTGAGATCACCTGCCAAGAGAAAAACAGAAATACAATGAAACAGAAAGAAAAAATGCATAACTAAAGAACATGCATCAAAACACCCTTCTGTTATTAACATTCAGGTTTACCCATAAAAGGTACAGTAATATTGGTAAGGTGGGATTCCTGGTATATTATTTCTCTGTGATGTCATATCAAATGGATTCAATTTATGTGCAACATGAAGTATGCAATTATTTCCCCTTCCAGCCCTACCAACTCAGCAATCTGTCAGGTCAGATTCTTTCCTTCTCAAACATCATTATAAGTACTAAAGATTCTCCAGGCAAATTATTTCTGGTCCTGTGGAATACCTATTCAGATTTTAGGCATAAAAAGGATAATGTCTTCTGTCCTTCAAGGAGAAGGGAAAGGAGAAACACTTCCTAGGCACTGCCTCCCCTGCAGAGGTCCTAGGACGGAGAAAGATATTCCCAACATCTTTGCATCTTTTGCTTTAAGAAGAAAGAGGAAATGTATCATAGAATCATAGAAGTAGGGTCGGAATGGACCTTACAGATCTTCAGGTCCGACCCCCTGCCTGGGCAGGAAGAAAACTGGGCTCAAGTGACCCCAGCCAGGTAGGCATCAAGCCACTTCTTAAAGACCCCCAGGGTAGGAGCCAGCACCACTTCCCTTGGAAGTTGGTTCCAGATCCTAGCCGCCCTAACTGTGAAGTAGTTCTTACGGATGTCTAATCTAAACCTACTCT